>NC_084922.1:21633128-21959254 GCF_958298935.1 Phragmites australis | reverse complement strand
GGCCACTCACAAAGAACCAATCAATGTAATGCCACAACAAGCTCTAGCAATACATCTAGCTACTTTAACCGAAAAAGGTTCAGGCAACCCTCAACCTCAGAATCCACTCGATGAGTTAAAATCGTTGGGGTTTAACCACCACTTTCAATGGTGACAAGCCAACATAACATCACATCATGATGCTATAGGACATAGCCTCTAACGCAAACCCTAAACAACACCAGCGTGCCTATGGGCAAGTTATAACCTTGGCTTCCTCTTCCAGAACAAATGAATCCCCACATTGAACATGAAGGAGTTTGCCAAACAAACACGAGAAAATGCTTCACACAACTCTAGCTTGGCCTTGCAGGCACCAGCTTCCAGCACTTCAAATGAATAACATCACAAAATAGATGTAGGACCACTGATGCAAACGGTAGATTCTTACTCCCAGAGCCAACGAACCACTCTACTCAGGCTATCCTGAGAACAACAGCTCAAACTGTAATGTAGCCTTTTATGACTACAGATATCAACCACACAAGAAATTGCATTGCTTCAAAACAAAAAGAAAAGACATAGAAGCACAAACCATTAGGCTTAGACACTAAGTCTCAACAACGTCAACGATTAGAATAGAAACAACCCTCACTTGGGTCTAGCTTGCATCATGTTACCACGGTCGACAAAAGACTGACTTGACTCCATAGGGAAAAACCCTACACCATCCTAAGGTTTAGGCTAAAAATGATGTCACTCTGTCTTCTAGGGTGAGGCACACATCGATCCACCACTCTGACATCCCGAGAATGAATAGTTAAGGTACACGATATGTGGGCTAATCCATCCTATACCCAAAATATTCACTCCGTATGTGGATGGTTGGATCGAGAAACTAACACTTAGAAGCTCACCTAGTAGTATAGAAAAGGCATTATGGGGGCCCTCCATTCTACCCATCTGCAATGCCACACAACAGACACGTTGCTGGTCCTCTTCTTTCTTCCTTTCCTTTCCTCTTTCTTTTTTCTCTTTCTTTCCTAGCCAGCCAACCCTCCCTGCTACCACTCCTTCACAACACCCCGTTCATCCCTGCACCCACCGGTCGGTGGTGCGACGGGAGGTCAGCGATGAAGCAAGAGGCCAGGGCGGCGGCAGCGGCTGAGTGCGTCAACGACGATGGTAGGAGGTAGCAGCGGCGACCGGAGGTGGCGGCGCTAGCCGGGCGATGGCTAGGGTAGAGAGGGGCGGGCGGATGGGGAGGTCATGTGAAGTGGAAGTAGAATCGGGTGGAAGCCAATCCCATCGAGCCTTATCTATTTTTTTTTCTTTTTTTAACCAACGGTCTAGTTTCATTGTGCTCGTCATGGACTCACCGAGTGCCCAAATGACACATTAAATAGCAAAATGGAATCATTTCGATAAGATCTACGCATCTGCGGTCTCCGATAATCCATCTGAGCAACAATTCAAAAGGTCATAAATTTGCACTGTGTGGGTCCCGCAGTCAACTTCTTAATTTTTCAAATTTCCAGGTATTACATTTACCGGTTTATGTCCTGTGTTGAAAGATCGACCTTCAGCAAGAGAGACAGACAATGGTGGTCAGGGTACCGTAGAGAAACCTTCTAAGAGGCGTTGCACATATACTGGTTGTGCAAGTGCTCCATTTAATCAAGACCTCAGTTCATCGTATCTGGCGAAGATGATCATTCTGCATGACTATCTTCTGCATATTGTTCAACAGCCAACCTTCATATCCTTTATTGAGGGCCTGCAGCCTCGTTTCAAGGTGGTGAATATGGACGTGATGGAGGCAGAGGTTTATGCTGTTTATCGAAAGGAAAGGGATAACCTGCTGAAGGAAGTTGGAAATATTCCTGGAAGGGTAAATATCAGAGTAGGATCGTGGACCACTAGCCAAACTCTTGGGTATGTTTGGCTTGCAGGGCAATTCATTGACTTGGAATGGAGGCTGCACCGAATAATGCTCAATTTCGTGATGGCCCCTTGGACTTGTTCAGAGAATGCAGTTAGTGAAGCTATCAGCACAAGCCTTCCTCAGTGGAACATGAAGGACAAACTATTCACTATTACTGTGGATTATGATTCTTCGTGGCATGATAGCTACAGTTTGAATCTGAGATATCATCTCTCGAAAAAGAACATTCGAATGCTTGGGGGGCAGTGGATTGTTGTGAGGTGCTATGCCCATACACTGAATGCAGCTGCAAGTGATGTCACTGCTTCAGCTCGAAGTGTCATCTACAAAATCCGGGAAAGTATATAGTTCATAAAATCTTGTCCTAGCCATGAGCAGAAGTTCACTGACATTGTTCGACTTCTGCAAATTCCTAGTACCAGGGCCCTGTCTCTGGATATTACAACCCAGTGGAATACCATCTATCTGATGCTTCTGGCAGCTTTGGATTATAGGCAGCCATTCACCATGCTGGAGATATGTGAAGATAACTACAATCAAGCACCTTTGGCAGTGGACTGGAAGAAGGTCGAGGTTGCTTGCAGGTATCTGAAGCTGTTGTATGACTCTGCACAAAGCGTTATGGCAACAACAGATCCAACTGCAAACATCTTTTTCCATGAGGCTTGGACAATTCAGCGAGAGATCTTAATTACCACAGATCTTCAAGATCCAATTTTTCAGTAGCATCGCAAAAGACATGCACGAGAGGTTTCACAAGTACTGGAAAGATTGCAATGTCATGCTGGGCATTGCTGTTGTGATGGAACCACGCTTCAAGATGAAGATTGTTGAGTTCAGTTATTCCAAAATTTATGGTCTGAATGGTACAAAGTATGTCAAGGTGGTGGATAATGCTGTTCATGAGCTTTACAAATAGTATGTTAGACAGCCACTTCCATCGACGCCTGCCCATGTTCAGCAAGGGGGCGCTGATGCCCTTGCTACCAATGAGAACAAAATCCAAGTAAATCCACCTTCAACTGGCGATGCACTTTCAGAGTTCGACATCTGCATTTCGGAGGTTGCACTTTAGCCAGTTCTCAAACTCAGAGCTCGATCAGTACTTGAAGAAGCCCTCACAACTACAGAACATGCTATAAGTAGCATCTTATTAGTGTCAGTTGTGCAAAAAATATGATAAAAGATATATCAGTGCCGGTTGTTAAACTTCCATGCGCGAACAACGATGGAGACGCTAAAAACCAGCAGTGATAGTCCGTATCAGTGCTAGTTCTAATTACAAACGGCACTGATAGGTCATCCAGACCCGAAAATTTGATCCATTCTAATTTTGACTCAACCAACATGTCTGGCTCTAATTATCAGTGCCGGTTCTAGTCACAACCGGCACTGATAGTCTCTGTGGACCCGAAATTTTGTTCCAATTGGATTTTGGCTCCATCAAGTCCGGCTCATCTAGATATTTTTCTCGGCTCTTCTCTCTCACGCGCTCATCTCCTATCCGCTCCTCTCTCTCGTCCGCTCTTATCTGCTCCACCCTTCTCTCATCCACTCAAGCGCCCCCCTCTCTCCCTTATCTCTCTCCACCGAGCTGACCATGGAGTAGTGGTCCTCCTCGACGATAGTGTCCAGCTTCGATGGCCGCGGCAGGACCCTGCTGCTTCTGTCGGCCGCCGCGAAGGCACGCAGAGGCCGAAGGTCCAGCGAGCTCCCCAGCCTGTGATGCTGCCGGAGCACTTCAACTGGCCAGCCCCAGCAGTGCTGTCCTCAGAGGGGCCGTAGGATGCCATGTAGGATGTGTTGTAGCTCCGCAGATTCAGGCCGGGGTGGGGCGGTTTGCGGCGGAGATGCTCCTGGTGCTTTAAGTCCTCAAAGTTATGTGGTTCATTATTGTTGTCAGAGCCATGTTGTTCTAATCTGATTAGCCCCTTCGTTCTAATCTGACTTGTTTGACGATTGTGGTCAGAGCTATGTGGTCAGAGCTAAACAATGTCTAGTATTGTACATTTTAATTCTGAATATGTCTAGTATTGTTCATTTTAATTCTGACTTTGTTCTGCAGATTGTTCAGTTCATACTTATGTGCCTTGCTTTCATGAAAAATGTCTTGTTTAGTTCATGCTTATGTGCCTAAGATGAGTCGATTTAAGTTTGAGATGTGTTTGTATGGATGAGATGAGTCGGTTTGAGCATGCGGCGGTGGTGGTGGCGGCAAGAGCATGGCGGCAGTGGCAGCGACAGGAGCGGCAGCCTTTCGAGCCAGCTCATTTATTTTTTTAGCTCGAGAAACCTTTTCAGTGCCGGTTGACTATTAGTACCAAGTAAAAAGTACTAAGTTAAAAAACCAGTAGTGAAATCATTTTTCAATCGGTACTGATCTATCTTTTTGTAGTAGTGCCTGGTCCTATGCATCCCCGAGTTTGACATTCTGAAGTGGTGGAAGCTTAACAGCCTCAAGTACCCAACACTTTAACGATCAGTACTTGGAAGAAGCCCTGGTCCCGCGCATCCCCGAGTTTGACATTCTGAAGTGATGGAAGCTTAACAGCCTCAAGTACCCAACACTTCCAAGGATGGCCCGAGATGCCTTGGCCATACCGGTGTCCAATGTCGGTCCCGGCAGCTCTATATTCTCAGCTGGAACTGAAGCCAGGATACTTGACGATTACCGGAGCTTATTGTGCCCTGAAACCGTGGAGGCACTTTTCGGTGCAAAAGACTGGCTACAGCGTTCCCGTCCTGTTTCGAAGTCACCCAGTTCCGCATCAGCAAACTAGTGGTAGCTGATCTTGGTATGTCGAAGTAGCTTGCAACCCTATATGGTGGTGCTTACTTGTTAGGAAGTTTTTCGCCATGGTAGTGTTCTTGTAACGTAGGCTGCAACTCGGTGATGCTCTAGCTTGATGCATTTGATGGGATAAGTCTTTGTGGTCCTTGGCTGGTCTTTGTGGTCCTTTCTAGGGCTACAGCATCTAGGACAGCATCTTAGCATCTAGGACAGCATCTTAGCATCTAGGACAGCTAGGACAGCATCTAGGACAGTATCTTAGCATCTAGGACAGCATCTTAGCATCTAGGACAGCTAGGACAGCATCTAGGACAGCATCTTAGCATATACTTGGCATCTAGGACAGCATCTTAGCATATGCTTGGCTGGCTAGCAGCCTATAAATATGTATCCCCAACCCCTCAGGTTGATATGGCATTTGTGTGAGAAATAAAGAAAAAATTGCCCCAACTCCTAGTGTCATCCTCTCTCGATGAAAGTAAGAATTCAGCTACTACCAAGAGTAAGAATTCAGCGACTAACAAGTGGTATCAGAGCTGTAGTATCCTGTAGCCTGAGCATCTCCTGCTCACCTCCTTTCCCAGCCGCGCAACAGCCCCAGCTGGGAGCAGCAGCAGCTCCGGCCGCTCCTGCTCACTTCTCTCCCTCTGCGCAGACGAGCAGCAGCTCGTCTGAAGCAGCCCTCTCCCCACGCAGCAGCCCCCGGGTAGCGCGTCATGTCCGCAGGGCAGTCTCAGCGCTCGGTCGCCTCGAGCACGCGGCGTCGGCAGGAGGCCGAACTTGCCGCGGCAGAGGAACGCGAGCGAGCGGCGGCAGAGACCGCTGCGGCGGCGGCAAGGGCGTCGAGGCTGGCAGCGGCGGAGCTGGCAGCAGCCAGAGCGGAGGCGGAAGCAGCGGCGGCGGCGGATGCAGCGCGTGCGACAGCAGCAGAGGTCGAGGCTCTGCGCGGCAGCATCAGCAGCTCCGTTTCTGCTGACGACAGCGCCAACGCGGACCTCGAGTTGCTGGGGAGGGAGGCAGCGCGAGCGCGGGCGGCGCAGTGGGCAGCCGCGCACGCCCACGAGCGCGGCGGCAGCCCAGACAGACGCGGACGCGCCGGCGGCGCTCCTGGAGGAGGCGCGCACGGCGGTGGCGCTCCTGGAGGAGGCGCGCACGGCGGTGGCGCTCCTGGAGGAGGCGAGCTCGGCGGTGGCGCTCCTGGAGGGGGCGAGCACGGCAACGGTGGCGGACGGGTCGATGGAGAGCGCGGCCTTCACAGGCAGCGTGGCTCTCTCTCCCCGGATCGGTACCGTGGTTACCACGGGCTCCAGGCTGTTGTCAGGGACGTCGGCCCCGGCGGTGGGTGGCCTACCCTCACTAAGACCAACTATGTCGAGTGGGCTGCGGTGATGAGGGTAAAGCTCCAGGTGCGGCACATGTGGGAGGTAGTCCGGTACGACGACGTCGACTACGACCAGGATCGACGGGCGCTGGATGCCCTCATCGCTGCAGTCCCGTCCGAGATGCAGTTCTCGCTTACCAATAAGCGGACTGCCAAGGAGGCTTGGGACGCCATCGCTGCGGCACGCATCGGCAGCGACCGCGCCCGCAAGTCCACACTGCAGGCACTTCGCAAGGAGTGGGAGAACCTGGCCTTCAAGCCAGGTGAGGACGTTGATGACTTTGCTCTCCGTCTCAACACTCTGTTGCAGAAGATGGTGCAGTTCGGCGATGACACCTACGGCGAGGAGAGAGCTGTCGAAAAGCTCTTCCGTTGCGTCCCCGAGAAGTACAAGCAGATGGCTCGCTCGATCGAGTCCCTGCTGGATCTCTCCACGATGTCGATCGAGGAGGCGATAGGTCGCCTCAAGGTCGTCGACAGCGATGAGCCACAATCTCTCTCGGGGCCCATCACCACTGGCGGGAAGCTCCTTCTCACTCGGGAGCAGTGGGCTGCCTGCCAAGGTGACCGGAAGAAGGGGGAGCCTTCTTCCGCGACAGGCGGCCGCAAGCGTGGCAAGCCGCGCAAGGCGCGCAGAGACGCCCAGGCCGGGGCGCGAGGACGTGCCGAGGGTGATGCCCGCGGAGGCGCCCAGGGCGGCGCCGCTGGCAAGTACAAGCCAGCACGAGACGACAACTGCCGCAACTGCGGCCAGCTTGGCCATTGGGCCAAGGACTGTCGACAGCCACGACGCGGCCAGGCCCATGTCGCACAGGCGGAGGAGGAGCCAGCTCTGTTCATGGCACATGCAAGCATCGAGCTACCTCCAGCGGCACCGGCCGCAGCGGCTCTCCTCCACCTTGACGAGCCAAAAGCACACGCCCTCCTCGGCGACGGCTCCGGCAACGACAAGACTGACGGGTGGTGCCTCGACACCGGCGCCACCCATCACATGACCGGTCGACGGGAGTTCTTCACCGAGCTTGACTCTAGCGTCCGAAGCTCCGTCAAGTTTGGGGATGCCTCCGGCGTGGAGATCAAGGGTGTCGGCTCCGTCATCTTCACCGCCGCGTCTGGTGAGCACAGGCTGCTCACTGGAGTCTACTACATCCCCGCGTTGAGGAACTCTATCATCAGCTTGGGACAGCTGGATGAGAACGGTTCGCGCGTGGTGGTTAAGGATGGAGTCATGAGGATTTGGGATCGCCGTCGTCGCCTTCTTGCCAAGGTAACCAGAAGCGCAAATCGACTCTACGTCCTTAACGTGCAGGTGGCACAACCCCTCTGTCTCGCTACTCGTCGGGATGACGAGGCGTGGCAGTGGCACGAGCGCTTCGGGCACCTTCACTTCGAGGCCCTGAAGCGGCTCAGTGCCACGGAGATGGTGCGAGGCCTGCCGTGCCTCGACCATGTGGAGCAGCTCTGCGACGTCTGCGTATTGACGAAGCAGAGGCGACTCCCCTTTCCCCAGCGGGCGAGCTTTCGAGCCAAGGAGAGGCTCGAGCTTGTGCACGGGGACTTGTGTGGTCCGGTGACACCGGCCACACCGGGAGGACGACGCTACTTCCTGCTACTCGTCGACGACCTCTCCCGCTACATGTGGGTGATGGTCCTCGGTAGCAAGGGAGAGGCTGCGGACGCCATCAGGCGTGCGCAGGCTGCTGCGGAGGCGGAGTGCGGCCGCAAGCTGCGCATGCTGCGCACCGACAACGGCGGCGAATTCACAGCGGCTGAATTCGCGTCGTACTGCGCTGATAAGGGCATTCAGCGCCACTACTCCGCGCCGTACAGCCCGCACCAGAACGGCGTCGTCGAGCGACGCAACCAGACGGTTGTGGGGATGGCTCGGGCCCTTCTCAAACAGAGGGGGATGCCGGCTGTCTTCTGGGGAGAGGCGGTGGTGTCGGCCGTCTACATCCTCAACCGCTCGCCTACCAAGGCGCTCGACGGCAGGACGCCGTACGAGGCTTGGCATGGGCGCAAGCCGGCGGTCTCCCACTTGCGAGTCTTCGGCTGCCTCGCGTTCGCCAAGGAGCTTGGCCACATCAGCAAGCTCGACGACAGGAGCACTCCGGAGTGTTCATCGGCTACGCGGAGGGCTCGAAGGCCTACCGCATCCTCGACCCGAAGACATAGCGTGTGCGCACGGCACGCGACGTTGTGTTCAACGAAGGGCGAGGATGGGCGTGGGACAAGGCGGTGGACGACGGCTCGGCTCCAACGTACGACGACTTCACTGTCGAGTACGTCCACTTCGAGGAAGCTGGGGGAGTAGGCAGCTCTTCTTCGACGAGCACGTCTACCCCAGTCCCCGAGCCTTCACCGACCCCGGCGCCTGCTACCCCAACAGCACCACACTCTCCAGCCAGGACCTCGGCTGCGATGAGTTCTTCGCTGGCTCCACCACAGCTGGCACCAGCACCGACAGGCACCTCTCCGGGCACGTCTACTCCAACACCAGCTCGTGTCAAGCACAGCCCGGTTGAGCTCGCTACTCCGCTCTCTCACGACGAGGAGCGCATCGACGCGTACCACGACGGCGAGCCGTTGCGGTACCGTACGATAGAGAACCTTCTCGGCGACCAGCCGGTGCCGGGACTGGTGCCTCACGACCTGGAGGCGCAGTTGCACCTTGCGTGTGACGACGGCGAGCCTCGGTCGTTTGCAGAGGCCGAGAGACACGCGGCATGGCGCGCCGCGATGCAGTTGGAGATGGATGCGGTTGAGAAGAACCGCACCTGGGAGCTTGCTGACCTTCCTCGTGGTCACCGCGCGATCACCCTTAAGTGGGTGTACAAGCTGAAGAGGGATGAAGCCGGCGCCATCGTCAAGCACAAGGCTCGCTTGGTGGCACGAGGCTTCGTGCAACAGGAGGGGGTCGACTTCGACGACGCCTTCGCTCCCGTGGCATGGATGGAGTCCGTGCGACTCCTCCTTGCACTAGCTGCCCAGGAGGGCTGGCGTGTTCATCACATGGACGTCAAGTCGGCGTTCCTTAACGGCGACTTGAAGGAGGAGGTCTACGTGAACCAGCCGCCGGGATTTGCGATCCCCGGCAAGGAGGGCAAGGTGCTCCGCCTGCGCAAGGCCCTCTACGGCTTGCGGTAGGCGCCGAGGGCGTGGAATGCCAAGTTGGATTCCACGCTAAAGGGGATGGGCTTCGAGCAAAGCCCGCACGAGGCGGCCATCTACCGATGGGGCAGTGGAGGAAATGCTCTGCTGGTGGGTGTCTACGTCGACGACTTGGTGATCACCGGCACCAAGGATGCGGAGGTGGCGGCATTCAAGGAAGAGATGAAGGCCACTTTCCAGATGAGTGACCTGGGGCCTCTCTCCTTCTACCTGGGAATCGAGGTGCACCAGGATGACTCCGGGATCACGCTTCGACAGACCGCCTACGCCAAGCGCGTCGTTGAGCTAGCTGGGCTCACCGACTGCAACCCAGCTCTCACTCCGATGGAGGAGAGGCTGAAGCTGAGCCGCGACAGCACGACGGAGGAGGTGGACGCTACGCAGTACCGGCGTCTTGTGGGGAGCCTTCGCTACCTCGCCCACACACGGCCGGACTTGGCATTCTCCGTCGGCTACGTCAGTCGGTTCATGCAGCGACCGACGACGGAGCACCAGCAGGCTGTGAAGAGAATCATCCGCTACGTTGCGGGGACTCTCGACCACGGCCTCTACTACCCTAGGTGCCCTGGGGCGGTACACTTCGTCGGGTACAGCGACAGTGACCACGCCGGCGGCATCGACACTAGTAAGAGCACGAGCGGGATCCTCTTCCTCCTCGGCAAGTGCCTCGTTAGCTGGCAGTCGGTCAAGCAGCAGGTGGTGGCCCTGTCCAGCTGCGAGGCCGAGTACATAGCGGCCTCCACCGCTTCAACTCAGGCGCTCTGGCTCGCTCGACTGCTTGGTGATCTCCTCGGCAGAGACACTAGAGCGGTGGAGCTCAGGATGGACAGCAAGTCCGCTCTGGCCCTGGCAAAGAACCCCGTTTTTCATGAACGGAGTAAGCACATCCGGGTGAGGTACCACTTCATCCGAGGCTGTTTGGAGGAAGGGAGCATCAAGGCGAGCTACATCAACACCAAGGACCAGCTCGCGGACCTGCTTACCAAGCCTCTTGGGAGGATCAAGTTCCTTGAGCTCTGCTCCAGGACCGGGATGGTTCAACTTTCCCACAAGACGACGCACAAGACTTAGGGGGAGAATGATGGGATAAGTCTTTGTGGTCCTTGGCTGGTCTTTGTGGTCCTTTCTAGGGCTACAGCATCTAGGACAGCATCTTAGCATCTAGGACAGCATCTTAGCATCTAGGACAGCTAGGACAGCATCTAGGACAGCATCTTAGCATCTAGAACAGCATCTTAGCATCTAGGACAGCATCTTAGCATCTAGAACAGCTAGGACAACATCTAGGACAGCATCTTAGCATATGCTTGGCATCTAGGACAGCATCTTAGCATATGCTTGGCTGGCTAGCAGCCTATAAATATGTATCCCCAACCCCTCAGGTTGATATGGCATTTGTGTGAGAAATAAAGAAAAAATTGCCCCAACTCCTAGTGTCATCCTCTCTCGATGAGAGTAAGAATTCAGCTACTACCAAGAGTAAGAATTCAGCGACTAACAGCATTACGTAGGCGTGGATCTGGCTTCTTGAATCTTAGCACTCCTGTTAATTGTTTGTCTCAGCGTGATTAGTTGGATTTGTTTAGTTGCCGGAGATTTAGTGCTCATGCAGTTACCTGTGCTCAAGACCTGATGCTGGTCTTGCATTTTTCTTGCTACGATCTTCAGTTATGCCATTACCATGTGCTCATTTTGCATCTGTTCAGTAGTTGTTGGATGTTGGTGCTATATAAAGTATGCTATTATGATGATCTCAGAGTACAATGTTTATTTATCAGCTATCACCAGATGATTTTAGGAGGGAAATGATTCAGTTGCTTAGGACAAATAGCCATGTCTGCCTCCAGATAAGATGACGCAATTATGTGATTTAACCTCTGATTGAGTGTTGTTGGACATTCGCTGTTAAATCACGAATAGTTAAAATGTGTAGCACTTAACGGAAGTCGGTTGAGTCCATTAGGACATCAATCGAAAATATAGCTGAGCTCTTTAATTTTTATTTCTTTCGCTGTCTAATAACAAACAGCACCCAGCAACTTAGATATTTGATCTACGGCCCACAATATTCAGGAATGGATCTTGCAACAAATGATCACTGCAACCTTCCTGAACTTTCCGCCCAATGACAGAACTGCTGCAATCTCAACATATGATTTCGAACACCATGGAGCCATGTGGATTAACGACACCTGAAATCTCTTCCTTCAAGAGACCGAGATACCTTCCGCTCCAAACTTCAGTGCAGCTACACAGGTTTTTTCTTACGAACGTTCTCCTTAGAGCTTTCTTCAGGTCTGATATTCTCACAGTCATCTTCCTGCTCGTGGAGTCGAGGTTGAAGAACGCAAGATAGATTTCTCCTAAACCACGAAGACAAAGCATCAGCAAGACGGTATTTCTCGTTTGTTACATAAAAAAAAAAAAACCAAAATGGAATCGCTTTCACTTGAAGCTGGAACTATCTCAATTGGGATTACAAAATCTATCTGGCTGCTTGATCATTTTTTTTACTGTTGAATATCTGATTTCTGAATATGTCTATGCTATTGTCATCTTCAGCCCATTTTTTTAGGATATCTTCAGCCCATTAGGGCCATTTGTGTTATATGAAGGAATTACTGTTCATGGCACCAACAACATTGGGTCACGGCCCCAACAATGACAACATCCATGTCTCGCTTGTGTTCCTGCCCTTGACGATCACGGAAACAGCGCCAAGGGAGCCCTTGCCACTCTCCTCACTGAAGCCTTTTGCCACCGTCAAGCAGGAGGGCAATGCTCACCGGGTGCTCTGACAGTATATCCCAACCAGGACAATTGCAACATCCATGACAAGGGGACTTGTGCTCTCACATGATGGGATGCCGACGTTACAACCGTTTGTCAACATAAGGATTTGAAGGGCTGCAAACATGGCCACCACCTTGCAGCTCGATGACGAGCTGCTCAAAAGGAGGGCGAAATGTCATGTTTAGTCCAATAGGGCCATTTGTGTTATGGGCAGGAATTACTGCAACCCATGTAAACAGTAACCGTGACAGGATCAGGAGGCTAGGATAGATTAGTTAGTATACCTATTGGTTTGTTAGGCTCTTATCCTATCTAGAGTTTGTTAGTCAAGTTATTAAAGTTTGGCCTGTATAAGGCACAGCTACCACCTTTGTAATCAAGCAAGAGTCTATTATCTCCCCTCCTTTTCCAGTCCCCAGTCCCCTTTGTAATCTAGTTCCTAGCCACCTTCTCCTAATCCTGTCTCCCCAATAGTCTAATATCTCCCATAGCAGCCGACACTGCCCGACTATCCTCTCAGCGGTGTTTATCCCCCTAGTAGGATCATTACAGCTATATAGAAGGAATGCAAGCAACACACTTTAGAGCGAGTTGCAAACATTTGCAGCTTTGGAAATGAAGGGGATTAAGTCCAGCTTTTCCTAGCGCATGCATGATGCATTACTGACTTTTTATCTCATCACATATACCATAATTTTGCCTACTTCTACCTTAAAAGTATATTTTTCATGTTATCAAAAGATATGATGAATTAGGCAAAACGGATGAATTAATAAAAATAATTATTTAATTTTTACTAGTTCTCTAGCCTCATAATTGATTGTACAAATGGACATTGATAATCCCATACCTAATATATTTTCAGGTAAAGTCAAGTTACCTGTTCTATTTCAGTTTTAGAGTTTTAGTTAGCTGCAGAGTTTGGGTAATATTAATGAAAATGCTGACTGTATGAGACAATTTCTTGAAAATGTGTTCTTGTGTCAAAGACAAATAACTCAAATTTGGGTCATAATTGCCTCAACCTAGAAAGTAAAATTCTGTCAAACAACATGCAGATCTTTTTGGAGGATTTAAATAAAACCAGGAACATAAATCAAGCTACTTTAAAAATGAAAAGGGGTTAGGAAGAAGCTTTGTAAAGTAGCTGTAGTTTATTTCCTGGTAATGCACATAACAGAGCACAAAAGGTTTTCCATCTCCAGTATAATATGCAAGGTCGTGTCCCTTAAGGTATCAGGCAGGTTCTCAGGGCTGCCAAGGAAAGGATCAAGGGTTGAACGTAACCCTCCTATGTGGGCATATTTGGACAAGAAAGGATCAAGGGTTTTCAGAAATGAAGACAAGTTGGCAAGTGTGGCCATGCTGGAGTTGAGTCTAAGGTGGAGACTTTGTAGTCACTGGGTTGCTAAACAACAACTATGTGTATGCCTATATAGGATAGAAACTTTGGTCTGGTTTCTTCCCTTATATTTGAAGCTACAAAAGTCAGTCTTCGCAGTCTTTCTCTTAAACATGTAATCCAAGTAGCCTCTTAAGGTTTCTATCTTCAAGTCATGCTGAAGAACTGAGTTCCGTTGTCGGTGATGGTCCTACTTGTGACATTGAACCTTGTCATGACGCTTTTCATGATGAACTTCTTAGCAGCTACAAAAGTGATTTTTCCGTTTGGTTCAGCTTTAATCCGCTTGGTGAAGGCATCAATTACGACGAATAGAAACTTGAAGCCCCCGGACGCTACTAGGAAGGACCCTAGGATATCCAGCCCCTAAGTAGCGAATGACCACAACAAAAGGATCGTCTGTAAGGCTAAGCAGGTTGATGTACTCATCTGCTATGAAATTGACAATTTATGCACTTTTTTACCAACTCGCTCGTACCATGGAGAGCCGTAGGCCAATAACCTTGTTTGAATGCCTTTCCGACTAGGGTTCGAAAGGAAGCGTGAGCTCCACACACCCCTCTATGGATTTCCTCGAGTAATTCTCTACCCTGCTTCTGAGAGATGCATTTCATGAGTACTCCGTGAGTACCTCTTTGATAGAAAACATCGTCCACCAAGGTATACATCTTGAATCGACGGGAAATTTGTTCGGTTAGTGTATCATTCTCGAGCGCAACTTAATCTTGAAGCTACTTGCAGATTGCGTCCATTCACGGAACTTCTCCTACGACTCCTTTTGGGGTGTCGGTCCCTAACAAGCCCCCGAGCTGATTATAGGTCTCGTAGACCACCACTCCTTCAGTTGTGTCCTCTGATGATTTCACAGGCGGTTTCAAGAGGTCCTTTCTGAAAATCCCAGGTTGCCCTGGAGATCGTGAGGATGCTAGACGGGCAAAACTATCGACAAGGTAGTTGTCCTTCCTTGAGATATACTTGACCTTGAGTCTGACGAATTTCTTTTTCAGCATCCTGACCTCCGCGAGGTAGTCTATCATAGTTTTATCTGAGGTTTGATACTCTTTGTTAACTTGCTTCACCATCAACTGTGAATCCCCTCTCATAAATAGACGGCGAATGTCAAGAGCAGAAGCTACTCGAAGTTTAGCGAGCAAACCCTCATATTCGACTATGTTATTCATGACCAGAAAATCGATCTGCAAAGCGTATTACGGGCTTTTTCCTGTTGGAGAGAACAATATAATCCTAACCCTCACGCCTTGAAGCATGAGTGATCCGTCGAAGAATAGAGTTCATACATCTGATAAGTTATTATTCATCCTAGGGTTGATCGGGTTTTGTCCATTCGGGCATGAAGTCGGCGAGTACTTGCGAGTTGATTGATGTTCGAGGCACGAAATGGACGTCGAATTCTCCGAGTTTAACAGACCACTTCGTGATTCGACCGATTGTATCTCTGTTGTGTAGGATCTCGCCGAGTGGGAATATTGATGGTACGTTAATCTTGTGAGCTTAAAGTCACCTGCGGATAGCGTTATTTAGGACTGTGGAGCACTTCACTAATGTAGTACACCAGTCACTGGCTTTTCTCTCGTTTGTCTTGTGCTTCTCTTTCCATCACCAATACCCCACTTACAGAACGTGGTCCGGCCGCGATGTATAAGATCATATCTTCATTAGGGTTGGGAGCAATTAGCATAAAAGGGAAGAAACCGCTTCAAATTTTTTAATGCCTCATAAGCCTCTCTTGACCATTCAAACTTTTCATGTTGTCTTAGTAGCTTGAAGAAGGGAAGTCTTCGATCTCCGAGCCTGAAAATAAAATAGCTAAGGGCTGCTATGCATTCGGTTAGGCTTTGAACTTCTTGCACTGACCTGGGAAGTTGCATCTCTTCAATAACTTTGATCTTCTCGAGATTGACTTCCATTCCCCAGTATGATACCAGGTAACCGAGTAGTTTCCCCGCATTGACTCCAAACACGCACTTCTTCGGGTTTAGCATGACTCAATTCTTGCATAGGTTGTTAAACGTCTCTAGTAGGTCAGAGATGGGATCTTCCTTCTTTTTAGGTTTTGACGACGAGGTCATCGACATAGGTCTCGAGATTCCGACCAATCTGATCACGGAGTGTTATTGGCATTCCTCTTTGATATGTGGCACCGACATTCTTTAATCCGAAGGGCATCTTGACAAAGCAATAGACTCCAAAAAGAGTGATAAATGAGGTCTTCTCATCCTCTGCATGCATGCTAATCTAGTGATAACCGGAGTAGGCATCGAGAAGACTTAGTTGCAGTTCGAGGTGGAGTCAACTATCTGATATATTCGTGATAGAGGAAAAGTGTTCTTAGGTTAGGCTTTGTTGAGATCGATGAAGTCAACACACATTCACCATTTACCGTTTGATTTTTTGACTATGACACAATTTGTGAGCCACTCGGGGTGATCCACCTCCCAAATAAAACCTGTTTTGGTGAGCCTTTCGATTTCTTCTTTGATGGCTTCTTTCTGATCGAGCGCAAACCATCGAAGCTTCTGCTTGACCGGCTTTACGTCAGGCCGGATAGCTAGTTCGTGCTCAATCACCTCACTAGGGATCCCGGATATCTCTGATAATTGCTATGCGAACACGTCGGCGTTTGTCTGGAGGAAGATGATGAGAGCGAGTTCCTATTTGGGGTCCAGTTGGGAGCCGATTCGAACGGTCTTGAATGGCCCCGCTGGGTCCAGAGGAACCACTTTGACTTGGCCGTGAGATTTCATGACTGTCTTAGGTCTCGAGTTTTTCGTCTGCTTGTCGGGTTGATGCTCTGTGGTCATGTTTAGACTCCTTTAGTCATAGTGTAGTCCTGCTTTCGGGCAGCCCCAGACGGTTATGACTTCATCGAGTCCTAGGATCTTCACGCATTGATACATGTAATGCGTGGCTGCCATGAATTTGACGAGTAGGTCTTCCCAAGATGGCATTGTATGCCGTTTTGAAGTCGATCATGTTGAACAGAATTTTTTCTATTCGAAAGTTGTCATGCTTCCCGAAGGTAACGAGGTGCGATATTTGGTCAATAGGAGTGGCTGAAGATTCAGGGACTATATCGTGGAAAGTTTGAGTAATCGGCTTGATAGCAGACCCAAATCTGCATCTCTTTGAGTGCGTAAACGAAGAGGATGTTCATGGAATTCCCTCCATCAGTAAGAACTCAGTTAACCTTGCAGTTATTTATCGTAGGCTCGACCACTATCGGGAAGCGACCTGGCCATACGAAGCTATCAGGGCAATCTTTTTGACCGAAGGAGATCTCATTATTTGACCATTTAACGGTGTGACGACCCTTAGGGATGGCAGCTAAGATTTCTCAGGCGACCGTCTTGTACTGCCTTTTAGACTCGTAGGATGCAAAGCCACAGAAAATGTGGTCGATCGTCCTCTCGCCCAGCTGAAAAGATATCGGACCCGTGTCATCCTCACTGCCGCTAAAGCTGTAATCCTTACTCTAGGCCGCAACTGGGTCTTCTTTCCTTTGGCCGCTTTCTTGACCTCTGCTTTGTCCATCTTCTTCCAAAGGCGGCACTCGTGGAGGTTGTGGTTGTCGGTCTGATGGAAGTCACACTAAAGCTTACTGTCGCGTTCACCAGGGCTTGGTGTAGAGCTCTTTCCCTGAGAAGAACAACGCTTGTCGAAACGGGTGTCAGGTAGATCTGCAAAAACTTCTCAGAATTATTTTTCTTGCCCTTACCTTCCTTGATGTTCTTCTTGCGCTTGACTTTGACCCTATCGCCCTCAAGCCCGGGTCGAGGGTGTTTGATGCCATGAGTCTTCTCCTTGACAAAGAGAAGCACATCTTCAGCCTTGGCAGATTCATCGACGATCTTCATGAGCTCCTTAACCGTCTCAAGCTCCTGAATCATGATATCTTCAACGCATCTCCGACTCCTGACCCCCCAGGTGAATGCTTGTATGATATCATAGTTGCTGACCTTGGGGATGTTGTTTCGGATATTGCTGAAGCGGCCTATGAACTCGCGCAATGTTTCGTTTCCCGTCTGCTCACAATAGTAGAGACAATTTTTCATGCCGAGACGAACGTATATACCCTGAAAGTTGACTCGAAATACATCACAAAGCTATTCCCACGTGTAGATTGTTCTCGATGATATGTTGGTCAACCATGTCCTGACTGCTCCTTCAAGGACAGTAGGGAGGTAATTCGCCATTAACTTCTTGTCCCCACTAGCCGCTTAGATGGTCATGTTAAAGATCTAGAGAAACTCAACGGGTTTGTATTTCTATTGTATTTCTCGATCGTCTCGGACAGAACCTTGCTGGCCACCTTACGTTTCGTAGATCTAGAGAGGTCAATCATCCGTTGATGGCGCCTTTCTTGGTTCCAGAAGCCTCGAGAGTTTTTACCATGGAGATCGGAGATCAGTCCCGATTTGATCAATGTCGGGACATCCCTCGATTAGATCACTGAGGGGTAGACGAAGCCCCGTTGGAGACCCTCGGATGTCTTCGCCGGTCATCGATAACCTCACATAAATCGTTGATTGGATGACCTTTGACTAGCGAAGCTCAGCGGCAATTATTCGCCCGGTTGCCATCCTGGGAAGCCTTGTTCTGGGGGTTACGCCTCTCCGAATCCAATACGTCTCGCGACGCGGGATTACATGGTCTGACCCAATACGTCTCGCGACTTGGATGATGACCTTCTTTGTCAAGTCCATCGCCGAGTTCATCCAATCCTTACCGGCTGAGGTAGCCAGATCTGTGATCAGAGGGCGCATAAGGACCTCTTGTAGAAGGATCCTCAAAGCGATTCCAGATTGAAGCGTTCAACCCCCTGCTGATTGTCGGGAGACGGTAAGACTGGTGCTCCGTTAAGGATCTGGGGATGTGTGCTCATCTAGTGTTGACCATCACCTGCACGTGGAGCCGGAGGACCATGCCTGTTTGTAGGGTCGTCATCATGATTATCTAGACCGTCACTCCCGTCTCCGATAGTGAAAAGTTCTCGAGGGTAACCTCTGCTAAAGGAAGTGTCCAGATCCATCATGAAGATTTTATCGGATTGCTTTGGGTTGGTATCTTGACAATCCATGTTGTTAGAAGCTGCGGGGATTGATTCTGACTTGCTGTGAATCGAACATTCACAATTGTCTTACCAGTCGAGTGGTTCAAACTCGATACGTAATCTTTAGCGTATTGATCCATAAATCGACTCACCTCATCGCTTGAATCGTCATCGAAAAAATCGTTGTCGAAATTCACCCGATCGATCATCGACTCGCCAGGAAGAGGTAAAGTTATCGTAGAACCCCTCATCTGAAAAAAAACCCAGTTCTCGACGAAGGCTTGGGTGACGCCGACGACATGTTATATGCAAACTCTTCAATGCATATTGTCATCATCCCCACGGACGGCGCTAGCTGTTGACGATTTGTAAACCGTCGATATAACGAACTTATTGAAGAGGTAGGAGATGCTTTGAGTAGACGAATCACATGAGAACATTTGGGGGGTTTTATACAAATTCGGGCCTATTTGAGGATAATTACCATACATCATGTTTGCCTTGTATTGATCTGAACCCGTTTCAAGGGGTACATGGCTAGCCTAGATGGATCTAAACCTAGTCGCCGACTTACTTGCTCGGCTTCAGGTGTCTTCTGGTTAGTCAAAAGGTTTGAGCGACTTCCTCGACTTCTATTAGCTCTTGTTCAACTTGTCCTCTGCATGGCTCTCTAGCTCCGTATATATATGGAAGTGTCGTACGTCCTCTGGAGTTATTCCCGTTCTTTGAGATAAACTTTTCTATTTATAGGATGCGTTGGATACCTACGGGTAGTTTCCTTTCATTCAAGGATCCCCTTCTTGGAGAAAAAGATATGCTCCGAGAATTGCGGGAAACCCTGGGTGCCCGGATATGGTAATTATCTTGTATTCATCGTCGGTAATAAATGTTCTCATTGGAATAATCCAATTCACAGGATCTCTTGTAGGATAAATATAACTAACCTTTACTTCCAGTTGCAACCCATGCACGAGCTCCAGTAGTACCTATTCAATACATAATTGTGTTGACTATGTAATGATTTCAATTAATTCGCAGTAACAAAGTTATGAATATGGACCTACCTTCCTTCCTTGATTCCACTGTGGCACATAATCTTGAATAGCTGCTCACAAGATTTCCCTTCTCATTCAGCTGCCATATCTACAGTTACTGTTCGTATGAGTAATCATGCCATAAGTTTTGCCAAATATTATAAATACTCATTTTTCTTTAGCAACTTCTTGACTAGTAAAAATCCGAAGTTTGGCATTCTGGAGGGCACATGTCAGTGATACAAGGAGTGGTATTTCCTGATATGCCAATCTTTGAAGTCACCAATCTTTGAAGTCACACATGGTATACCTTCAGTTATCCCCTAGGTTACTATTTATTCAAACATGTGATCTGTACAGCTTAAAAGATCGAGTTGGTGGTGGTAGTGGTGGTGATGATGATGATTGTAGGGTCTTTACCTGTTTTGCATGCCACCTGCATCTGGAGAACATGGGAAACTTGTTCTCTGAGGCAGTGCGCCATCGGCTAGCAGAAGCATCCAAACAAGTATCATCAATGTTTGAAACTGCAAGATGGAACTTTGCTTGATATTCCTTGTTGCCCATGGTAATGAGATCCCTGCAATGAACAAAATGTGATCTTGCAATTCATTGAGCGGGAGTACTTCTCCATATATGAGTAGGGTGGAGCTTACGATGCCTGAAGAGGCTCTGTTTTCCCCAAGCAAAATGAGATATTTTTGTCATTCTCTACTTCATAGTCCCTGCATATATGATCTGGCTTCCCATCTTGTGAAAGCATATACCATCCATTAGCTTTGCTGTCACTGCAGGCAGTGAGACCGACAACCATACCATCATTCTCTGTCAGGTGAACATGATAAGGAGACCCAAAGTAATCAGAATGTTCTCTGTTGGAAGTCCTTTCAACGTACACATAATGGAACTGAAAATATCTCCATGTTAGCTTACTATTCATTAATGCATACAAAGTACAAACTGTTCTAATAGAAGTTTGAATGCAGGTACCTCCATGTTATTTTTACTGTAGTGGTTTATTTTCAGTAATGTAGGATTTGTAATTATGCTTAATGTACTACTATCAAGGTGTCTCAAATCTCCTCCGTACATGAGAGGCGATTTAGCCATTGACCAAAGTGTCATCTGTAAGGTCAAAACAAAGACTTTAGTGGATACAACACACTTCAACCAAGAAATGACGCTTCATTGAGTGAAAACCTGAGTTTTCTGTTCATCAAGTGTAAGGTTAGATTTCCTATGAGGACCTTGATTTACACCTGCATTAACAGAGGAAAAGGGCCTGTTTCAGCTACGAGTCTATGAAATCTGAATATTTACCCATACAGCTGCATATCCAATATGAGACATCCGTAAGAAAAAAGAAAGAAAAAGGAAATAAATGATTTAGATATAAAGTAATCAGAAAATGATTCAAGAAAAACTTTCAAGCGGATGAATTACATGTTATGTAGTTCAAAAAATCAAGGCCATATTAATTTAAAATTTTCACATCCTCTATAAAGATTATGATATGTCATATATTACTGTCTCAGCATCTGCTGTTACGAAATTTGTTAAATGATTCATCTATCAACTCCAATTGTTTAAAACATGCAAACTGAAATAACCATATTCTGCACTAATGGAACTTGCATTAATATAACAATAAATAAAGAATGGCAAAGATACCACACAACATGCATCAAGGCTGTCTGTTACTCCATCAGAGCAGCATCCTCTATTTATTAATGACACATTGTATCAAGTCGCTAACATGTATATTTTATTGACAATTATGATTCAGATTTTTCTTATGACAAATGTGATTTGGCTTCGTGGTTAAAAAGCTAATAGAGCAAGACGAGGATCAGGATTAATTGAATAGAAAGGTATAAATCATTACTTGGATCGGTAAGCCATCCAAATGGAAGCATGTCTAAGTCTGGCCAAGATTTTCCTCGTAATCCAATGGCTCCGATCTTCTTTGCAGCAGCGAAGGAACTGTACACAATATGCAAAGGGAAAGTAAGGCATAATTTTTTATTTACTAGAAAAATATCCATACACAACCTAAGGAATGAAATAAAAAGTATGTAATAAAACACAACAAAATAAAGAATATTAGTTCAATTTACCTTGATACCATAAGCTAAAAAATTACCTTGAGACAGAGAAATGTGAACTCACATCTTTCCAGTTGTCCCAATCGTCTCCAGTTATTCTATACATGTTAACATGATCGCTAATATTCTCAGCTAATGCTGGAGTAACTTCAGTCCCTGGTGACAGGGACAGGATGATTGGGCGGTCAATCTCTTGCAGTAGCTGCAATATAGATATTAGCTGATTCCGGAAGTGTACTGATTTCACTGAACCCAAGTAACTAATTCTAGAATGTGGTGTTATTTACCTCTGAAATAATAATGATTTCTTCCGGGCTATAATCTGTGCCGAAGATACAATCAACCTTCACTGTGAAAAAGACATAATGGTACATATGAAACAATTTCTTTGGTAGCACATGGAAGAGTCAACTAAAAGTTGAGAGCTCTTTATGATACCCATAGGATCATGTGTTCAGATTGAAGTATAAACAAACAGCGTACCAAAATCAACACCCCAATTAGCATATTGCTGGTAAAGGGATCTTAAGAAGGCCCGTCCTGCTCCAATATCTGTATTAACACTCATGAATCCATGCGGCATCCACGCACAAGTTCTGTGATTAAGACCTATGTCACGAGCTGTCCAGTGCCGGCCATCCTCTATGTAGGGTTTTCCCTGAAAGAATCACAAGAGAACACACTAAAAGTAATAAACTAGAGTTCCATGACTTCATTTGCAATTCAGTTTTTGTTTTAGTGCTATTCCCTGATTCCAATATATATTCAATTCTAGATAGAAGTTCAAATATTGCAGGAAAAACAGAACAGCTGAATTATTCAAAATATCAGATGATATGGAACTACAGAAAATGTTAATAAAAAATACTAATAATGTATAACAGAGCAGATAAGTAATTTTCTCTAAGAATACGATGCTTCTCTATGAGATTATAATAGGACACTGAAAATCCAATAAGGTAATATTTCCACAGCTGTCAGATGCGAACAAGGTTAAGAACTTGGTTCTGTGTATACAACTTAAAGTTAACAAGAATTATTAGTCTCTGTGTATACAACATGATGTTAACAAGGATCAATAACAAAGTTGAGGCACCCTGAGAAAACGAACAAAAACATAGCAAGCCTCCCCAAAGTAAATTACTAAGTCAAAACAGCAGTAGTTGTAATGCACTAGCATACAAAAAGGAGGAACAATACCGTCTTAGTGTCCAAGATGGGTGTGTTTGCATTAACAGACTGCAAACTTATCCCTTTCATCAAATGGATGCCGAATTTCAAACCCATTTCGTGAACCTTACTGGCAATTTGACTGAACCCTCTATCATTTATAGATGATGGAAATCTTTGAAGGTCAGGAAATGGTCGACCCCATTCATCAATGTTATCAAATCCATATGAATCTGTGTAAGCTCCATCAACATACTTCCGGTACCAGAGGAAATCAATCACTGCATACTACCATAGACATGAGACAGAACAAATAAGAATTATATTTATTCATATTTTTTATGCTATTTGAAATAGAGAAATTAAAAGATTCTGACAGGTAACCTGATATCCATGCGGGAGTAACTTCTCTGCCAAGATCTGTGCATTTTGCATGTATGCGTTTTCATCCACTATCCATGAAAAGGAATCATATGAGTTCCACCCTCTTGGAGGTAACGCAGCAAGTTCTTCATTTGCATCGGAAGTACCCCTGAAATGCACATGTATAAAAAATTGAAGTACCAATAATTTCTCTTTGGTTATGAGTATCCCTGGTTACAATCGATCAAATATTGGAGTTTTCAAACTAAAGTTCTTCACTTGCAAGCACATACATTGTAGTTTTTCTACTTTCACAAACAGCCACATATATCATCTGCTCGTGATTGAAGCTATGTATAAGGAAAAAGAAATGTTGGACACAAACGAAAAATATTAAATACAGAGCAAGTATACTTGATGAATTAATTTGCAAAAAAAAAGAACTTTTAGAAAGCCACAAAAAAAAAGTAGGCGGCAGCAATTAGGCCATAAATTTGAGGCGATGTGCTAGGAATAGTGTAAAGTAATTTTTTTAGAGAGGTAAGTAATAAACTTCCCAACAAATGTTGAAGTATGATGAATACACATAAACAAACCGAATGCTCATTTATTTGCAGTATTGCACGCCACAAATTTCTAGATATTTTTCATTGCCAAAAATTAATCTAGATATTTACGACCACTAAGGATCTGCTCAATTTTTAGTTCTGGAATTAGAAATGTGTTCAAGCACTATCTGTTGTCCCCTGAACTAATTGATTGGGAAAGTTATCCAAAACCATTCTGAAGAAATTGAGTGTGCAGCCCATTGAACCTGTATCCTCACCAGGGTTGAGAGATTTCAAGCATTTCCTCTTGTTATAACTCAATTCTACTACTAATCCGATGCAACATAAAACAAGTCGAACCAATCAATGAACACACTGAAACAATCGCAATGAACACTGAAACACAAAACAATAATACCGTATTTCGGATTTAACCCAAGATATCGATCTTTCAAAAAAAATCTAATAAATCAATCTTTCTGTGTGGCGGAGTCGCAGGGAATGGCAAGAAGTTCGTACTGACCAGAGGCAGATGAAGAGGAAGAGGAAGGCAGAGCAGAGGAGGTGGCGCCGCCATGGCGGAGGACAGGAAGCCCCAACGCCCATTCCCAACGAGCAGCAGTAGAGCTGAGCTGAGCTGAGGAAGTGGCGGCGACGCGTGACGGAGTGCGGCACTGATGGAGTGGCAGTGTTGGTGTGCGGAAATGCCTTTGTCGACTTTCGAGGTGGTCAGGGCATCATTATCTCCTTGGCTGGGCTTGCGCGCGATAATGCCTCTGCCGCCGCGTCTACGTGTAGGCCTGCCGTGTCGAGACTTGGGACAGGAAACCGGCAGGTTTGGGTTGGGTTGGTAACTGGTGTCCGGTCATCCGGTGAGCCGCGGCTTCTAAGGATCCGGATCATGGTATATCTTATTTTATATTTTTTAATTGGAATAAGACATGTATCAGATAATTATTTTTTTATTCTATAATTTTTCGGAGTCGAAGCGAAAAGTATCATACGGTTGATCGGACGGATAGAAACTATTCACTTCATTTATATCCCCATTAAAAAATGTAAGAGTGAAATTAGAGTGTGTATAAAAAGAGTAATTGCTAATATGCAAAAAAAATTAGTATTTTCTGTCTACTTATATATGGCAATTTACCTATCTATGAGTGGCGGACGTTACTTGTGGCCAAAGGGGCTATAGCCACCCCTGGTTCTACAAATTGCTTAAGTAAATGGTTATTTTTATTTAATAAAAATCATTAAAATTTAAATAATTTATCTATTTTTTATCCACCTCATCCAATAGCCTCCCCGTCTCGTTACTAACTACGAATGTGAGATATGTTTTCTAAATAAAAATAAATGAAGAAATTATAAGGAAAATTAGTGAATAATCTACTTCTCCTTTTTCACATCCTATTTAAAATCAAATTACGGAATCGCTCCCGATGTATTCGTTCAATTACGCTCTCATAGTGCATCCACATCTTCATATCTTAAATTTGTATTTGATGTTACTGCATCTAATATTTATATTTTCGTTGCAACGCACGGACACTTAGCTAATTAAGTATGTATCTCAAAGCATGCCCCTTCTACAATTATCTTCAAGCTTGACCGTTGTACTATCTATTATCATATTTTTAAGTAAAATCATAATAACCTTTCATAACATCTAACATTCAGATACTTTGGACAAATACCACTTATCATGTCCTCTCTCCGGTTTCATATTAGGTGTCATTGTAGAGTTTTAGATGGGTGTTGAAAAACTATCGTTTAAGGATTTATGAATTATCTAGTTTATTTTACCCTTATAATTACTTCAGTCATGTATACACTATTAACTTTGTTCAATGGTTGCGTGCTCTTCTCAAAGCCAGCCAGCCTTCCATGCACCATTAACTCCATTTATGATGGGAATACTAGCAGTAATACTACTTCTCTTTTTTGCCTATATAGAGGGAACAATCAGATTGATCACAACTTACTATCATTCGCATGAATCTTATTGATCTTAACTCCGTTCACGAAGGGGCCCTAAGCTCAAAAGAAAAGCAAGTTGCTTCTGGCGTCAACTTGATGCAAATTGAAAAGAGTTAAAAAAAAATTCATGCCACGTTGGATAGATAACCCTGAACCTCTAGAAAGCGACTCTGGGTGCGCATCACCCTGCTAGTGGATACTTGTTATATTGAGGACTCTCATGGTAGTTGAGTTATAGTGAGTAAAATAGTAAATAAATAATCTTACTTAAGCACCTTAGTATCCTAAATTATATCTAAAACGATATCTAATATGAAATTAAAGGGAGTATCATATATCACTTTTTTCATGCTATGGAAGTCGGATACGGAAAGTGTTGGATAGCCATTATTTCATCACATATTTAGTCCAAAAGCTTTCAGCGGCTAGAAAAATATCCAACAGTTTCCATCCCTAGTCATGTTTGTGGCTGTTGAGTTGAACGAGGTCAGCAAGTTTTTCGCTGGTCACCACCTCACCGGTGAACAGTAGCTGTACACCACTTGGCCGCTCTGGCCACGTTTGTCATAGTTTGATCCGTCTATTGTGTTATAGTGGCCTTAAACCTATATGTGATTGTGACGTTTCCTTCAAAATAAAATTCATGTTTGTAATCATCCTAAATCAACATTCTCATTCACTATTACAGAAAATATCATCACTGCTGGTTTAAAATTGACATCACTGCTAGTTTTTAAATCGACAGTGAATTAGCGGTAGTGATAATCTATGATGTTGACGCAAAAAGATACCGCACCAAACTTGAGCACTTCGTGTGCAAAATACTAGATCGGATGTTCTGATCTGAATATCCAACAGACAGCACCTAGGAAACCCTAGTCGTAGCGCCGCACCGTTGGACCTTCATCATTACCCATGCTTGAGAGGGATCCTGACAGAGCATAGATGACTGGTTGTTTGTCCTTGATCGTCAGATTAAGAATGAGAAGCAATAGGGAGGATGGAAAAGAGAACTAGGGAAAAAGGGTAAAAAAGAAAGGTAAATTAAATTCTATTTATTCAATTGGATATTGGATGTTCTCAATTGGTCATGACTGATTGAGAACAACGGTGTGGGAGAGATGATCTTACCCAATTTTGAGTCAGAATCTAACAAAGCACATCTTCAAATTCGACTATCTCTTCCCAAAAATCCAGATCCAACTCGGATCGGATGTTCTGATATCCCCGATCGGATGTTACGATACACATTGGAATGTTCGGTTTTTCAAACATCGACTTCTCTGTTTGGCTGAAAATATTTAATCAGATGTTCCGATGTAAATATTGGATGTTTGGATACGATCGGAAGGTCCGGTTTTATCAAACATACTGTTCGGCCAAAAATATTTAATCAGATGTTCTAATGTGTTCAAAATTTCAGATTCGAGACACTTTACAAAATGTCATTTTTTGTCATCAACACATGCCCCCCTGTTTTTTTTTTGGTGAAGTTTGATTACCAAAAAACATATCATCTCCCTTTCTACCCTTCTTAAGACGATAATCAAGACATTGACCATGAATATCCCTTAGGACGATAGTAACCCATACATCAGCCATACTTCTTTATTTATTGATATGCTTCACCTTCATCCATAGCATGAAATCTTGAAGGCAATACAAAAACTATATTAATATCCATACCTTCGGTTGGTGAAGTATCATTAGCATGCACCAACAACTCTCCATAATCAAGCAATTCTTCATCTTCTTTATCATCTTGTGTAGGCACCGGTGTTGTTGTTGGCGAAAGGGTTGTCGTAGGAGCTGTTATAGCATCTAACTTTGGTTTCCACATTTGCTTCATGGGTTGCACTTGTTTAACCCCATTGAAAGCAATATCCCATAATTTTTTTACTTGTCGCTCCATCAATTCTTGCTTACGCAGCTGCTGCAATCTACTCTTTTTTATGTGAGATAAGACCGATGGACACCACATCAGCTGTAGGTACTTAGAAAGTGGCTTGCTACTACTTGCTTCATGATTATTAGACTTTGAAATAACTTGGAAAGCGGTATGTACATGTTTAGACTTGACTGGATTATCACCAAAGATAATCAATCATTTGCCAAGCTCTTCGGCGACCATTTCCATTGAACTAATCTCAATAATATTAACAGTAGTGGTCCTTGCATTACCAACATTAGAATCTGAATTTTGAGTAGACGCACTACTCCTCTTGTCCAGGTATACTTTCTTCGTAACCTTAGCATGTTGAACATTACTAGACTGATTTATATGACCTAATCGATCATACAGAGAAAGTGATATTCTATCAAACACTGACCTCCGTGGTGCTGTCCACATTAAATGAGAAGGTGTAAATTGCATAGGAGGAGGCGGCATCCATATACGATTATAGTCCCATGTTGGACAAGGAGGGAAGAGCATTGAAGGAAGTGTCCATGGCAATGGCGACGACGGACCAAGTGGCGGGTAGATGTTAGTAGGATGGCCCTCCCTTGGTTGATGATGATTATACATCCCTTACCTTGAAGGTGATCTTGGTCGCTTCAAACTACTTTGCCAATTTATCTATGCTTGGATAGCATTGTCTTTCTCATACTTCGATAAGAGTTGCTTGAAAGTGGGCTTGAGTTTCTCAACCTTGTCATATTTCTTTGCTTCATTAAACTTCCACTTGCAAACCTCCAAGCCTTTTGGTTTAATCATTCTTGACTCAGCATTGTCATGCCTCCCAGTGGTTGAAGTATTCACCACAATCTTGACCGATTCTTTGCCTTCGGAAATTTTCTCAAGAAACACTTTTCTTAAAAAGTTCTTGTTCTCCCCCAAAGGTTTAGGTTTTTCTTCACCAACAATTACATTTTCCCCTCTAGTTGATTCAGCTTGAGTTGGCAAAATTAGGATAGTATTATCCTGGAGATCAATCACATTAACTGGGAACAATTGCTTATCCACTTGCATCTCCGAAAATTTTAATCATCCTTCATTAGTGGCCGATTGAATCTGTTGATGGAAAATATTACAATCATTAGTAGCATGAGAATAAGAATTATGACATTTGCAATAAAGCTTGCCTCTTTAATTCATCTAATGGCGGAATTACATGACCATGAGATAATTTAATCTACTTTCTTGTAGCAAGTAATAAATATTCTATCGCACTTTGCTACATCAAAAGTAAATTTAATCTCTTCTTACCGATTCTTAGGAGGTGTCGGCTTAAGAGCTGAACAAACGAATGGTTTAGACTTAGAAGACAAAATCCATTCAGTCACACATACATCAACGTCATCCTTGTCCGAACTTTCAGATTTATATTCAAGCATGTAAACATTAGGATGATTTTCTCTCACTTTATCATTTGATCTCTGAAAATTTCTATACTCTTTAGCTCGGCTTTCTTGAGCTAGAGCTTTTTGTAACACTTGACTAACATATGAGAAATCATGATTATCTAGATTTTCTTTTAAATGAGAAAGTAAACAGGAATAAACTAGATCAACCAAGTCTCTATCAGAAATTGTCAAAGTAAAATATCGGTTCCTTGTATCTCTAAACCTTCGAATATAATCAGCATCAGGCTGATTACGTTTTTGTTTAACCGATGTTAAATGTGATAATCTGAGCTCAGTATCCCTAGTATAAAAATACTCAAGGAATTTTTGCTCTAATTGAGATCATGTATAAATAGAATTAGGTGCCAAAGAAGTAAACCAGGTAAATGTAGGGCCAGATAATGATAAAGGAAACAATCTCAGTTTTAATGTATCGCTAGCACTAGCTTTACCACACTGCAAAATAAATTGAGTAACATCCTCTAAAGTGGTTCTATCATCATCCCCAATGAACTTAATAAATTTAGGCACTCTAAACCCTCTAGGATACTGAATACTTTCATAGATATTGGGGTATGGATTTTGATATGCACATGATCTACCTTTGGGCTCTACCCCAAACTGCTCTCTCAGAACACTAAATACTTGCTCTCTAACATTTCCAGGCCCTGTGTATGGCTCAGCCATAGGCCGAGTGGATGTCCCATTAGCTAGTTGTTGTGGCCTAAAAATATTGGGTTGTGGTGTTTCATAGGCATTAGTATGGTTCGGCTGTGTATATGTTATATGTGCAGAGAACTACTGAAATTACTAGCAGGTAATGGACCATATGGAATACCAGAACCTTAAGGTGGCACAAGAGGTATACTATATGATACAGTGTGATACATAGATGTTTGTAAATTTGCTGAACTTTCTCCTATACTAGTGTAATTGCTAACATTAGGCACACTCGAATTGACCATATTAGCATTTGCATACAGTGAAGGCATAAGGGCTATAGATTCGGGTATAGCAGTATTTGGAATAACACGTGGTAATGCAGTATGACCAACCGAACTTAACGCATTAGTTCAGCTATGTATATGTTGCACCGGCACACCCTGTGGTGTAACTTTAGATGGTGTACCTGCTGTTGATGCATTAGCAAGCAAAGAGTCATGCTGACTGCTGCTATTACTGCTACCATCATCATGACTCAAAACGGTTTGTTTTAGATCTTTTTTACTTTGCACTTCAAAACCCATAACCTTAAGATGACTAAGTAACAACCAATCAAATGCATTATACATAGAAGCACCTACTTATTGATGAATCATCAAAGCGACTTTCTCTTCAGTAAGAGGTGTGTCATATATAGTGGAAGTTACCTCAGGCTTGGTGTAGATAGGTGTGAAATCTCCTCCTTTCCGGATGATGCCATGTCTCGTCTTTTGGAAGCGTGAAGCGAATGCCTTATCGAACTCCATCTTGTCTTTCTCATATTCTCGTTGTGCCTCCTCATCTAGCTCCTCGATGGCTAGCACACCCTTGGCTAGAAGATGGTTGAAAAGCTTCTCCCCAGCGGAGTTGCCAAAAAGTGTGTTGACGCAAAAAGATGCCGCACCAAATACTGAGCACTTTGTGTGCAGAATACTGGATCAGATGTTCTGATCACCCGATTGGATGCTCCAATCAGCCTCAGATGTTTCAATCTAAATATCCGACAGACAACACCCAGGAAACCCTAGTCGAGGGGCCTCATCAGAGCATAGATGGCCGATGGTTTGTCCTTGGTCGTCGAGATCAAGAACGAGAAGCAATAGGGAGGTTGAAAAAGAGTACTAGGGCAAAAGGGGTAAAAAAGAAAGGTAAAGTAAATTGTATTTATTCGATCGGATGTTGGATGTTCTCAATCGGCCATGACCTTTTATATTTATAGGGAGGGATGGTCTTGCCCCGTTTTGAGTCGGAATCTACTAAAGTATGTCTTCAAATCTGACTCTCTTCCCAAAAATCTAGATCCGACTTGGATCGGATGTTCCGATACACATCGGAATGTCCTGTTTTTTCAAACATCGACTTCTCTGTTTGGCCAAAAATATTTAATCAGATGTTCCAATACGGTCGGAAGGTCCGATTTTATCAAATATCGACATCTCTGTTTGGCCAAAAATATTTAATCGGATGTTTTGATGCGTTGAAAATTTCAGATCCGAGACACCTTACAAAATGTCAATTTTGTCATCAACAGCAAGCTTAGGAACCAATAGTGATATTGGGTATCAATACCGGTTCATATCTTGAACTGACAGTGATAACCCAACTATCACTACCGTTCATGTCTTGAACCAAAAGTGATGATGTTTCTGCATTTGCAAAAATACTCTACCAGAAATTCTTCAGCATGGGAATCTGTCTCAAATTCGAGAAACTCAAACTTGAGATAGAAGACCCCATATGCCGAAATGTTCCTAGTAGAGTATTTTATACCTATATCTAGCTTGAACGAATGACAATATCTAAATCTACAATCGCAGTGACAATAGTAAGCCTAAATGAATGGCAAAAACACAATCCGGCTTCAACACATTTGTGTTTTTTGCTATTCATTTAGATCTATCTGTTGCCACAATCATTTTCACACAAGATTCGCGCGCGCAGTGGAGACGTCTATCTAAATCTACATTCGTAGTGGAGACGGAAAATGAGATGAGATGGGGAGCGGAGATGAGGTGACCGTGGGAGAGGAGATGAGGAGACGGGGAGGAGAGGAGATGAGGAGACGGGGAAGGCGCATGGCCGCGCTGGTTGCTTGGGAGACGACGAGGTGTCTCGAAGTTCGGCGCAGAGGATGAGTCGAAGCTCGGCGCGGAGAGTGAAATGATATGGCTATGACTCGAAGATCGGCAGACGGTGAGGTGGCTACAGTTGGGAGGATGACTAGGACACATTGAAGCCGGGCACAGGGAATAGAGGCAACCGAGGTGGAGACGGTGACCACCTCTCCACTGCGACCACATCTATTCCTCGGGAGTGGCTTCAGGAGAGTGAAATGAGATGGGGGAGTCTGTGGGAGATGAGTTCTAGAAGAATTATCACTACCAGTTTGAATTACAAACTGATAGTGATAATTGCTTGTTCATCTTAATCAATTATTAAAGGTACTTCTTTTTAAAAATCGATAGTGATAAATATTATAACTGCCAATTTGGAATACGAACCGATTGAGATAAAAATTATCACTGACGGTTATTAAAGGCACATCTTTTTATGTTTGTCTTTTAAAGAACCGACAGTGATAACAATATTATTACTACCGGATCGTAGCAAGAATCAGCAGTGATAACTATTACCACTATCGGTTCTTGCCAACTCTGCTTTTTATATGTGTCTGAAAATTAAAAACCGGCAGTGAAAGTGGGTAGAGATAACCCTTTCTATGCTAGTGATCCTAATGTGTATTTCAAAGTGAAATTTCTTGTTCGTAATTCTCTTAAGCCAACATGTTCAAACGTGTTCATTAAATAAGGTCTATGCACGAGTAAATTTCAGCTTCGCTACTTTTTTAAGAGATTTACATTCTTCACAGAGTAACTGTATTACAAAGTAGGACGTTGACAGATCCATGCCGCGGTGTGCATGGCCTATACAACATATGAGCAATCACATGACCAACCCTACTCTGAATTATATCTTGCCTTCCCATAAGCATCAATCTCACTCCAAAGATCTTGTAGAGTGGCTAGATCTGCCCTCTTTCTTCCCACGAAGAATTCGGAGCACCAAGTCATAGTATGTCTCATTGTAGAACCAAGACAAGACCCTCCATGCATGTACCAATTCTACTTCTAGGATATTGGGAGTACTGAAACAGACCAATATGAGGATGAGATCATGTTGCCGTCTTGATTCTATGAAAACCATAGTAGTGCAAGGTTTTGCATGAATAATCCATCAATATTCACCATGATTCAATCTTGAGACAGACACTACCGTAACTACAAATTAGAGGAATATTGTCTATAAACTAAAGTAATGCCTTTTTGTTCCGAAGGCACCACAACACAACTTTCAACTAATTTTTAATCTTAATAGAACCTTCTAACAGGCTTCACTGCTATAGAACTGGACTTATATGTCGATCCATCACTACCGGTTCACTAGCCACGCAGGAAGAATTAGCCATCGTGACTTATGAACCGACAATAATAAGGGTCATCACTGCCGGCTGATAGATTTAGCCGGCAGTGATGCATCGACACCTCATCACTGCCGGCTTAATCTACTGACTGGCAGCGATATCTCTACATCACTGCCGGCAGATTATATGAGCCGGCAGTGATATCCTCCTCTTCCCCACATTCTTCTACCTCGAGTTAACAAAGCCATTTCAGTACTCTCTCTCTCACACAAAATCTCCTATGGCAACAATCACTTTATCCCTTCTCTCACATTGATTCCCTCGCATTGATTCCCCCACCACTCAAGCTTAATTTTGGTCAAGAAGGAGGTCTAGATGAGCTTTCTTTAGCTATCCAAACAAAATTCCTTCTTTCCTCTCCATTTGCTCATTTTCCTTTCTTCATTTTTTAGGACAAGTGAACTCTAGATTTTTCCCCAACAGCAAGGAAGCTTCTAACAGGAGCCTCTTGAACTCAAGTAAGTTGAAATCCTCAAGGTTAATTCTATATTTAGCATTTTAACTCAAAATATTACCTGAAAAGCCAAAGTTGATCTTATCCCTATAGAGACCTATGCAAATCTTCAAAGTTAATCCTAATGAACCATAGGAATAAATTTAGAAATCTACAATATAGAACTTTAGGTATGAGTATATTTATTTTTGATTTTAATGAATTAAAAAAATTAGCCATGACATTTAGGTATGTAGCAAGATCCAATTGTATTTTTTTATATTTTATTTAATTAGCAACCTCCAATATAGAAACTTTAGGTATGAGCGTATTTATTTTTTATTTTTCCTTAATGAGTCTTAGATAAGGGTTGAATAATAAAGAAAAGTTCTAGGGATGGCACCAACAAATACTCATTGGAAGCGGACGCGAAAGTATACAAAAGATAGTTCCTCCAACCCAGGCTAATTGCCGGTAAGAGATGGTGAGGTAATTTATTTGTTTGTGATTGTAAAATCTTCTAAATATTTTGAATTTGGATTTACAATAATGATATAATTGTAGATGGATAGAAGATGGATGTACGATGCGAGCCGTGTGAGCGCAGAGTACAAGAACAGCGTGGAGGGTTTCCTGGTAGCAGCCGTGGCGCACAAGTCAAATATACAGTCTCAATACATGTTTGTCCGTGCGTTGGTTGCGAGAACAAGAAGCAGTTCTCCACCACCTAGCAAATACATTCCCACTTGATGCCAAGAGCCTTTATGACTGGCTATACCCATTGGACCGAGCACGGTGAAGCTGAGATCATATAGGAAGGGTAATACATTAGAAGAGAAAGCGAAGACATGTGCACCGATATGCCGGTCGACGAATACATCGATATGCCGCCTGCCGGAGATACGTTAGCCGATGATGATTTAGAGGAGATATTGGCCGATGCCGATGTTGTGATCTAGAGCAGATGTTGTGCGATGGGTGGGGGGAACTTCACCAATGAAAGAGAATTTCAAAAGTTCCAGTGTATGGTAGAGGACTTTAAAACACCGTTGTTCACAGGTGGTTTGATACAAGCTTCACAGAGTTGTTACTGTTCTTGAAGAAATTGTTTCCGAAGGAAAATATGCTGCCAGAAAACACATACTAAGCCAAGTAGGTTGTGTGCCCATTGGAGTTGAAAGTACAGAAAATACATGCATATCTAAATGATTGCATGTTGTATCACAGAGAGCATGCTGACTTGCAAGTGTGTCTCGTATGTGGTGCAACATGGTACAAATGTGACGGTGATGATATCGATGGTGAAGAAAAGAAGAAAAGGTGTCCCATGAAGGTAATGTAGTATTTTCCTGTAGTCCCCCGTTTGGAGCATTTTTTCGCGAACAAAAGGCATGTCGAACTGATACGATGGCACGTCGATGAGCGCAAGGATGATGGAATGCTAAGACACCCCGCTGATTCTACGCAGTGGAGAACCATCGATAGAAAATAAAAGAAGCCCTTTGCAGAAGATGTGAGGAATATAACATTTGGGTTGAGTACGGATGGGATGAATCCATTCAGCAATATGAGCAGTCGTCATAGCACTTGACATGTGACTCTATGTATCTACAACCTTCCTCTTTGGTTCTGTATGAAGCGGAAGTACATTATGATGCTGGTGCTGATACCAGGGTCGAGGCAACCTGGCAATGATATCGATGTCTACCTAAAATCATTAATGGAAGATCTTGTAATACTGTAGAATGATGGTGTGCAGGCATGGGATACATACAAATGAGAGAACTTCACTCTACACACAATGCTATTCGTAACAATCCAAGATTGGCCAGCCCTTAGCAACCTATCGGGTCAGACTATCAATGGCTACTTTTTATGTGTTCATTGCTTGGATGAAATAGAGAGCTTGTGGCTAAAGAACAACCGAAAAATGGTGTACCTAGGTCATCGTAAATTTCTGCTATAGGATCACCTGTACTGCAGCAACATGAGAGCTTTTGATGGAAAAGTTGAGACTCGATCACCTCCTAAGCATCTCAATGGGAGACAAGTATATGAGATGGTAAAGGGACTTAGGGTTATCCTTGGAAAGGGATGCGGGAGTACACCGGTTCCGAAATCTAATCTTAGAGCTCCTATGGTGAAAAAGAAATATGTCTTTTATGACTTAGCATATTGGCTGAAATTGGTGGTTCGACACGCAATCGATGTCATGCACATTGAGAAGAACGTGTGTGATAGCTTGATTGGTGCGTTACTAGATATACCTGGCAAAACAAAGGATACACTTCAAGCACAGAAGGACTTAAAATGTTGAAACATAGACCTGATCTACATCCTTAAGAGATGGAAGAAGGTGATAAATATCTTTTCCCCGTTAGCTACAATCTGAGCAAGGAGGAGAAAATTGCAATGTGCAAGTGCTTGCATGGAATCAAAGTTCCATCCGGTTACTCCGCCAACATAAAGAGACTAGTAAACATTAAAGACTTGAAATTAACTGGCATAAAGTCTCATGATTGTCATGTGATGATGACACAGATGCTTCCAATTGCAATTAGAGGTATTCTGTTGTCGAAAGTCCGAAACCCAATCATAAATCTGTGTTCATTCTTTAACGCGATATCACAGAAGGCCATCAATCTGACCAAGCTAGATAAGCTGCAAGAAGATGTGGTCGAGACTCTATCCCAACTTAAGGTGTTGTTCCCTCCGTCGTTCTTTGATATCATGGTGCAATGAAAGATACAGATTCTTGGTCCCATATTTCTGTATCAGATGTACCCTTTCGAGAGGTTCATGGGAGTTCTTAAGAAATATGTTTGTAACCGAAATCGGCTGGAAGGCTACATGGCCGAGGGCTAGGAACCGAGGAGGTCATTGATTTCTACATTGACTACATGAATCTCAAATCGATTGGTGTGCCTGTATCTCGACATGAGGAGAGGCTATAGGAGAAAGGGACGATAGGTGCAAACTCATTCCACACTAACAACCTCGTTTCATTCATGCAAGCACATTTCGCAGTTCTGTAATAATCAGTTGTAGTGGACCCGTATATCGAAGAACATCAAAAGATGCTACGCACCAGAAACCCAGGAAAGTCCAATGTTTGGATCGCGTGAGAGCATTGAGATCATTTTAGCGCTTGGTTACGTAGACAGGTGATGGATAAGCACATAGAGTGTGCTCAGTTGAATGTCTTGGCTCACGAACCATCAACTATAATCTTCACATTCCAAGGTTATGACATAAATGGCTATACATTTTATACGAGAGCTTAGGATAATAAGAGCTCCAACAAAATAGCGGTGTCCGTATAGATGCCTACGACTGTAATGGAAATAGGGAGACCTACTATAGATTCATAGAAGAGATATGGGAGCTCGATTATTGGGTGTTAAAGGTTTCTCTTTTTTGGTGTCAATGGGTCAAACTCTTGGGGGTGTGAAGATCGACAAGTACAGTATGACTACAGTGGACAAAAACTCGTTGGATACAGGAAAGAACCATTCATACTTGCGAATGATGTTATGCAAGTCTTTTATGTAAAGGACCCGGACCCGGCTAACAAGGAGTGCCACGTGGTTCTTTAAGGAAAAAGAAGGATTGTCGGAGTGGAGAATGTTGTTGACGAGGAAGATTAAAATCAATTTGACACGCTACCTCCTTTCGGAGAGGACGTCGACCTAGGTCCCCATGGAAGACACCGACGAACCTCCCTATGTACACCATGATCATAATGAACGGTGAATTGTTAAGACAAAGTAGCTAAATTGTATTAATTACTATGTATAAATTTCTTTTAGATGCAATTATACCTCACTTTTGTTATGGAAGCTTCAATTTCTCTGAGCACGTGAAAATAAAATAAATTTTTTGCACCCCACGGTACCAATAATGAAAGGGGTTTCACTACCGGTGGATTTATTGGGTCGGCAGTGAAACTACTTTCACCTCACCGGCGGTGGATTTATTAAGCTGAAAGTGAAATTAGTTTCACTACTGATCGTCCTATTGAGCCGACAGTGAAGGTACTCTTTTAAATTTAAATAAATATGTATTAAGATTTTAGTCAACAGAATGTTAATAAATATAGATAGTGCAAACTCAATCGAAAACTCTTGAGTAGCAAAGCGGTTTTTTCGTTCTTACTTGGTCCAGGTTGTGGGTTCGATTCTCTAGGCGCGCATTCGAAACTAAAACAATTTTTTTGCACCCCGCGGTACCAACAATGAAAGGGGTTTCACTACGAGTGGAATATTAGGCTGGTAGTGATACTACTTTCCCTGTCGGTGGACTTATTGGGCCGGCAGTGAAAGTAGTTTCACTGCCGGTAGTCCTATTGAGCTGGCAGTGAAGGTACTGTTTCAAATTTAAATAAATATGTATTAGGATTTTAGGTTAACAGAATGTTAATAAATATAGATAGTACAAACTCAATCGAAAACTCTTAAGTAGCCCAGCGGTTTGTTCGTTCTTACAGGTCGTGGGTCCGATTCTCTAGGCGCACGTGAAACTAAAATAATTTTTTTGCACCCCGCGGTACCAACAGTGAAAGGGATTTCACTGCCGGTGGACATATTAGACCGGCAGTGAAAGTAGTTTCACTACCGGTTGTCCTATTAAGCCGGTAGTGAAAGCCCTCCCCTATATAATTGCTCCACGCCCATCCTCTGATACTTAGAAAAAAAATTTCGGCATGTGCCCTCTGCGCCGAAACGCCTTCCACTGCCTCCTCCCTGACGCCGCCATCCCTGCCGCATCCTCCCCAACGCTGCCATCCCTGGAGCCCCATCGTCCCTGTCCCGGAGGCCGTTGTCCCCGGAGCCCTGTCGTCTCCGTCCTGGAGGCCGCCGTTGCCTTCCCCGGAACCCCACCATCTCCATCCCGGAGGCTACAATCTCCGTCTCGGAGGCCGCCGTCTCCATCCCCGACATCACCGTCCCCCATCCTGCTCATGCCACCGTTGTTCGCGTAAGGCCGCCTCGCCGACCGATAGAGCAAAGGTAAATTTTATCATCATCTCCCTCCCTACTCTGTTAATCTGGACAACAGGTTACATGTGCTTTATGCTCTGTGATGAAAGAATGCACTGAGACTGGGCTTGATTTCTGAGTACACTAGCATAGATCTGGATGTTACTTGTTGTATGCTCGATTCTATACCTATACACTGAGAAATCCATGTTGGCTTGGCTATCCAGTGCAATACATGTTAAATTGATCCATGGATGTGTGATGCTATGAGTTCAAAGTCTTTCTAATATACTTGATACTTGGTAAATTGTTATGTTAGCTTCTCTGAGTAGTCATTTTGCAAACTGATATTTAATTCTCCTACCTCGGCACTTTCTTATTTGTTCTGTTTAGGGTTTGTGCACTTTGGTTGCATAGCAGCCATGTTCATGATGATGTCTTAAATTTTGAAGAACTAAATCAGGTTATATCTACTAGCTGAAATATCAGAAACATTACCCTCTCTATGATGTATTCACTGGAATAATTAGGGAGCAGAACTTTAATAGTTATGGGACCAATTGTTACTCAATATCTGAGAGCACTTTTATAGAAATTATGTTATGTTGTCCATTACTTTCTGTATACATGATGAGAGATATTGTCCTTCATGGCTCGTTTTTTTTAATCTCATGATCATATGTAATGAATACTCTTGAATATTCTCTTGTATTTTGACATGCAGTATAATATCCATTCTTTTGAAATACTAGTTGGTTTGGCTATTCAATGCAATACTAGTTCAGAGAGTATTAGTGTGGTTTGTAGTATATCATTTTTGCATATTATCTGAAATTTAGGATTGCTATGACATGGTATGTTATTCATCGTGGTCGCCAAAGTGGAGTGTTCTCCAGTTGGGAGGAATGCCACACATAAGTTAATGGATTCAAAGGAGCATGTTACAAAGGATACAAGTCCAAACAGGAAGCTGTAGCGGCATACAATAGTCAAATCATTCAATCGAAGCTAAAATAGCCTAACTTAAAAAATAAGAAGAAGTGTGACGTCACGTGTAAAGAGTTATAATCCTAGTTCTGGTTGTAATTATCATTATTTTGCTATGTAAGATGATTTGACTTATAAGATCAATGTGCCAATTGTCAGTACCTTTATGCCTATTTTGCTTCGTAAGATGTGACATCTTTTTGTTAAATGTGGTCATAATATACTCAATTACAATATTATATGTGTGTGCATTCTATCTATTGACTCCTTCATGGTTATCTCACTCTTTCGACAGCCGCTCTCCCTCCATCGTCTGCTTTATCTCTATCTTTAGAATAGTCAATAGCTCATCGTCATCGCATGCAAAACTTCCAGGAAGGGATGGGACCACCAACCACCGATCTGGCCCAGGTGCTAGAAGGAGATGTAGTGCCACCATCAAACATTAAAGAAGATAGCCCGAGCCACTACCTCAACCTGGAACAAATAGACGTCTATGGAGGCGATAAGGTAATTCATAAGTAGATGAATGCATCTATTCTATATATTATCGTATAGGTTCCCAATACTTTTTTAGCTTATGCGTAGATGCTTGACGCTCCGGAGGGTCGCGACAATAAGCAAACCTAGGAGCGGCATTGTGTTCGAGATCCCTCGAAGATGCATATGGGACAATTTGTGATCACGGAGGTCTCACCAGTAGGGGAGCCAACTGCACCTGAGAGATTTCTGGGGCCATACAAGTCAGTTTGTGGGATTGCTGTTAAAGATTATGTGCCCATCAGCTACAAATTGTGGACTAGCAGATGAGGTGATCAACACGTGTTTCCTGATTTGATCAAGAACTACATCTTGTGGCCCAAGATATTAGAGAAGTTCGACTTCCCTGAAGGGACAGATATGGAAGTAGTTAAGCGTAAGACGCTAATGACCGTGGGCCTTTCATTTAAGAACTGGAAGGGCACACTGAATAGAACGTATGTGCAGAAAGGTACAACGCCAGATTTCCGCAAGTGCCCGCAACTGGAAGTTAATTGGCAAGCATTTGCAGAGTACAAGTCATCGAAAGAAGCACATAGGTTGAGTGAGGTGAACAAAGCGAACTCAACAAAGAACCTCTACCCCCACAAAGTCGGCAGTCGTGTGTACATGAGGAAAGAACATCAGTGGCAACAACAGCTAGATCAACTGTGAGAGAGAGGTGTCACGCTTGAGACGGAGGGCTGGAGCGATCGATTGATGCACTTCCTTCTTGGGAGGGGTGCTTCTTACTCGTCTGATGGAAGCTTATGCTTTACGACCTCCAAAGAATAGAAAGTGACGCAAACTCTTGCAAAAAAAGCTTGCGGAAGCCCACGAGCAGTCTGCACAAGGATCTTTCAAGCTAGACAGGGATAGGGACAAGCTCACCTTGGCTCTGGGAAACAATGAGCACGGTGGTTGCACTCGAGGCATTGGGGTGATAGGTTGGAAATATGGATTCCCAGGCGACGTCAATAATTACAAGAGTCGAAGGAGATCCCAAGCAGAGCGAGAGGCAAAACAAGAGGCAGAACAAACTAGGATGATGCAAATGCTTGAACAAGTGCTACAACGTGAGAGGGAACATACAGACGAAAAGATAGCACAAGTAGTGCAACAATCCCTCATGCGTGAATGGGGCACCATTGTGAGCGATCGGGAAGGGCCTGCAACGTCTCCTAATGTTGCGCACTTTAGCCCCGGTGGTCGTTAGAGTAGCTGTGCGTCCACGGGAGTTCCGGGAGCTAACCCCATCACTTATCCCATGGACCTCATCACAGCACGGACACTGTGTGAACTGCACATTGGTGCTAGGAACATTACCATGAAGGTGGCTTCTAGCGTGGCTTATCCCCATGGCTTCCATGAATATTTGCATGGGTGTCCGATACTAGAGGGCTACGTCATGGTTAAATAGATGAGGCAGTTGACCAGTACCGTCATGTTGAGGTGGATTACCCCGCAGAGGAGGGGACGAATACTATAGGAGAGAACGAGCACACATTCATCACGTGGGAGAAGGCCTACATAGTATTTCCACTAGGGACAGCTATCGATAATCTCTACTCTCCACTACGCCTCGAGCCACTGTTGCCTCCAAGATCTCCCTCACCTCAACCATCTCCCAAAAGAAGTCCACCTCCTTAGCCATTGCCTCGAAGAAGTCCACCGCTCAAGAAGCCAGCACCATCAACAAGGCAGCCATCAGCTCAGAAAACAAGATCAGGTTCTAAAACATCCAAGAAGACGACATCATTTAAGAAGCCGGTGGCATCTAAGAAGTTGGTGGGACCCAAGGATGTCTATTCACTCATTGATGAGGAAACCAAAAAGATTATGGACGCCAGTTAACGACCCATTTCCATCCTCCACCACCTCCATCGAAGCCTGTTGTGCCTGAAGATACCATAATTTTTTCATGAATATGGCCAAATCTAAACAGACGAGGGCGGCTTCAAGTAAGCCTCCGAGTGACTACGAACGTATCAATAAGAAGCAGGCCAATATCAAATTAGCTCCAATCGTTTAGGATGCTCCAAGCATTGAGGACTTCTTGGTACTTCTAGACTATCAGCAGAAGAACTAGCACGGCTTATTGTGAGAGCGGATATTGCAAAGTTGGATGTTACATGGCCGTTTGAGTTGACCAAACCTTTGGTTAAACCAGATATAGAAAGAAACCTTACAACTCAAATAAGCTGATTATATCAGTGGTACTTGGATCAATCCAGGCAGGGTTTGCAGACGTTCCCCGTAAGATACATAGAAGAATATTTCCTCAATGGGGACGGCTTCTTCTAGGTGTATTTCAAGAACTTGTATGAACTGTACAAGGAAGATGCCCTCAACGTGGAAATAGTCAGAGCGTAGACTCTGTAAGTGACTTATGCATATAAATCATGTTATATGATCTTGTACCTTGAAATTGCATGGCTAACTTCTCTATTTCATAGAATGAAGAACCGCGCATACCGACAACAATTTTATTGTAAAGTAGGATTCATCGATACTGGGCTTGTGAACCATACACTTGTAAGGGAGAGTCCAGACTTCACCGAGAACTACATATTGAAGTGTCTACTTCACCACCAAAATAAGAAATCATACTCTTATCCTACAACTATGACTACATGCTTGCGCTCCTGGGCATTCTGCTTTTATGGGCAACTCTATTCTAGTACTAATTTGCTATGGTGACATAATATTCCTGCAGCTTTCATTGTATCCTCTTTGTTATCCACCCAGACTTGAGAAAGATCATTGTCTTGGACTCACAAAAGAGAGCTCAGACGACTTACCAAAACCTCATCGACATGCTAAACATGTAAACTCGATCATTTCATCGTCTCGACGATTGCATCTAAGTTTAATTGGTATTCATATTCACGTACAAGGCATATACAAGATATCATAAAAAGAGTGTTATTCACTTTCCACTCAGGAAGGAGTATAATGTAAAAACCGACTTTCCGGTACGCATGGAATATTCATGTCTTGCATTTTTGACTGAATAAAAAGGTTCAATTCGTTCAACTGATGAATCATTTCCTCTTGAAGTGTATGAGGCAGCCACCCGGCAAGAATCTCTGCGCGTTTTATGTTCTAACTTTCATACACGGATTCAACCCGAACGGAGACGTTGTCAGGTTCAATGATCTTAAGGTATGAAATAACATATAGATGCCTTCTTTTCAATATCTACAAGTGTTCAAGGACTAATTCTTTCGATTCTTCGAATGCAACGCTCCAAACTACGCACAAAAGAATTACAACCTGTAGAAATAAATACCCTTCAAGAACAGATCGTCGGGTTCTTCATGGAACATGTTATCAACCCAAACGGCGAGTTTTATGAACCGATCGTGCCGTCGACCAGTGACAAACCTTCAGATTATACCGTACCTTCTAGTACAGAGTATGCGACAAGGAGGAAGTCTACCAGTGGGTTAGACAGCTTACATATCGCCAAATGACACCATTTTTATGAAGGACATTAATTACTATGTATTAATATAGGACATGAATTACTATGTATTAATGAAGGTGTATTTCAGTGATGGTACCGTCAGATGACTCTTCCACAGAACGACCTTCCAACGATGATGCGAAGGAGGAGCAAGAAGTAGTGGCCCATCAATGCGCCCAAGAGGAGGAGGATGAGAGGCTGGCCCATTAGTTGTGCGCTGCGGAGGAGCAAGAAGCAGCCTCCTGTAAGTGTATCCAGGAGGACAAGGACGAGAGGATGGCCCGTCAGTGCGCTACGGAGGAGGTCAAATGCTCAAAGCGTACTAATGTTCATGAGTCGGTCTTCGATGTCTTTGACACGCGGTGAGCCTGGAGCTTAGGCGACACGGTGGTTGATCAGACGTGGCCAAGTCCTCCACTCCACCACCATCGCCACCCCCCGCGTCCCCGCACGTACAGACGCAATCAGCCGTCCCCATGGAGACACGGTTTTCATCACGGTAGAGGTAGAGGGATACTGGACTGGCTCAACTCGATCGACTTTTCGGGAGGTGACATGTGAGAACTATTATGTATATATGTGAGGCATGAATTACTATGTATTAATGAAGGTGCCTTTATTATTGATTTATATTACATATGTCTCGTTGTATACATGTATTGAGTGGGATAGAGACGGAGAGATCAATGAAAGAGAGGGAGGACAGGGTTGGAGTAGAAGGGGGGAGGTATAACACTGCCGGCTGAAGCTTTCAGCCGGCAGTGATGCATTGGGAATCACTACCGACTGAAACCACCTGCCGGCAGTGTTACCCAGGGCATCACTGCCGGCCGAATCCTTCAGCCGGTAGTGATAACCCCTTTCACTGTCGGTCCATGGAGCTGGCAGTGATAGTCCCTGACTATCACTGTCTATTACCCGCTGCTGGTTCCAAAACTGGCAGTGAAGGGGGTTTCTGTAGTAGTGCTTACTAGTTACTACTACTGCTACAAAGCTAGAGTCCGTGGATCTGTCTTTCTTGAAAGAAGTAACAAAATTCATCAAGTTCCAAACTTAAATCTAGTTTGTATGGAAGTTCTCTATTTCATGAAACCTCCCCCTAGCCCACTTTAAAATGGCAAAAATCAAGTTTCACATGTAAGGATTGAACTTTAATTTGTACGGTGAGCTTTGAAAACTTTGAATTGTTTTCTTTAGAACTTTCACAACCTAAACAAATAGGATGAATTGAGAGCACCGGACCATGCCATTAACGTGCCTCCTGTGCCCCCAGACTCCTGCTTTGATTGGCCGGACATTCAAACATGGAAGAAAATTAACTTTGAACTCAAATAAATCAAAACTTCTATCCCTCATTTCAACTTTCAACTCATATAAGTTAAGACTTCTACCTTGAACTCATTGACATTGAACACAATTTTTCTAGCTTTGTAGTTTAAATTTTTGAAGAAATTAAACTCAAAAAGTGCAATAATCAGCTAAGAAAACTGTAACTTAGCTCCAAATCATGTGCTACTTACATGAGGTTAGGTATTTCATGCAGAAAAGCCCATGCGAGTGGGTGTGGAACTAGGGGTAGGGGAGGGGGCGAGCAGAGAGAGAGAGAGAGCTCTTGTAGAAAAGACAGTTGAATCAAAGGTGGAAGAAACTTGGGGATGGGAAGGTTATATCTGGGGCCGATGCTGGATACATCACTCGTGTCATGTGTTTTCACGTGCATGCTTAAGTAGAGCTTTTGTAATTTAATTAAAATTTCAAATCCCATTTACAAGGCGAGTGAACCATGAACGATGAAAATTGGTGCAGGTGTGCACGGAGAGCCAATCGGTGCAAAATGAATGGAACATAGGGACTAGTGACAGGTTGACGCGGCTGCAGGTTGAAGAAGAATGGAATGATTCAGCTTAATAGGACATATGGCCAAGGGGAATGAGTGGAGCGGTCTGATTGACTTGAGCCTTTCATAAAAGTTGAAGAGAAATAAGTAAGGCCAATGTGAAAATAGGGATCGAAATTAGGAAGGAACTATCCAAATGAGAACACGCCCAAATAAAACTAACTAATGTTTTCTGTCCTTGAGAACAAATAAAAACACATCGATTTTTTTTGAAAAAGGTCATAACATTTTTGGAAAGATTTAAAAAGAAACATCTTGTGTTTCCTTTGGTTTATCTGCTTTTAAAGGTAGTACTTGTTTTGCTATTGCCACCACATGAGTAAAAGAGGTGTTTTTCGGCAATAAAAATTATGAAGACGATACTATGTAATCGTATTGGTAACAAGTTTATGAATGATTGCGTCATTTGCTTTGTTGACCCAGCCTTTCTAGCTACAATCCCAAACAGTATTGTGATAGATCGCTTTCAGAAGATTGGAGATCATAAACGTAAAGTGCTTCTATTGAGAGGTAAGCACCAGTGCACATAATATTTTCAAATTCAGTGCTGCTATTAAATATAATTGTTATAACATGCTAAATTCATATCATTGTTTCAGGTTACTTCACATTTCACCTATGATGTCAGCTTTTGGGCTTTTGAATTATAGATATCTGATTATCTCAACATTTCTTAATTACTGGATGTTTGGATTAATATGCGACTTCATCTGAATTGGTTTACTTAAAATAGATTTATTGTACATTCGCTATGTATTATTAGTTTAATAGAAGCCATGATGACTGTTGAGAGTTGATGTGACACCATCGACCTAAACTCCTAGATCCGCCCTTAGCTAGCACCGTACACGTCCACACACATGAGCCACATACTAAAGTATGGAGACAACTTCGCTAAAACCACTTTAACCTACAATACAAAAGAGCCCTGAAAGTTTGATTGCTATTTACTGATGAATCATGTTAACCTACTTATACAAAAAAAAATCCTATTCGAGCTCCATGGTTGTCACAGCCCAAATTTGCTACATAAAATTTTCTCGAGAAAAATGCTAAATAAATGTCTATAATGTCTCTTTTGACAAATCAAATGAGCGAGATAATATGGAACAAAGAAAATAAAAAGGGAACTCTCTCGAGTTCTTCTCTCTATCACAACCCAGCCTAACCCACTGCCCCCTCTCCCTGGCCTCCCTCCCTCTCCCACTGGCCTAGCCACGCTGAGCCGGACTGCTCCTTCCCGCACTCTCCCGACCTGCTCCCCCTCCCCTCTCCGCGCATGCCCTACTCTCTGGGCTGCAGCCTGTTGGCCCCACGTGATTGCGCCCACTCGCGCTCTCGAATCTGCGCCCAAAGAAGGGAAGACAACACCGTGCGATCACATATATGGAAGGCTCGGCGGAGAAGAAAGGAAGGAGACCAAATTCACATCAGAATTGAAACTCGGACGGATGGAAACCACCACCGCAATCATGCCAGCCGTCCAACCCTAGCCAAATTCGAATCACGCACCTCAGGCTATAAATCCCCCTCCCCCCCTTCCTCCCCCAGAGCCTCACCACAACCCCGCGACCTTTCCACTTGCTTTCCTAAGCACAAGCGCCGCCCAGGAGCTTTCTCGTCGAGCTCCAGTTGCCACCGGGACCCTCTGCCATCGCCAAGCCGCTCCCTGACTCCCACATGCCCCTCAAACGAGTTTTCCGCGGCTCGGGGATCCTCTTGTGCCTCTCACCGTCGAACACTAGCCACCGGAGCTCGATTCTGGTGAGTACCCGAGCCTGCGCTGCCGTGGGAGCTCATCGCCACCGCCACTCGTCACTGGAACACGTGTAGACTCGATCTCCATCGTCCAATCGTCTCCATGCAGTTAGGATTAGAAGCACCGTACCCCTTTGCCTCTATTAGATCTTGGCCATTGATCAAGAAGTCAATGGATTAGGAGGAGGAGTTTGCAAGTTTTCAGGACAAGGAGTTCAAGGAACCCACTGAGCACCAGGGTGAAGGCAAGTTGTTCTTGATGCATTTTGCTCCTAAGTTTTCTATTTTTTTTTTTTGCTTTGCAAAGTTGCATTCTTATAGTTGTCGATGGGAAACTCATGTTAGGATATACCTTAGTTTCTCCATATTTACCTTATCGCCTCGATTTTGTTGGAATCAAGGGTAGAATTGTTTAGCCTTGCTTGGGAGTTAGATCATACCACTTGGTATAATAATTTTGATAATGGTACTATGCAATATGAGATAAAATTGGTGATAATATTTTTAGCAATATGGACTAGAAAATTGAGTAAGAGGATGGTTTGGTTGTCCAGGGCAGCTGGATGGTAGGCTTGTTCAATTTGATTAAGGACCGGTTCATGGTGCGATTGAACCGAGTATAACAGTACAACCAAAAGCCTAGTATGAGACAGATCTGACCAACTAATTAGTTTTCTCCCAATATAGCGTAGACTAGATGGTGGAACGGGGAACAGAGGTAATTTATCCTGGATTTGTATGGTGCAAGAGGGGGCTTCCGTTGTTGAGGTACTATTTATACAACAGTGAAACCTTACCAGGTCGACACTTGTTGCAACAGACTTTATAAAGGCCTTGTACTGATTTTCCTAACCACACACCTCGGAGGTGTGTAAGTGATTGATCAACACGGGTGTGAGGAACGGTGACGTCCTAAGAGGGGGGTGAATTAGGAAACTTAGAAACCTAAAATAAATTAGCTCCAGAAACTTCACAAGATAAAACTATATCAATTTCTATCTAAATGTGCTCTAGGTTTCTCTAGCGTGTCTACTCTACCGCTCAAGAGAATTGCAAACTACTCTAGCAAGGTAAATTTCAAGTATGTAAATGTGGAAATGTAAATAAGGTAAAGAGACAAACTTGACACCAGAGGTTTTTATCCCGTGGTATAGGTGGCATGAATGCCACCCCTAGTCCATATTGGAGCTTCACAAAAGATATGCTCCTGGTAACCAAGTATCTTTCGGTCATGGCTCTTGGGCTATCAAGTCACCAAGACAAGGTCTTAAAATACGATGAGCCACCAAGCCACCAAGGCAAGGTCTCACCACTAACCTCTCTTCTGGTCACTTGCCGCCGTGATCACTTTGGAGCTTAAGCCACCAAGGCAAGAGTCTCCGTGTTCTCGTACACGTGTCTTACAGCTGCTCCACACCAAGTCGGAGGGTCAACAAGCTTGAGCCACCAAGTCCCAAGATGCCGGCGAGTAACCAAGACTTCAAGGCACCAATGTACCACTCGGTACAAACTAAGATCACTCCTTAATCCCTTCTCCAAGCTGCAACACCTAGCTACAAATTACTCTAAGCCTATAAGCACTAAACACTATCTAATCTTATGTTTAATTGCCTTGAATGATCACTTTAAGCACTTTGGTGGCTTGGATGTCTCCTCTAGACTGCAGCAGCATGCCGAACATCAAATAACTGAGTGGAGGAGTATTTATAGTCTCAAAACCGCCAACTAGCCATTTTCCCAACGGCTTAGAAAAGCTGTTAGCTCCAGATGATCTGATGAGAATAGTAGTCCTAACACCAGATCATCCGGTGAGTACAAAGTCAGAAACTAGCCGTTGGAACTCCACTCAAAACCTCTGTGGACGTCGGACATTCCGATGTGCCTTCAAATCCATTACCGGACCTTCCGGTGAGTTATCTTGAGCCATGCTGCGCCACTTCTTCTTTGTGTAAAATGCTCCAATGCATTCATCTCTATGATCACCGGACTATCCAGTGGTTGATCTTCATTCTTCAGCACTTGCAGTCGGCTCTGCAAGAAATGCTCCGATGCCATACTCCGGTGTACACAAGCCAAGAATCGGACCTTCCCGTGGGTTGATCTTCAGTGTTTTGCACTCACATTCTTCTCTGCAAGAAATGCTCCAGTGTTACCCAGTGCAGATCACCGGACTATCCGGTGAGGTCCTCAGCCTTCTCCCCCTTTGTCTGAAATACTCCGATGAGTTTAATACACAGAGCACCTGACTATCCGGTGAGGCTATCAGTTTTTGCGCATAATGCTCCAGTGAGTGCAAACTCTTTTGCACCAGACTATCTGGTGAGGTTAATTCTCTAGGGACTTCTCCAATTCAATCAAACTTTGTCCCGAGTGCAATGGTTTCTTGATGTATTGCATCTATGAGGCATACTAACATATATTCTTGACAAACACATTAGTCCGAATGACTATGTTGTCATTAATCACTAAAATCACAATCATGGCCTAATAGGGTTATTTTCGCTACAACGGGCACAACAGATAATCACATCTTGTGGGTAAAGTGTACAACATATGTAGAGTGTAAAACTGATTAATCAACCATGCTCGCAGTTATGAGCGGCGAGGAATGCCACACATGATTAGAATACACTGCTAATGGTTTGAATTAGTCAACTTTGGGTTGATGGTTCATTCATGGTTGCAGGAACCATGTTTGAGGTGGTCAAACTTCGGTTTGATGTGGTTTATGCCAAGAGGGTTAATTCTTGAGGTAGTTTTTACTTGGTTATTTACTTCTGCTTTTATTAAATATTTTGTTAAATTCTACCTTTATGCAAATAAACCCCTATAAAACTTATTAATATGAATGCCTTCATTTGATCTTTTCCCACAACTTACGCAGTACGAGATGTATTCACACTTGCTATAACCAAAATGCTCAGTCGGGGAAGACTCTGATGATTATTCTGAGGATGGAGAATTCTAAGGTGGTGCTCTACATCGACTGCTTGTGGGAAATGTGGAATAAGAAGATCGTGCTAGTTGCGGTGTTTATTTGCTTTTTGATCATCGATGGTCCCTTTTGTAATAACAAATATTGTAACACCCTAAATCTCAATTTTTGCAATAATTTAAAATTTTGCTAGAATTAAATAGGAGTTGTATTTTATTCAATTTAGATGGAAAATAAATTTCTAAATTTAATTTTCCATAGGTTATAATTGTGCTTGTTGCATTCATGCCGTCATAGTTGTAATAGATTTTTATGCGTAGAAAAAGTTTGCAAAAATTCGCCAGAAGTCGCTCGTTTAAACCCCTTTTGAATTTGAAGCAAAATATGAAAAAGAGAAAAACATTTCAAAATTGGAAAAAATTTCTCGGGCCGAATTCTTTCTCCCCCGACCCACTTCCTCCCTCCCCCTCTCTTTTTCTCTCTCCGCGTGGGCCGCCTCCCTTTCCACCCACGCTCCAGCTCGTTAGGCCGAGCCGGCCTCCCAGCGCCCAAGCCGGCCTATCCCCGCCTCCCCTCGCCTACAGGTGGGCCCACCAGCCTAGCCGGCTTTCCCCACCCGAGCCGCTCCCCCTCCTTGCCCTGGTCTCTCTTCGCACGTGCCCGGCCCAAGCCGCCAGCCGAGCTACCCGCCCGACCGGCTCCCCTTCCCTAACCTCCCGCCGCCAGTCCTGATCGCCCCCAATCCGCCGTCCGTTTCAAAATCGGAGCCTCCCCGCGCATTGATTCTCCAATCAAGCGCTGCCCCTCTCCCTCTCTCGGGTATATAAGCATCCCATCACCACCCTTGCAAGGTTCACCACCCATTGTTGCCGGTGAGAGCTCCGCCGCCGCCTTAATTCGGCCGTGTTGAACCTTAATTGTCTTCGGTTTTGGCCTCTTCGGTCTCGCAAGACCCTAAGGCGTCGATCCCTGTGCTCGTCGTTGCCGTTTAGACGCTGGAGTGCCATCCCCGACGCTTCTCTGACTGGTGCCGCCTTCCTCTCCGTTGCCGACGCCTCCGGAGACCCTCCGCCGCCGTCAAGCCGCTGTGAGAACATCCCTTCCCCTCCTCTCTCTTGTGCGCCAAGCCCCGTCGAGTTTCTCCACCTGCCCGCCGCCGTCGGCCGCAGCCTCTCCTGTCCCATGCCGCCGCCTGCCGCTCCTGCTTAATCCCAACCGTCCGATCCAAACCGATGGCTCGGATTAGACCGAGCTTACCCCTTTGAGCCCCGATCCACCGTGGACCATGGACCGGCTAGAAGGCCGTGGTCCACGGGTCTCATGAACCTTTTCCATAGTTTTTCCTTTTGAGAAATAATTCAACAAATGCTTTATTGTGTCATAAATCGAATTTCTAGTATAAAATTAATTTGGGTTTTCTCTGTAAATCAACTAAAACTTGTAGTTTAGCCCCTGAACTTCGAAATCTCAATACTTTTTGCTCGTAGCTCCAATTTAGGCGATTTTCACGCCCTAATGTTCATAGCATCGTGTAGAATCTTTTTATACGATTTTTAATCTAGATTTAGCACTGTTTGGTGTACTGTCCTTAGAGTTTTGTTTTGTGTGCTTTTTCCGGTTTGTCAAATTAGGAGCTGAGTTGTCTGGTAATCTCCAAGACCAAGTTTTCAAGGATTTATAGCAACACTCCGTCGAAGGCATGTGTCCTTGAACATCTTGTTCCTAATTTTAGGATTCATGCGTAGTTTTTATCCTTCAATATGCATGCTTGTCTAAACATGAAATCCCATGTTAGGGTTTACTAGTTTTTGTATGAATATTCCTTGTCGTCATTGGAGTACCATGGGCTAATGGGAAGTCAAGCTAGTGCAGTTAAGGTTGGGAGAAATGTTAATATTGACTAGTAAACTATGCAAAAAAATTCGGGAATGGTAATTTGTGTAGCAATATAGTATAGGGATCCTAACAGGATGGTTGGTTTGAGGTGGTGCTTTATGGCAGGCTTGTGTTTGTTCCTGTGTGGGGTCCTAAGGACCAGTTCTTGAAGTCTATAACCAAGTTTATCTGCACAACCACGAGGCCTATATGGGTATGGCCTAGCCAACTAATTAGTTACCCACCAATTCTGTGGGCACCATTGGACGAGTAGTGGCACAAGATGGGGCTTTTGCAGCGACTTAGTTGTCTCTTAGCGGTGAAACCTCAGTGGGTGACTACAAGTCGGCGGGAGCTTTGTAAAAGCCTTGTAGTGAGACCCCGACTCCACACTCTGGAAGTATGGAGCAACACGGAAATCACGACTCGTGGGGAAAGCTATGCAAACTCTACAGAGTATCTATCTGGTCGATCAACCATGCTCATGGACAATAGCGAGCTTGGACTTCTTCTGGATTAGCCGGCATGAGGCTTCTAGTATGGATGGTCGGGTAGCCAGGTAATGGGGTTACCTGGTGAGTCTTGGTAACTGGATATGGGATATCTGGTGAGTCTTGGTAATCGGATGAGATCCGATGGGCTGTTCCTCTTTTTACAGTTGTGTCTCCACACTTAGTAAATAGGATGCCTGTTGTTGGTATCATAGTTTAAGGTTGCATAGTGCAGATAACCCATGTCTAACCTGTCCTTGACTTAAACCCCATATCATGTTTCCCCTCCACTTGCGGAGTACATTTTTGTACTCACACCCGTTGCCCCCTTCCTTGCATTCTACCACTGTTTAGAAGCCGTCTATGAACTTGTAACCTTCAACGAGGACGACTTCGACCCGGAGCTGCTGTTCTCGGTTGGTGTGCCCCCGGTTGATGCCTGTGGAAGATGGAAGCCCCGCTGGCGCTGAAGACCTCTTTTTAAGTTCCGCTGTGTTTTCTTTTAGACCCTTGGGTCTTTTTGTTATAAGTTAATTAACGTTGTAATAATGGCATTGTGATGATAGACTAATGATGTAAGCACATGTATGACACTTGATCCTGGCATACATGTGTTGTGCCTGGTTTTGTTCGTTAAAAATTGGGTGTTACAAAAGTGGTATAAGAGTCGTGTTGACCATAGGACGCAGCCTAGATAGACTGGACGTGCTAAGGAATTATGTTGTACAAACTACTTTTGCAAAATTGTTTTTCTTCCAGTTTTTCCTTTCTGTTTCTACCTCTCTTTATAAAATGGATACTAATTTCTGTCCTTCTTCAAAATTTTAGATGGCCTGCACGAAGATCACCTCGTGCAAGCGCGTGCTAGTTCCAGAGGTGGAGGTTCCTGCTGGTGCAATCTCGAGGCACCAACCCCCAGCTGAGTTCTACTCTGACGGATAGCTTGCCAGATACTTCGCCCGCATGCTGTGGTACCTGCTACAGGGACTTGGTTACCACGATGCTCCTCTCTTTAAGGGCGTCAGGGTTCCGCTTGGAGGACGTGGTTACTCCTAGTCATTGGAGGTGACCATGTTCGAGAAGCCCTCTGATGACGGTCTTCACCGAGTTCACCGAGTCCACACCGCCACCACCCTCAAAGCTACGTTCGAGGTAGGGATCGAGGACGCTGCCCACCAGGCTCAGGCTATTCTCTGCCGGGAGAACATACAGGACCTCAGCCACACCCAGTTCGGGAAGTTCTCGCAGCGCCCGTCAGGCAGCCTAGAGGTCACCTTCGCGTCCGTGGGAAACGTAGCAGATCTCAGTTTGAGAGAGGAGGTCCGCCTCACCGCCGCCCTCTATGCCGAGCTGGACAGAGCACTCGACGAGTTGGAGGATCTACACCAGCGCCACACCGAGCACGAGCAGATGATCTATGAGCTAGAGATGATGCTGCAGGACCCTGACCAGCTCCTCGATGAGGTTCCCTCACCACCAGCACCAGCACCCGCACCCGCACCTACACCTCCCCGTGAAAGAAGCTTTGTCAGGCAGATGTTGCAGGTCCTTCAGGCACAGCAGGCCAGGAGTAGAGTTGAGCTAGAATGATGTCCCTAGCTGAATAAATCATTTAGCCTCGTGTGTCGTTGGCTCCAGTGTGTGCTTGTGGTTGTTGTGTGAACCATGTTATGAGTTGGATCTTTGATTGAGTGTTGGTGTGATTTGGGGGTTTTCCCTCTACATTTCATCAGTTAATAATATTAGTTGAGAGTCCTTTCTTTCTGTTCATTTCTATTCTTATCTTGTTTTTCCACCCTTGCTTTTCTCTTATGCTCCCCCACTTGTACCCTGGCGAGCAACAGATGGTGAACACCAGGCGCAACAACAACGTCAACGACAACACCCACAACAACGTAAATAACAATGACAACAGCAACAACAATGTCAACGACAACACCAACAACAACGATGCCAACGAACGCGACCTTCCTCCCCCGCCACCCCTCATGGACGACCACCAAGTCATGACCCTTCTTCAGGGCTTGGTTCAGGCAATCAATGAGCAACCTCAAACTCAGCAGGCACCGTCACAACAACCACAGTCCAGGCTCAGAACTTTCTTGAGCACCCAGCAACCTACCTTCTCTCAGGCAATGGAGCCCGTGGAAGAAAATGACTGGCTGAAGGACATTGAAAGCAAGCTACAGATAGCTCAGTGTAATGGAAGGGAGAAAGATCTCTTCGCATCCCATCAACTGATTGGACCAGCTCAAGAGTGGTGGACAGCTTACTCTACCGCTCACGAGAATCCCCAGGAAATCACTTGGGCAGAGTTCCAGGATAACTTCTGTGCGCACCATGTCCCTAATGGTGAAGTAAAGATGAAGAGTAGGGAGTTCCTTAGTCTGAAGCAAGAACCCATGACAGTAAGGGAATACAACACCAAGTTCACCCAGCTCTCTCGCTACGCGCCCAATGACGTGGATACTGATGAAAAGAAACAATATTGCTTCCTGGAGGGCCTCAATGCTAGTTTATAGTATGCCCTCTCAACCAATGAGTACCCCAGCAGCTTCCAGAAGCTGGTAGATAGAGCCTTCATAATGGAGAAGAAGCGCCAGAATTTGGAAGAAGAGTGCAAGCACCATCTGCAGGGTCAGTCTTCTGGTGGTAACACCTGCCCCCGCTTCAACCCTCCTGCCACTGGTCCTATGTTTCGCTATGGAGGACAGGGCCAGCAGCAGAATCAACAACAAAGGCCGCTGCAGAAGATGCAGAATTAGGTTGCAGGGTCATACGCTTGTCAGTACAGCTAGCACAACAGCAGTCTCGCCCCAATTTCCAGCAGCAACAGCGACCCAACAATAACCAGCCTCAGCAGCAGAACCGCACAAGCCAAGGGTCAAGCAACATTGGGTCGTGTTTCAGTTGCGGCAACTTTGGGCATCTTGCCAACAAGTGCCCCAAGAAGCAGCAAGGCCAAGCACCGGCCTAGGGCAACAATCAGCAGTAGCCTCACTAGAACGCGATGCATGGTCGAGTTAACCATGTTGCAGTGGAGGAAGCCCAGGATGCTCCTGATGTAGTGTTGGGTATGTTTTCTGCAAACTCTCATCCTGCTACAGTATTGTTTGATTTTGGTGCTACGCATTCATTCATATCATATCAGTTCGTGAAGACATATAAATTGCCAAGAGCATTAATAAAAAATTGGGTGCTAGTTAGTTCTCCTGGAGGAGAAATTGAATCAAGGCACGTATGCCCTAAAATAAGTATATGCATAAGGGGGGGGGGGTAGACTTTCTTGCCAACCTCATCATTCTGGAGTCCAAGGGTATTGATATCATTCTAGTAATGGACTGGTTGACTAAATACAAAGGAGTAATCGGATGCGCTACAAAGTCAGTACAGTTGACGCATACAGATGGTACCAAGGTGGAGTTTCAAGCAACGACAAAGTCAGCTATCAACGCCAGTTTATACAAAACCAATGCAGTGGAAGATAGCAGAGTGGTCAGTGAGTTTCCTGACGTCTTCTCGGAGGATTTGCCAGGTATGCCACCTGATCGTGAAATTGAATTCATCATTGAATTAGTACTTGAAATGGCTCATATATATAAGAGACCATATAGAATGAATGCCAATCAGTTGGCTGAGCTCAAGGAGTAGATCCAAGAGCTACTAGGCAAAGGGTTTATCCACCCCAGTTCTTCGCCTTGGGGAGCCTTAGTTATCTTCGTCCCAAAGAAGGATGGTACACAAAGGATGTGTATAGATTATTGAGCCCTGAATGAAGTAACTATCAAGAACAAGTACCCTCTACCCCGCATTGAAGATTTGTTTGATGAGTTGAAAGGAGCATGTGTGTTCTCCAAGATCGATCTTCAGTCTGGGTATCATCAACTGAAGATTCGTGCCTCAGATATTCCAAAGACGACATTTGTTACTCGTTATGGTTTATACGAGTACACAATAATGTCTTTCAGGCTGACCAATGCTCCAGCGTACTTCATGTATCTGATGAACCAGGTCTTCATAGAGTATTTGGACAAGTTTGTCGTGGTATTTATTGATGATGTTCTGGTTTACTCCAAGAACTAGGAAGAGCACGAGGAACACCTAAGGATGGTATTGCAGAAGCTCAAAGAAAACTAGTTGTACGCTAAATTGAGCAAGTGCGAGTTCTAGTTGAAGGAAATTCCCTTCCTTGGTCACATCATATCAGCAGGAGGTGTGTCTGTAGACCCGTCCAAGGTAAGAGATGTTTTGAACTGGAAGCCACCGCAGAATGTGTCCGAGATCCGCAGTTTTCTGGGTCTAGCAGGATATTATCATCGATTCATAGAAGGTTTCTCCAAGTTAGCGAAGCCAATGACAGAACTGCTAGAAAAATTAGCAGAGTTTAAGTGGACAGCTGTTTGAGAAGCCTGTTTTAATGAATTGAAGAAAAGGTTGACCTGAACACCAGTTTTGATCATGCCAGATACTCAGAAGCCATTTTCAGTATATTGCGATGCGTCCCAACAAGGTTTGGGATGTGTGCTCATGCAAGAAGTTCATGTCATAGCATATGCATCTCAGCAGTTAAGGTAGCATGAAGAGAACTATTCAACACATGACTTGGAGTTAGCTGTAGTGGTTCATGCACTAAAAATTTGGAGGCATTATCTGATTTGTCAGAGATGTGAGAATCTATCCAGATCATAAGAGCTTCAAGTATATCTTTACTTAGCCGGATCTTAACCTCAGGCAACGTAGATGGTTAGAGCTCATCAAAAATTACAATTTGGGAATCAACTATGACCCAGGAAAAGCAAACGTAGTAGCTAATGCTTTGAGTAGAAAATCTCAAGTTAATGCAATAACTCTTCAAGAGTTGAGTCTCGAGCTATGCAAGGAGTTGGAAAGGTTGAATATATATATGGTGTATAACACCGAGATGGTTGCAATGGAAATAGACTCGACCTTTGAACAGGATATAAGAAAGGGTCAGCTTGAGGATGAAAAGATTTTGGAAATCAAGCAGCTCGTCAAAGTCGGCAAAGCCCCTGATTTTAATGAAGATGAACAAGGCACAGTATGGTACAAGCACATGATATGTGTTCCGGACATAAAAGCTATTCGGAATACAATTCTAAGGGAAGCTCATGATTCGGCATATTCCATCCACCCAGGGAGTACCAAGATGTACCAAGATCTTAAAGATTAGTATTAGTGGTACGGAATGAAACGTGCAATAGAAGAATACGTGGCTTTGTGTGATATCCGTCAGCGAGTCAAAGCCGAGCATCAAAGACCAGGAGGACTGTTACAGCCATTGAAAATACCTGAGTGGAAGTGGGAAGAAATCAGCATTGATTTCATAGTGGGTCTACCTCGAACCCAGTTAAGATATGATTCTATATGGGTCGTAGTTGATCGGTTGACAAAAATAGCTCATTTCATTCTAGTCAAGGAAACCTATAAAGGTTTGAAGCTAGCTGAATTGTATAAGTCCAGAATTGTGTGTCTGCATGGGGTACCTAAGATAATTGTATCTGATCGTGGCAGTCAGTTTACCTCACGGTTCCGGCAACTCTACATGAGTCTATAGACACAAAGTTGAATTTCAGCTCAGCATATCACTTGCAAACGGACGAACAAACAGAAAGGGTAAATCAAATCCTTGAAGATATGTTGAGAGCATGTGCTTTGAAGAATGATAATAGTTGGGACAAGAATCTGCCGTATGCAGAATTCTCGTACAACAACAGTTATCAAGTTAGTCAAAGGATGTCTCCTTTCGAAGCCTTATATGGAAGGAAGTGTAGAACCCCGTTGTTCTGGAATCAGACCGGAGAAAGCCAAGTTTTCGGTCCAGAAGTTCTGAGAGAAGCAGAAAGACAAGTGCAAGAGATAAGAGATAATATGAAAATAGCACAATCAAGGTAGAAGAGTTATGCAGATCATCGACGCCGGGAACTGACTTTTGAAGTAGGAGATTTCATGTATCTCAAAGTATCACCGATCAGAGGTCTATGCAGATTCAAGGTTAAAGACAAGCTTTCACCTCAGTTTATTGGTCCATACAAGATATTGGGCAGACGAGGAGAAGTAGCTTAGCAGCTTGAGTTACCACCTCAACTCTCGGGAGTACACGATGTTTTCCATGTGTCTAAGTTAAAGAAGGGCTTAAGAGTTTCTGAAGAACAGTTGCCAGTAGAAGAACTGGATGTGCGAGAGGATCTCTCATATTTTGAATATCCGGTCAAGATTCTCGATACGTCAGAACGGGTCACCAGAAACCGACGAGTCCGTATGTGCAAGGTGCATTGGAAGCATCACTCACAAGAAGAAGCAACATGGAAAAGAGAAGATGATCTGAAGACCGAGTTTCCCCATCTATTCTCCGATCCTTCCGAACCTCGAGGGCAAGATTCAGCCTAAGGGGTAGGTTTGTAACACCCTAAATCTAAATTTTTGAAATAATTTATAATTTTGCTAGAATTAAATAGGAGTTGTATTTTATTCAATTTAGATGGAAAATTAATTTCTAAATTTAATTGGCCATAGGTTATAATTGTGCTTGTTGCATTCATGCCGTCGTAGTTGCAATAGATTTTTGTGCGTGGAAAAAGTTTGCAAAAATTCGCCAGAAGTCGCTCGTTTAAACCCCTTTTGAATTTGAAGCAAAATATAAAAAAGAAAAACATTTCAAAATTGGAAAAAGGTTCTCGGGCTGGATTCTTTCTCCCTCGGCCCACTTCCTCCCTCCCCCTCTCTTTTTCTCTCTTCGCGTGGGCCGCCTCCCCCTCCACCCCCGCGTTAGGCCATTAGGCCAAGCCGGCCTTCCAGCACCCAAGCCGGGCTATCCCCGCCTCCCCTTGCCGACAGGTGGGCCCGCCAGCCGAGCCAGCTTTCCCCGCCCGAGCTGCTCCCCCTCCCAACCCTGATCTCTCTGCGCGCGGGCTCGGCCCAAGCTGCCAGTCGAGCCGCCCACCCGACCAGCTCCCCTTCCCTAACCTCCTGTCGCCGGTCCCGATCGCCTCGAATCCGCTGGCCGTTTCAAAATCGGGGCCTCCCCGCGCATTAATTCTCCAATCAAATCGCATAGCCATGATTCCCTCCCTTCCTCTCCCCCTTCCCGGCCGTTTCCCCCTTGATTCACCCCTTTATCGTTTGGAAACCGAAACTTTATTGCCAATTAGGGCCGCCGGCCAATCCCTTCAAATCCGGCTGCCCGTCTCCCTTTCTCGGGTATATAAGCGTCCCATCACCACCCTTGCAAGGTTCCCCACCCATTTCACCGTTTTTCCCTTTGATTTTGCGCACGGTTTTGCCCCGACATCGTCACCGCCATTGTTGCCGGTGAGAGCTCCGCTGCCACCTTAATTCGGCCATGTCGAACCTTAATTGACTTCGGTTTTGGCCTCTTCGTTGTCGCAGGACCCTAAGGTGTCGATCCCCATGCTCGTCATCGCCGTTTAGACGTCGGAGTGCCGTCCCCGATGCTTCTCCGACTGCCGCCGCCTTCCTCTTCGTCACCGGCCACCTCCGAAGCCTCTCCACCGCCGCCGAGCCGCTGTGAGAACCCCCCCTTCCCTTCCCCTCTCTTTTGCTCCAAGCCCCGTCGAGTTTTGTGGCTGATGGCACATTTTTGTGCCGCACCGGCGAGGTTCCAGCCGCCCGCCGCCGCCTCTCCCATCCCGTGCCGCCGCTCTTGTTTAATTCCAGCCGCCCGATCCAAATCGACGGCTCGGATTAGATCGAGATTACCCCCTTTGAGACTCGGTCCACTATCTTATCTTTTTATAGGGTTTTGAATCTAGATTTAGCACTGTCTGGTGTATTTTCCTTAGAGTTTTGTTTTGTGTGCTTTTTCCATTTTGTCAAATTAGGAGCTGAGCAGTCCGATAATCTTCAAGACCAAGTTTTCAAGGATTTTGCGCAACACTCCGTTGAAGGCAAGTGTCCTTAAACATCTTGCTCCTAATTTTAGGATTCATGTGTAGTTTTTATCCTTCAATATGCATGCTTGTCTAAACATGAAATCCCATGTTAGGGTTTACTAGTTTTTGTATGAATATTCCTTGTCGCCGTTAGAGTACCATTGACTAAAATGGAAGCCCTGCTGGCACTGAAGACCTCTTTTTAAGTTCCGCTGTGTTTTCCCTCGAGTCCTTTTATTATAAGTTAAATAACGTTGTAATAATGGCACTGTGATGATACACTAATGATGTAAGCACATGTATGAAACTTGATCCTGGCATATACGTGTTGTGCCCGGTTTTGTTCGTTTAAAACTAGGTGTTACAAATATTTATGTTAAATTAATAAAATTGTGTTGTGTTATCATCTATGAAGTCTTCTATATTGAGATTAATTCTTGACTCAATATATGACATGGGTTTTAGTCTACCCTTAGATCGGTCCCAGCAATGGTTGCATTCATCGGTCAGCAGCACCATCCTTATCACCTCCATATAAGCAAAACAAACTTACAAATCAGGAAATTAGCATTTTGACACGTTCATCTTCTGATATATATATATATATATATATATATATATATATATATATATATATATATATATATATATATATATATATATATATATATATTATACGTCTAGGCGCACTGTAGTTCACTGTTGTGTCACCCCGCAGTTACGATTAAAAAACAGTATAGTTACGACTCACAAGATAGGTCAGTTACTACAAACATATATGGTTGTAATTAGGTACCTTATCTAGTCGTAATTATGCACTTTTCTATCATATGATTGCAATTAGGTTACCTCTGCGCACACCCCAGTTACGATCCAAAAAGCAGTATAGCTGCTATCGTAACTGACTTTTTTATCATGTGATCGTAACTCAACTATCTGTGCTGTCGTAATTGACTATTTTCTTAGTCGTAATTGGGGGTGGCGCAGCAGTAAACTACAATGCTTCTCGTAATTATACACTTTTATCATGTGATCGTATCTCACCTATATGTGCCGTTGTAACTGACTAGTTTTTAGTTGTAACTGGGGTGGTGCCAAGGTGGCTGTAGCAATTAAGGGTGGTACAACATAGTTTACTGTTGTGCCTAGGCACAGAATAAACTCGCCGTTAGTTATATATATATATATATATCGCAGCGTATGTGCAGCGTATGTGCAGCATGCGCACAGGCACAGGATAACAACTCACGAGTTGTAACTCGTCGTATACTGTATTGTAGCTACAGATAGAGCGGTTACAACTATTAGTTGCAACCACAGACAGAGCGATTATAACTATATGCATATTGTAACTAGATTGTCTATCATGTTGTAAGTGTTTGTTCACCATATTGTAACTGTTTTTAGTTGCATGATACAATTAATTTGATTTTATTTTTTCATGTTGCAACTGTACTGCTTGACCATGTTGTAACTGTAGTGTTCAGCATATTGTAACTAAAGAGTTCACCATATTGTAACTAAAGTGCCTACCACCACCAGAGAACACTGCAGTTCACCATGTTGTAACTGCAATGTTCACCATGTTGTAACTGCGATGTTCACTATGTTGTAACTATATGGATGTAATTCTAAAACTTCATCAAAATATAGTCTTGATGGATCTTATTTTGTTAAGCACATTTTTTCCAACAATATGCATCAAACGGATCGAGAATCAGATCTGTGATTCTAGAGATATTGCATTTTAACGATTCGAATCAACAAAAGATTCTACGCATGCAATGCTCTGGTGGGTGGATGATAAGTGACATGGCACAAGTTGGTTGGCTGGCTCATGTTGTATGTTGTTTGGTGCATGTTAGAGGCCGAGTTGTAACTGGTCTATGTAATAAGTTGTAACTCATAATTCTTCGAATTGTAACAGGCGGTTGCCGGATGTGCGCAACACGAATGATAGCTGCGCATAGGCGCAGAATAGCCTCACCGTGTATATATATATACATACACCGTGTATATATATATACATACATATATATATATACATACATATATGTATATATATATATATGTACATATATATATATACATATATATGTATGTGTACATATATATATATACATATATATGTATGTGTACATATGTATACATATATATGTATATATATATATGTATATATATATATATATATATATATATATATATTCATCAACTAGAGCCAACAAACACTTGGACTACAATAGTCGCATGCGTGTGCGAATTAAGCAGGCCCATCGACTTGTCAAATATGCCGCAACCTTCCACACGGACTAATCACTATAGTGATATAGCTATAACCAGCAAACTACACAGTCGAGGAACGATCGACCGATCGACCTGCATGCTACAATTTTTTTTCTGATTTTTTCTTCTTCCTCGAAACCTACTTTTCGTAGATAAATTAGAGAGAGATTCTGGTTAGGTAATACCGACCCAGACAATTATCTGTTCACCAAATTAGACCCCGTCTTCGGTCTGCACAGGTCAGCACCCCACGACCTTTCCAAACACGTACGCCGACCGCACTTGGATGCATGAAGCTTCTTCTTCCCGTGTCTCCACTCCAGTCCCCTCTCATGTCTCTGACTATTTAACCAGCTAGCCGTTGCCTTGACAGCTCCAGTACATGCCAAGCAGCACTACCCGAAATAAACGAAAAAGTTCTTGACAGCCAAGCTTCTTTCTTGCACTAACCATGGCTATATGGAGAAAGGACACCATCAGCGCCGCCGCCGCAGCTACCTTGTCCGTTCTGTTGGCGAAGGCGGCAATACTGCGAAGGGGTACATCCCGATGGTGATGATCGGGCACAAAGAAGACGAGGAGGATAAGGTTTTAATGCAAGTCACGATGCCGAGCCACGCGTTTTTGGCGCTGATGGAGATATGGCCGCGTAGCAGTTTGGGTACGGCCAGGGGGGCGTCCTTAGGGTCCCCTGCAGCGTGGAGCATTTGGAGCAGGTGGTCTTTGGCTGCAGGCCGGAGATGCAAGACCATGTCTGCACGTCATACTAGGGGATCGGAGATGTTGTCCATTCTTCATTTTTGCCGGGAATCATTGTACATAGTGTTTTTTTGTTCTTCTTTTGATTCAATTTGTGTTGTAAATGTTTGCATCTTTACCATAAGAGGACGAGGGTATATGTAATTAAGTTGTGCTAATGTATTACTAATCAATATGACGAACTATGGTTCGTTTGTCGGATTTCATGTCATTTGATTGTTTTTCGCTTGCCTTCAAATGTTTTGGCACATTTCACGGAGAATGAACCTAGCTAGGTCACTGAAGTTAGTTTAAATAAACTAGCCTTGTTAGAAAATTTAGAGCGACTTGGATCTATCGAGATAAACCAAGAAGGATTATAGACGACACCAGATACACGATATTTATTAACGAGGTTTAATCAAAATCTCACTACTACAAAATCGACCTTATATGTCGGTCCATCACTTCTGCTTTCTAAATAGGCCAACATGCATCAGTGTCGGTTCATAAGTTGCATAGGAAGAATCAATCAATGTTGTTTATGAACTGGCAGTGATAAGGGTCTTCACTGTTGACAGATGGCTTGAGCCAGCAGTGATGCCTAACTCCATCATCACTACTGGCTGAAGCCATTGCCCGGTAGTGACAGCTATACATCACTGCCGGCTAGTAGTATGAGATTAGAATAATGTGTATAATATAAAACAATGGTCCTCCTCTTCCCTAAGCTAGAGCACAACACCGTCTTCTTTGGCCCCGGTGATCTTCCTCACCCTTGTCGACTTTCACCTAACTGTGCCACTGCAAACTCCGGCATCACTCTCCGCTGCAGTTTTGTAGACAAGCAGCGCCATGCCCTCAGCTCCGCCAGCTGGATCCACTCCTGCGACCCTCTAAGACGACGTCCAGCCGCTCCAAATCTCTGGGAAGCTCCACTACGCCGTCCTCCACTATTTTCCTTGGGCTGCTTCGCCATTTTCTTGCCGTAGCCACAGGGCCCGAGTCCATCTTCCCAAACGCCAGTGGGCTCCTTCACAGCTTCACCAACAAACCCCGCCTACGAGACTTCCCCTCCCAAATCAAAGCAACGGTGAGCTTGCCATTGCATCCTGAATGCCTTGGCGCACGCCATCTCAGCATTGGCCCATCACCAATGCGACCTTCCTCATGGGCCGAGCGTCGCCGTGCTGAATTGCACGTCGCCAGCTGAGCTCCGGTCGGGCTCGATAGTCGTAAGCTACCCAGAGAGCTTTCCCGTTGCACAGTGGAGATGATGGTGCCCCTGGTCCGTCAGGCGCTGGCGCTATTCGCCGTGGCCGTGGTCACGCCGCCGCACTCATGCACGAGCTGGCAAGCTCAGCCGTGATCATACATATTTGTCCGGATATGCGGGCCCTGGCCCCACTAGTAGTAGCTGAGGCTAGTTAAGCCACGGTGGAAAAAGTTCATGCTTTTTATTTAATGGGTTAATGGAGAAAATGAGAATTCAGTTTATTCTTTAACTATTAAATTGGCTAAAATTTGTAAAATGGGTAGTAAATGGAATATTTGTCCTAAAATTGTGAAATCACGTTTGTTAGCTTTTTATTGTCATGCTCTACAGTATAAAAATGCTACCACTCATGAAATGGGTAAATTAATTCCCGTGGTGATTTAAAAGTGTTAAATTTATTTAATTCACCATTTATCCATGCAATGTCCAAAATTTGTGAAACCAAGATCTTAAAATAATGAGTAATATGATGGAAAATTAATTGCCCACATGAAACAGTTGTTTAACCTGCTATTCAATCATAAGTTTGATTAAACATTGTTAACTTGTAAAAAATAATATAAATTATTTAGGGTGATTCCACTCCTAAAATCTTATTTAGTTAATCTCTCTCTGGAAAAATAATAGTTAACATGTCAAGCATAAGTTTTTTGTATTGATTTAATTGTGTTAAATCTTGATTATTTCCCATTAAATCATGGTATGTCTAAAATCGGTAAATCCAGTTCCATTAATCTTGTAAAATAGAGTAATGTCTAGGAATAATATTGGCTTGCATGTTAGAGAAGTTTGGCCCATTGTTTTAGCATAAGTTTGATCTCACATTGTTAGCTTCTAAAATTTGTACAAAAATTAATAAAAATAATCTGGGGGTGAGAACACTTCTAAATTTCCTTATTAGAGTATATCTACACATGAAAAATAGTGTATGGCATGTTAGGTGATTCCTTAATGCCGACTTGGTTTTAATGCACATTCTTTTATTTTTTCGGTCTTTTGCACAACACCTCGCTTATTCGTTTATATCATGGGCTTGTGTGCATTAATTCACGTAATTCTTTTCTATCATGTTCTTTACTTAGTGCACTACCTTCATATGCATTTTCATAGCATTCGGATCACAACGCATCGCAGTGCATGGCTCTTTCTTTAGAGAATGAAGAGCCGGAGAGTGATGCGGGCGTGATTGAGGGTGATCTAGAGGTTGCTGCTATTGATTGGGAAGTTGAGAATCAAGGCAAGCATCTATGTATATTTTACCCTTACTTTGGATCAATGTGCTATTTAATTTTGATAAGTTATCGCTATATTTATATCATGCATGTAAGGGTTGAATAATAATGAAATTTCTAGGGATGGCACTAACAAACACTCGTCAGAAGCAGACACAAACGAATAAAAAAGACGGGTCCTCCAACTTGGGCCAATTGCTGGTAAGAGATGGTGAGATAATTTATTTATTGGTGATTGCAAAATCTTCTAGATATTTTAAATATTGATTTACAATAATGATATAATTGTAGATGGACAGAAGATGGATGTACAATGTGAGCTATATGAGCTCAGAGTACAAGAATAGTGTGGAGCATTTCCTGGTAGCAGCTGTGGCACACAAGTCAAATACACTGTCTCAATACATGTGTTGGTCATGTGTCGATTGCAAGAACAAGAAGCAGTTTTCCGCCTCCTCGCAGATACATTCCCACTTGATGCTAAGGGGCTTTATGCCTAGTTATACCCGTTGGATTGAGCACGGTGAAGTTGAGATCGTACAGGAAGGACAACACATTGACAAAGAAGTCGAAGACTTGAGCACCAATATGCCGACTGATGAATACACCGATATGCCGCCTGTTAGAGATACATTGGTCGATGGTGATCTAGAGCAGATGTTGGCTGGCGATGATGTCGATGATCGGGAGCAGATGTTGCGCGACGGGGAGGGGAACTTCACCAATGAAAGAGAGCTTCAAAAGTTCCAGTGTATGGTAGAGGACTCTAAAACATCGTTGTTCCCAAGCTGCGAGAAGGATCACACAAAGTTGCATATCATGCTTTCACTGCTACTATTGAAGGCAAGCAACGGGTGGTCTGATACAAGCTTCAAAAAGTTGTTACTGTTCTTGCATAAATTTCTTCCAAAAGGGAATGTGCTGCCAAAAAACACTTACCAGGTCAAACAAGTTGTGTACCCATTCAGGTTGGAAGTACAGAAAATACATGCATGTCCAAATGATTGCATGTTGTATTCCGAAGAGCATGCAGACTTGGAAGCGTGTCTCATCTATGGTGCCACATGGTACAAGCACGACGGTGATGATATCGATGGTGAAGGAAAGAAGAAAATGCTCCCATCAAGGTGATATGGTGTTTTACTATAGTCCCCTGTTTGAAGCATTCATTCGCAAACAAAAGGCATGCCGAATTGATGCAATGGCACGCCGAGGAGCGCAAGGATGATGGAATGCTGAGACACCCTGCTGATTCTATGTAGTGGAGAAATATTGATAGGAAATACAAGAAGTCCTTTACAGAAGATGTGAAGAATATAAGATTTTGGTTGAGTACGGATGGGATGAATCCATTCGGCAACATAAACAGTAGTCATAGCACTTGGCCTGTGACTCTATCTATCTACAACCTTCCTCCTTAGTTGTGTATGAAGCAGAAGTATCTTATGATGCGGTGCTAATACAAGGGCCGATGCAACCTAGCAATGATATCGATGTCTATCTAAAACCATTAATGGAAGATCTTGTAGTATTGTGGAATGATGGTGTGCGGGTATGAGATGAATACAAATAAGAAAACTTTACCTTACACGCAATGTTGTTCGTAACAATCCAAAAATGACCAGCCCTTGGTAGCCTATCCGGCCAGACTGTCAAAGGCTACTTTGCATGCGTGCATTGCTTGGATGAAATAGAGAGCTTGTGGTTGAAGAACTGCTGAAAAATGGTATACCTAGGTTATCGTAAATTTCTTCGCAAGGATCACCCCTACTACAGCAATAGGAGTGCTTTTGATAGGAAAGTTGAGACTCGAACATCTCCTAAGCATCGTATTGGGAGACATGTATATGAGATGGTAAAGGAACTTAGGGTTATCCTTGGAAAGGGATTGAGGAGTAAAATAGTCCTGAAATCTAATCTTAGAGCTCCTATGTTTAAAAAGAAATCTAGTTTTTATGACTTAGCTTATTGGTCGGATTTGGTGGTTCAACACGGATCGATGTCATGCACATTGAGAAGAACGTGTGTGATAGCTTGATTGGTATGTTACTAGACATACCTGGAAAAAGAAAGGATACACTCAAAGCACGGAAGGACCTCAAACATTTGGAACTCAGACATAATCTACATCCCAAAGACATTTAAAAAGGTGACAAATATCTTAGTCCTGGTAGCTACAGTCTGAGCAAGGTGGAGAAAATTGCAATGCGCGAGTACTTGCGTGGAATCAAAGCTCCATCCGGTTACTCCGCTATCATAAAGAGACTAGTAAATATGAAATATTTGAAATTAACTGGCATAAAGTCTTATGATTGTCATATGTTGATGGCACAGATACTTCAAATTGCAATTAGAGGTATTATGCTGCCAAAGGTCCTAAACTCAATCATAAAATTATGTTTATTCTTCAACGTGATATCACAGAAGGCCATCGATCTGACCAAGCTAGATAAGCTGCAGGAAGATGTGGTCGAGACTCTATCCTAGCTTGAGGCGTGTTTTCCTCCATCGTTTTTTGATATCATGGTGTATCTCATTGTTCACATTGTGAAAGAGACACAAATTCTTGGCCCCGTGTTTTTGCATCAGATGCACTCTTTCGAGAGGTTCATGGGAGTTCTGAAGAAATATGTTTGTAACTAAAATCGGCCAGAAGGATGCATGACCGACGCCTGTGGAACCAATGAGGTCATTGATTTTTGCGTCAAATACATGAATCTCAAATCGATTGGTGTGTCTGTATCTCACTATGAGGGGAGGTTACATGGGAAAGGGATGATATGTGCAAACTCATTCGCACTTATGATCCCGTTTCATTCACTCAAGCACGTTTCACAGTTCTACAATAATCAGTTGTAGTGAGCCTATATGTCAAAGAACACCAGAAGATGCTACGCACAAAAAAACCAGGGAACTTTGATGTTTGGATTGCACGAGAGCACCAAGATTAGTTTGGCACCTTGTTACGCAGACAGGTGATGGATAAGAAGATAGATTGTGCTCAGTTGAATGTGTTGGCTCACGGACCGTCGATATGACAAATGGCTATACATTTTATACGAGTAGGCGAACCACAAGAAGGAAGACATGACTCCATTTAGATAAGAAAAAAGTCCAAAAACATAAAGTAGAAGGGGGTAGTCAACATACTAAGACTTTGACCCCCTTCGGAAAGAAAGAAAGCAAAAAATAGACAGCCTATGATAGAGCTACACCTCCGGGGGATCCACACATCAAGACTACTCTGGCAGAGCAACGACGCGAAGTGAGAGGCCTCGAGAGGACCACATCGCGCCTGTAGGCTCTGAATGAACGGCCGGACCTCCCGACGAAGAACTCGGACGAAGACCTCCCAGGGCACCTAGAATCACCTGACCTGCCATGTAGCACAGCGTCACGCTCCGGCCGTCCCTCACCCACAAGTTATGACGGAAGTTCTCCAGAGCCACGCGAATCTCCACCGGAGGTGCCTCGGGCCAAAAACCCTCGATCATGGAGTCTGGCACCTACTGCTCCAGTACTTCGAGAGGACCAACCACCGCTTGGTGCAGCAGAGTCAGCTGGAGCGTCGCGGCCACGTGTGCACTGGACCTCGTGTATGTCTCCGCAGCTCTAACCATGACCTTCGCGGCAGACCGAAGCCAGAAGAGCGGCATCACTGATGCCTTTGAGTTGTAAGGTAGTGGCGGACACATGGCCCCAAGACCGCTCAGGGCGTCAGAGGTGATCCGGGCAACCTTCGACGCAAGTGTAGCCAACTGCTGGCACTCTGAGCGCAGTGCTCCCTCCGATGCCTGAGCCTCCTTCAGCTCTCGCCACACCACTCCCACCGCGGCATGAAGGGTCTCAACATCACCTTCGGCCCACACCCAGGCTGCATTGGCTGCATCAGTGAACTCCCCAGCCTCCCAAAGGTCTTCGGCAGTCTTCCACACCTCAGCTACCGCGCGCTTCCACTTTAAAACCTCCTCCCGCCGGATACCCTCCTCACGCTCACGGAGCACCGTCTCCTCCTGAAGACGACCCTTCGAAGACTCCGCCTGCTTCTAGGCCTCCTCCAAGGCCCGACGAAGGCCATCAACCTCATCACAGGCCGTGGCAAAGGTCTGGTGCCCCCATCTCCTAGTGCCCTCGTCAAAATTACTTTCTATGAGGCACAACAGAAGAAGGAAAAGGACAAAATAAGCTACTTAAAACCAGACACCGGACCTGGTAAATCACAACTAAACCACTGACCTGTAGGGCTGCATCTACCATATGTGCCTCCACTTCCTCCAAAGGACGCTGGGCCAACGATCGCTCGACCTCTCCACTCCAGAGAAGAGAGGAGGCCACGACGAAGGCTCTTGACGCCTCGAGCGTAGCGCGAAGTCATCCAAAGTATATACCCCAAGGCCGAGGCCCCCTCAACCATGGCGGAGGGAGCCCTGATGGAGGGCACAGTGCCCCCAACACCGGCCACCAAGGCCAAGTCACCAGCCGGCTTGGCTCTCCACGAAGACGAGGCCATGTCCCCCAAGGCGTCCTTCTGGGACACCTCCGGAGGTGTTCCCGGGGCTCCCTAGCCTTCGAGGGAGGAATCGATGACACATCCACCTCGGTGGTCGCTGCGAAATACCAAGAAACACAAGATCAAGATCCCGGTGCACGACCCAAATAGGATATAGCTAACGAAGCAACGACGCCTCACTAAGTCCCTCAAACCCTCTCATAGAAGGGCCCGTAACGTCATTGATGTACGAACCAGCGAACCCAAAATCATATTCCACGGAGGCCACGCCCCCTTTCCAGTTCTAGCCATGGCCAGCAATGTCCAAAGAGGCCAGGCCCTAACCCCGGTCACCACCACCGAGCTGACCCTCACCTCCGGGTAGGTCGCCCGCGCTCCTGGCCCATGTCTAACGCTTTCTACAGACCAGCGGCACCTGCGACTACTGAGCCATCGAGCCAGTATGCGAACCTCCGGAGAAAGAAGGTCGCCGGGCCTGGAGCGGATTCACACGGATCGTGGGAGCAGCGCGCCCTCGTTTCCTGGCAACCTTAGGCTCTGGCGGATCCTGCCACACCGGAGCCCCCATTCCGAGATAAAAGCAGACACGGTTGTACCGCTCCCAACTCCGTGTCAGAGCCACCCGCCACTCCCACTCGCGTGAGTAGGTGGGCCCAGGATTCCCTCGGTGATCTCTGCTGTGTGCTCTAGTGAAAGGCAGCTCTCTGAAAGAAAAAGACAGCTCACATCTGCGAATAAAAAACCTGACAACAAGGAGGACTCACTAGAGCTGATCGGGGGGGGGGGGGGGGGGCTAGAATACACCTTCGGCCACTCTTCCGCACCTTGCTTGAAGGCGCAGTCCCAGCCCATCTGATGGGGCCGAATGCGCAACATGGTGAACTCCTCCATGAGATCACGCATGCTCATCCTTTCAGCCACCCTCCAGAGAAAGGCCAGCCGCGAAGCAAACTGGTCGTCTGTGATCCCCGTCTCTGGCTCTGGGATATACATGATATCTCGGTTTGTGGAGCGAAGGGTGGATGCGAGGCCAACATTGAAGTAAAACCATTGTTCCAACCAGCCGGTATACCACCGACCGTTAATAACCTTCATCGGAAATGCATCACGGTATTGTGGCCATATCTGGAAGTTAACACTGCCAAAGCTGAGGGGCCTCTTCGTCCCCTCACCCTTGATCATCTTCGGCTGATAGATGGCGAAGTGGAGGGCCGCGAAGAAGTCTACCCTACCTTCACACCCCTCCACCCGCATGGCCCACTCGAAGGTGGCCAGGAGGGCATTGGTGTTGGCATGGAGCTACGGAAGCTCCACGTAGTTGTGGCGGAGCACCTCCTTGAGTAGCGGTGCCTACGGAAACCTAGGCTCGCTTCGAAGAAAGCCTCGAATACCATGGCTTCGTGGGCTAGAGGCTCCGGGACCTCCTCGTCCAGCGGAGGCTGAGCGACGGCTCTAGAGGGAATCTTCCCCTCCCTAACCATCTGGTCAAGCTCCTCATCATCGATGGAAGACACCCACAGCACGGTGGTTTGCTGGGGATGACTTCTGCTAGTCCGGCGGAGCTCCACCCCAGGTGACGTCCCCATCTACAATGGAGGAACTGGCGCCACCTGAGGCCCACCTACCATGGCTGCACCGACGGTTTCGCTCGCCGCCTGAGTTCTTGCTCCACCCAGGGCACTCGAGCCAGCCATACGGATCACAGGAAGATGGCGAAAGGTGCTGGGCAGTAGAGAAGAAAGAAGAGCAGTAATCGACAAACACACGCAAAGCAAGGACAACTGGAGGCAAAGGGAAGACGAGAACAAGGCACAAGCAAAAAGGCCGCTCTGGGTAATCCCTCCCCTTATAAAGGTAAGGGAGAGATTACCTCCCCTAGAAAAATGAGCGTATACCCTATCCATTCTCCTGCCAGGCCACGATCATGGGGGAGTGGAACCGCCACCCACAACCCCCCAACCACAAGATGCCACGCGTCCCACGTCCGTTGAAAAGGCGTAATCACGCCTTTCTCACAGGGCGCATTCAATGCCCCTTTTCACAAGCGTCATCAAACGGACAGTTCAGATCAAGTGGATCGAATCTTCCGAGGCAAGCCAAGCGATATTAGGGATCTTGAGCCATCAACAGCAAGTCAGGGACCGCCGGAGGCCTTGTTCCGAAAGAACAGCAGGCCCGATTGCTCTGCCGGTCGCCCTCATGAGGCGATACTATTGGGGATCATTGTTAAGGACGCCCGATGGCCCCTTGGCTCAGCTAGCCCATGCCCATGGGCCCATATCTCCTGAAGGCCGCTTTCTGACTTCCGGGTTCGGAGTAACCACCTCTCGGAGCCATAACTCCCGAAGCCTCCATCTCTCGAATCCATGCCTCTAGAAGCCTCCATCTCCCAGAGCTATGCCTCCCGAAGCCTCCACCTCTCGAACCCATGTGTCCCCCTAAAGCCCCAGTCTCTGGGGCTCAGGCAGGCCTCCCAAAGGCTACGGGGTAAGCCATCGGGCCTCAAGAAAGATCTGCCAGAAGAGGAACGCCGGTCACACTTTGCTTGCAAGGAAGTGCCCGACATTGGTGGAGTCTAGGTGTGAATTTTTAGCCTTGGCTCCGCCAATCCTTCAGTTAGGTCCTAGGATAGGTTGTAGGCTGAGGCTTTCACTTCGCTTTTAAAAACTTTAGTCCTTGTTAGGTGTTTGTAAGGCATACTTTTGATAATTGAATAAGCTTTTGTTGGCCATTCTTTTTATGCTTATTGTTCTCTCTTTTAGCATTTCAAACATATTGTTGGTCATCCGGCTCTGGCCTAAAGAGGACTATATTGGATGTTCCCGAGTTACCCTTCAGGATCTTCGGCTGATCCCCAAGCTCCTTTGTAACCTTGGGACATTATCTGCTATAATAATGCGTTAGCAATGTTCTCCGTGATGTGTCCTGCTCGATTACTCCATTCGAAGAGAGGCATTTGATGACGAAGAACACCTTTGCTACGGTTAGGTGTGTGCTACCCGCTGTCGTGGCACCAACAAGAAATCATGTTGCTCTCAACATAGACATACACAAACCATCTCATAACAAACCACTTATAACGAATCACTCAAGTACCAGAAACTCTACGATTGATGTCCAATGGATATTAAGCATGCTCATGACCGAGAGCGTAGCAATTTGAATTAATCTTACACCCTGTAGGGGAGTACAACTTTACCCACACGACACGAGTCCGTCCTCTTGATAGATGTATTGGTCCCGATCTTTCGATGAGAGGGGTAGATTTCAATTTAGGTGGAGTAGACATTGACGATCTGACAACACCATCCAAGAACATTGTGCCTTAGGAATCGATACACTAACTCCAGAAGTTGTTCTTGATCTTTCGGAGCACAATCAACCTAACCACGAGGGTATTTGTTCTTGCAAGCAATCGAAGAATGAGCACGAACAAGATGAACAAGCAACTTAATTGTGAATATAGATGAGGACACTACTACAGAATAATACATCACTGCCGGCTTCAAAACCCCATTCACTACCGGTTTTGGAGCAGTGATAGTCAGGGACTATCACTGCCGGCTCTGTGGACCGACAATAAAAGTGGTTATTATTGCCAGCTGAAGGATTCGGCCGACAGTGATTCCTTGGGTATCACTGCCTTTTGGTGGTTTTAGTCGGTAGTGATTCCCAAGGCATCACGGCCGGCTGAAAGCTTCAGCCGACAGTGTTATGCCTCCCCCCTTCTACTCCGACCTTGTCCTCCCTATCTCTCCTTGATCTCTCCATCTCTCTCCCACTCAATACATGCATACAATGAGACATATGGAATTTAAATTAATAATAAAGGCACCTTCATTAATACAAAGTAATTCATGTCACACATATATACATAATAGTTCTCACTGGTCACCCCCCGAAAAGTCGGTCGAGTTAAGCCAGTCCAGTATCCCTCTATCTCTCTCGCGATGAGGATCGCGTCTCCGCACGGACGGCTGATGGCATGTGTACATGCGGTGATGGGGGGATGGTTGTGGAGCAGAGGACCTGGCCACGCCTGATCGACCGCACCGTCGCCTAAGCTCTAGGCTCATCGGTGTGTCAAAGGCATCTAAGTCCGACTCCTGAACGCTAGTACATTTTGAGCATTCGAACTCCTCTGTAGCGCACTGAAGGGCCACCCTCTCGTCCTCCTGCTCCTAGTCACGCTTACGGGACGCTGCTTCTTACTCCTCTGCAACACACAACTGACGGGCCAACCTCCCATCCTCCTCGTCTTGGGCGCATTGACGGGCCATGGCTTCTAGCTTCTCCTTCGCATCATCATTGAAGTTCCCTTCCTGTTATGTCCTAAGCAACTCAAGTTCACCACTTACGAAGAAACAGGGGAGCATTGGAATAGGACGCATGCATCTGTTCAGTCAAAATTGGACAGGTTTTACAAATTATTGTTCTACCTACTTCTTAAATTACTGCAAAATCTAACTCCGAGTGCAAATAGTTGTCCATCAGGCCAATACACACAGTGAATATCATGAACACATCTAGCACCCAATAGGCACAAAAATACAGTTCACTTCATGAATTCGATGAGCTATTAAAGATGACTTTCATCTTCCTCTCTGTGGAAAAACATCCATCAAACATGCATAAGTGCACAAAAGCATTCATTCGGGAAATCTGTACAAGCAACGGCTTGCGGTATGCATCGGTACGAGGTCACGGGAAACTAATGAACAAGAAGAGGAGAGGAAAGGAGAGGAGAAGAGAGGAGAGGAGGAGGATGGCGGGAGATGTCGTCACTAACCTTGGGAGCAGATAAGGAGAGGACGGTGGGGCTTCGGGACGGGGACGAAGGGCTCCAGGGATGGCGGGGCTCCGGGATGGGGACTACAGCATTGGTGCTCCAAGACGAGGACGGCGGCGTCGGTGAGGGTGCGAGGAAGGGAAAAAAATTTCTAAGTGTCAGAGGGTGCGAGGCATTGAGCAGTATTATAGGGGAGGACTTTCATGGCCGGCTGAAGAAGTCCACCGACAGTGAAAGGTGACCTTCACTGCTAGCTCAATAAGACAACCGATAGTGTAAGTGGTTTCACTACCGGCTCAAAGTCCACCGGCAGTAAAAGTGGTTTCACTGCCAATCAAATATGTGCACCGGTAGTGAAACCCCTTTCACGGCAGGTGCGGGGAGCAAAGAAATTTGATTTGGCTGCACGCGCGCTGAGACTTGAACCCACGACATGCTCCAAGTAAAACCGAACAAACAGCTATGCTACTCGAATGTTTTCGATTGATTTTTTACTATCTGTATTTATTAATATTATGTTAACCTAAAATACTAATACATATTTTTTTTAAATTACAAATTGAAGCTTCTTGCTAGAAACTTACTTGCTATTGGGGAAAAATTCAGAGTTCACTTGCCCTAAAAAATGAAGAAAAAGCAAATGAGCAAATGGAGAGGAAAGAATGGATTTTGTTTGGATAGCTAGAGAGAGCTCATCTAGAGCTCCTTCTTGACCAAAATTGAGCTTGAGTGGTGGGGGAATCAATGCGGGAGAAGAGATGAAGTGGTTGTTTCCATAGGAGATTTTGTGAGGGCGAGAGTTCTGAATTGGCTCTGTTAGCTCAAGGTAGAAGAAGGTGGGGAAGAGGAGGATATCACCATTGGCTCATATAATGCACCGGCAGTGATGTACATATATCACTGCCGGTCAGTGGATTAAGCTGGTAGTGATGAGGGTGCTAGGTATCACTGCAGGTTCAATCCATCAGCCGGTAGTGACGACCCTAATCACTGTCAGTTCATAAGCCACAATAGCTGATTCTTCCCACGTGGCTTATGAACTGGCAGTGATGCCCTATCACTACCGGCCCATGAGGAACCGACAGTGATCGGCTGGTATATAAGCCTAGTTCTGTAGTACTGATAACAAAATCTAAAAACAGAAGTGGCGGGGTTTCGAAAATAAGTAATCGGGTGGTCTAGCCCACACGCGTGTTTACAAGGCAAAGTAGCGAAAGCTAGTTCTAATCTATGAAAACCCGAACCCCAGAAGACGATGCGGCTGTCTAATTATGAGATAGAAGAAGAGAAGTTTCAGCCAAAACAAAAGGAAGCCGAACTGGACTCTAATATAAGGCCCAAGTTTGATTCGGACTGGAAAATAGATATGGTTTTTTTGACAATTCCAGAAAACTCAGGAGGAATTTTGAGGTGAGGCTAGATCCATCTGAAAGTAGACAAAATTATCTTTCCATGAAGTACTCATGGACCCAAAAAAACCTTTAGGATCAATAGTTATGGCCTTTATCAGTTGCAGCTGTGAGGAGGGCCGAATCCAAATTGAACTCGCATCCACTTGTATACTTGGAGTTGTGTGGTTCTTCTTCCTGGTTCCTAAGGATAATAAAATCATCACAATAATTAAATTGTAATCCATTCTTGCAAACATTTGTGGGCAGCCTTAGGAACAAGTTCACCTAATGATTAAGTTGGTGTGCTCGTGCTTGTGTTATTGGTCTGTCTATCACCTATTCAGTATGCTGTGAAGTAGGAGGATTGCGTGTATCTGTGGAAAATATGTCCCCATCATCCTACCATTCTTGCATTTGAGTCATCATCGACTGAAGCTCATCCTCTTCTCCCAAGTATGACTTCAAATCTGCAATGTTGAAGGTGGGACTAACCCCAAAATCTGGTGGCAACTCCAGCTTATATGCATTATCATTAATCTTTTGTAACACTTTGAAAGGACTATCAGCTTTAGGCATCAACTCTAATTTTCTTAATTCAGGAAATTGATTTTTTCTCAAATGCAACCTAACCAAATCTCCAAGTTCAAAAGTTAAAAGCTTCTTCCCTGTACTACCAGCAAGTTTATACTTAGCATTCACGTGCTCTATGTTCTGTTTAGTGGTTTCATGAATTTTCAACATCAATTTAGCACATTGTTCCACATCAAAATTCAACTTTTCTGAAGATGGAAGAGGTAACAAATCAATAGGACCACGAGGAACAAAGCCATAGACAATTTTAAAACGACAACGCTTTGTAGTAGAATGCATTGAACGATTAGAAGCAAATTCAATATTAGGCAGGTATTCTTCCCACATCTTTATAATCTGTTTCAAAACAACCCTAAGCATGGTAGACAAAGTTCTATTAACAACTTTAGTTTGCCCGTTAGTTTGGGGATAACAAGTAGTCAAAAACAAAAGTTTAGTACCCAATTTTCCCCATAATGTTCTCCAAAAGTGACTAAGAAACTTAGTGTCACGATCAGAAACAATTGTGTTGGACAAGAAAGAATAAATCAACAATATGGGTAGCATCATCACTCTTATGGCATGGTATAAAGTGTGCCATCTTAAAGAACCTATCCACAATAACAAAAATGATGTCCATCCCCTTCTTTTTTTCTAGGCAGTCCTAAAACAAAGTCCAAAGAAATATCTTCCCAAGGTACATTAGGAATAGGTAGAGGCATATACAAACCATAAGGATAAAGTCATGACTTAGCCTTTTGACATGTAGTGCAGTGAGCAATGCATCATTTCACATCTCTTCTCATCTTTGGCCAAAAGAAATGACCAGCAAGGATGTCCTCTGTTTTCTTCACACCAAAGTGTCCTATCAGCCCGCCTCCATGCGCTTCCTACAACAACAACAAACGAACGGAACAAACTGGAATGCACAGCTTGTTAGCTCTAAATATAAACCCATCATTGAAACAAATGTATTCCATGTTTTTCCCTCTTTACATTTCTACAACACATCTTTAAAGTTACCATCATGCACATATTGCTCTTTAATGGTTTCCAATCCAAAAAATTTGATATCAAGCTGTGAAAGCATGGTATATCTCCTAGACAAAGCATCAACAATAACATTCTCCTTTCCCTTTTTGTGTTTGATGATATAAGGAAAAGATTCAATGTATTCAATCCACTTTGCATGCCTACGGTTCAATTTTCCTTGACTTCGAATATGCTGAAATATGCCACATGTTTGCCTTCTTGTAACAACACACCACCTAAACCAATTCCACTAGCATCACATTCTAGCTCAAAAGTCTTGTTCAAATTAGGAAGTTGGAGTAATAGTGCATGTGCTAACTTATCTTTCAGTGAGTTGAAACCGTTCTGCTGTGCAACACCCCAATTCAATAGTATACCCTTCTTAGTGAGTTCATGCAATGGTACCACGATGGTGCTGAAATCCTTCACAAAGTGATGATAGATGGCCAAGATGTTCTTCTAATGATCTGCTATATATCAGAATGTCATCAAAATATACCACTACAAATTTACCAATGAAAGTGCGCAAAACCTCATTCATTAATCTCATGAATGTGCTAGGTGCATTAGTTAATCCAAACGGCATTACTAACCACTCGTATAATCCAAACTTAGTTTTAAGCACTATTTTCCATTCATCTCCTAACTTCATGCGAATCTGGTGGTATCCACTATGCAAATCAATCTTAGAGAACACAATAGAGACACTTAATTCATTAAGAATATCATCTAACCTAGGAATAGGATGATGATATATAATGGTAATGTTATTAATTGCTCTACAATGCACACACATGCGCCATGTTCCATATTTCTTAGGCACTAAAAGGAAATGAACAACACAAGGGCTAAGAGATTCACGCAAATAACCTTTATCAAGCAATTCTTGCACTTTGTGTTGGATCTCTCCTTATTTTCTTCTAGCTTGGTTCTGTATGCGCACGATTCGGTAAGGAGGCCCCGGGAATGAGGTTGTTGGGGGAAAATAAACCAGCCTGAGGATAATGGTTGAAAATTACTATCCTGGTCCCTCCAGAGCCCTAACCTCCAGACCCTCAGCTAAAGGCTCGACCTTCGAAGTCATCAGGTCCATCCGCGGTGCCTCTTGGTACCTGCGATGCCTACCCTTGGCTTAGCCAGCTCGGCCTCCCAAAGGCTCAGCCTCCCAAAACTCGGCCTCCCGAAGCCCGGCCCCCCGAGACCAAGGTCTCCCGAAGCCTCGGCCTCTTGAAGCCCCAGCCTTCCGGAGTCCTGCTTCCCGAAGCTTGCACCTCCCGGAGCCATGCCTCCCGAGGCCCCCGCCTCGGGCTGCTCCGGCCACCTTCCCGAAGGCTACAATGTGAGTCAGCAGGTCCACTGTTAACTATCAGTAGTTTACCTAGTGATCCGTCTTTCATACGGCAAGGTTAGAGTATGTTGGAGGCATCCAACCTTACTGCTAGAAGTCTTTTGCAATAGATAGCCACTAGGTAGAAACAGTAGAACTTAAGTTACATTCTCATTTATCATGAACAGTTATATAACCTAGCTATGTTTTATGCTACAACTAGCTTCTTATTGCCAATGTAGACTGCAAAACTTAGCTAATATAACCATGCACATTCCTTACACTCCCGCAGACTGCCTAGGTTTCCTGGAAGGCATTGTGCGGCCTCAGAAGTGTAGTTACCACGTATCAAGGGATTTCCTTGATATACCGTGTTGTGGCGCCACCCGTAGGACATCTTCGGATGGCGTGACAAGTCCACGTACTGCAGACGTAGCATGCCTAGGTCACCTGGAATGCAAGAATGCCTAGATTTCTTGGAAGACATTGCGTAATGTTGGTAGACAGTGAGACCTACACACTATGGGTGCCGCTTATGCCTAGGTCACTTGGAGGGCAGATTATGCCTAGGGTGCCCTGGAAGGCATTTGCATAGCCTCGGGTGTCGAAGCCACGCCCTGGGGATGTCCTCGGTGGTGGAGTTGCGGTGCTCTAAGGAATGCTGTCACAAGGAATCCTTGTTGCACGACATGCCTACACACCGCGGGTGTAGCATGCCTAAGTCACCTGTAAGGCAAGACTGCCTAGGTTTCTTGGAAGGTATTGTGTAGCCTCGATAATGTGTAGATGCCGGTTATCAAGGGACTTCCTTGTTAATGTAGTTGTGGCACCCTCGGGGGATTTCTCCGTAGGCGTGACAAGCCCACGCACCAATAAGCATTGCTTGCCTAAACCCAAGGTCATCTTAAAGGTTTTTCGGAGGGTAGGCTTTGCCCTGGTAGGAAGTGGAGCCCACACACCACGGGCGTAGCATGCCTAGTTCATCTAGAAGGCAAGACTGCCTAGGTTTCCTGCAAGGTATTGTGTAGCCTCGATAGTGTGTGGACACCGCATATCAGGGGACTGCCCTGATGTGAGGATGCGGTGCTCTGAGGAATGCTGTCGCAAGGAATCCTCTCTACACGACATGCTTATATATCGCGGGCGCAGCATGCCTAGGTCACTTGGAAGGCAAGACTACCTAAGTTTCCTGAAAGGTATTACGTAGCTCCGATAGAGTCTTACAAAACCTTCGGCAAAAATGGAGAACCTTACAAAACCTCCGACAAAAACAGAGTCTTACAAAACCACCGAAAAAAACGGAGAGTCTTACAAAACCTCCGGCAAAAACGGAGAACCTTACAAAACCTCCGACAAAAATGGAGAGTCTTAAAAAACCTCCGGCAAAAACGGAGAACCTCACAAAACCTCTGACAAAAACGTAGAGTCTTACAAAACCTTTGGCAAAAACGGAGAACCTTACAAAACCAACGACAAAAACGGAGAGTCTTACAAAACATCTGGCAAAATGGAGAATCTTACAAAACCTCGAACAAAAATGGAGAGTATTACAAAAACCTCCGCACAACGGAGAGTCTTACAAAACCTCCGGTAAAAACAGAGAGCTTTACCAAACCTCTACACAACGGAGAGTCTTACAAAACCTTCGCACAACGGAGAGCCTTACAAAACCTCCGGCAAAAACGGAGAGCTTTACCAAACCTCCACACAAACAGAGAGCTTTACCAAACCTTCGGCAAAAATGGAGAGCCTTACCAAACCTCCAGAAAAAACAGAGAGTTTTACCAAACCTCCACACAATGGAGAGCCTTATCAAACCTCTAGCAAAAATGGAGAGTTTTACCGAACCTACGCACAATGGAGAGTCTTACCAAACCTCCAACAAAAATGGAGAGCTTTACCAAACCTCCACACAATGGGGAGTTTTACCAAACCTCCACCAAAACGGAGAGACTTCCAAAAACCCCCGCAACGGGGATGTTTTCTAAAAACTCTGCCGGGCGGAAAGGTTCTGAAAAGACCTAACAGGAAGATTACCCCAGCATCTTGAAGGCAAATGCCTCCATGCCGAAGGGATACGAAAACTGTTGGCCTCCAAAGGGCACATCACACAGATCAAAGGGGTATAAAAATCCCCCTCCCTACACGGAAGGGTTCGACCCGTGTGACTCAAACGCGTATGGTAAAAGGTAAAATCATTACCATACCATATCCTTTAAAGACACATTTCATACGCTAATTTATGAGTGTTATACTAACATTTAATAAAATCCCACGTTGCATGGCACATGAAACATAGTGGAACCCTCGACTGTCCATTGCAGAGGTCGCAAATTCATTACAGCGAGCCGGGCAGCAGCTAAGGGCCGAGAGGGTTGCGAACCACCTCTCCCTCCTAGCCTTCAGTTTCACCTCCAACACACCATCTCCAGGCTCCGGACAGAGTATTTCCGAAGCTTGGCAGTGGCTAAAGGCCGAGGGGGTCGCGGACCACCTCTCCCACTTAGCCTTCGGCTTCGCCTCTGACACACCATCACCAGGCTCTGGACAGAGTACCTCTGGAGTCAGGCAGCAGCTAAGGGCGAGGGGGTCGCGGACAACCTCTCCCGCCTAGCCTTCAGCTTCACCTCCGACACACCGTCGCCAAGCTCCAGACGGAGTACCTCCGGAGCCGGGCAGCGGCTAAGGGCCGAGGGGGTTGCGGACCACCTTTCCCGCCTAGACTTCGACTTCACCTCTAACACACCATCGCCAGGCTTCGGACATAGTACTTCCAAAGCCGGGTAGTGGCTAAGGGCCGAGGGGGTCGCGGACCGCCTCTCCCTCCTAGCCTTCTGCTTCGCCTCTAACACACCATCGCCAGGCTCTAGACGGAGTACCTCCGGAGACGGGCAGCGGCTAAGGGCCAAGGGGGTCGCAGACCACCTCTTTGCCCTATCCTTTGGCTTTGCCTCCGACACACCGTCGCCAGGCTTTGGACGGAGTACCTCTAGAGCCAGGCAGTGGCTAAGGGTCGAGGGGGTCACGGACCACCTCTCCCGCCTAGCCTTCAGCTTCGCCTCATTCACACTGTCGCCTTCGACCCGGGCAGTCGCTAAGGAACCCGAAGGGTCAAGGACCACCTCCGGAGATTGTCTCCAAAGGTTCCAGATGGACTTCATTGAGTTGGAAATCTAGAACAAATTGGGAAGAAGGCCCTACCAACCGGGAACGATGAGGTCACCACTACTTCATCCGGCTCTCCTTAGTTACCCTACGTATCTACCATCACCAAATTCCCTAGGCCACCTCTCCCATAGAAGGAACAAAACCGGTAATGATCTATGCGAACTCTCGGTACCTCAGTGATCAGAAAAACTAGCCATCGCCTATGAAGGGGACGAAGAAGCGCGTCTTGAAGGCACGAAGCCACACACACATACGGTCACCTGTTTGAATGGTCCCCTTGCACTCCGATGCAGAAGGAGACACGACTGTCCCCAAAGGTCCATATCTTATTATTAAACAACTAGTACATCTAGAGGACACACACAAAAGCAACAGTACAGAAATTGCCACAAAGAAGATAGAACGTGATAGAGCAAAATAGGGTGAGAAAGAGTACAAGGTAACTAAGTCAAGCCATGAGCCCACACCAAGGCCATGGTCGACCATGAGACATGGATGCCTCATGACTTCACCAAGTACGCCATCCCGAAGACCGCCTTCACCTCCTACAGGTCCCGGCAGGGGCCACACATGGGACATCATATGCGCCTCATCTGTGGCCTGCCGCTGTGGAAGCCGATACAGTAGCTGGCTCCTGAGCTGTCGGAGGACAAAGAAGAGTCCGAGGAGGTCGCCGGTGGGGCCTTCTCCCTCGCCTTCCGGGCCTCCTCCTTCGCCGTCATCTCGACAGACACCTGCTCGCTCTCCCCCCGCAGGAGATCCCAGTCGATCTCCTCATCATCATCGGAGATATCGATGATCTCGATGGGCATGGCCTCCCCAGCCAATGGTTGGGCCGGAGCGGCAGGCAGCCGCCTTCCTTATAGAGATGGAAGCGGCATGGCCACCAGCACCTCCGCCAATGACCGAAACGGTCTGGCTCCCGAAGAAGCTGTCGAGATCATATACATCTCCAAAGAGGATAAGGAGGAAGATGACGCCATACTCAAGTCGAGGTTAATTGCTCGCTCGTAGGGCTATGGAGAATCCAGCCAGGTGACCCCAGCTTTATACCCGAGCCAAGCAGCCACGTAAGTCCGGAAGATGAAGCGGAATGAACACTGCAGTTCCTCCATTGAATGCCTGAGGGGACCGTGGCCATGCCCCAGTCGTTCCGCCAGCACGTGGTAGCATTCCACGATGAATGCCCCATTTTCTCACACGGACGTACCATCACATTAATAACCCAGACTCCTTTTGGTGCGTAACAGGGGCGTGGGCACAAGACCCTAAACGACTCCCCGCATTGTGCAGTCAGAACACAGCAGTGGTATGTCTCATCCTGCCAAGCAAACGCGTAGGATCCTCCAATCCTACACATAACCTCTACTCTGGCGACCTCAAAATGCAGGAAGAACCATACCGAAGGAATCCAGATAACCTGTATCAGTCTCAGCATGGACCCCGGAGTACACCACATCCATCGACACCCCTCTAGCCCGAGGTCCCGACACCGCACATGCCAGCTCCAATAAGCCCCAGGGCAGATTGCTACCACCAGTACACCATCAACCTTGGGCCTCGCCATCGACGCCCACAGTTCCCCAACGAAAAAACTTCTTACGGATAGGGAATTGCCATCGGGCATCCTTGATACTGTACTAGGCTGGGGTTGGTTTTCCTCTGCATCCTCTCCCCCATTCGAAACATCGGGGTATGAGAATGAGGGGGTACTGTTGGGGGAAAATAAACCAGCCTGAGGATAATGGTTGAAAATTACTATCCTGGTCCCTTCGGAGCCTTGACCTCCGGATCCTCAGCTAAACGCTCGACCTCCGAAGTCATCAGGTCTCTCCATGGTGCCTCTTTGTACCTACGAAGCCTACCCTTGGCTTAGCCAGCTCGGCCTCCCGAAGGCTCAACCTCCCAAAACCCGACCTCGCGAAGCGCGCCCCCCCCCCCGAGACCGAGGTCTCCCGAAGCCTCGGCCTCCTGAAGCCCCAACCTTCCGGAGTACTGCTTCCCGAAGCCTTCACCTCCCAGAGCCATGCCTCCTGAGGCCCCCGCCTCGGGCTACTCGAGCCGCCTTCCTAAAGGCTACAAGGTCAGTCAGCAGGCCTTAGGAAAGTTCTACCAGAAGGGGAGCACCAGTCGTGCTTTACCTGCAAGGAAGTTACCAGCATTAAAAGCCTAGGTTGATGGACGCTGCTCTGACACTCCGGCGTAGTGGAGGCTATCCTCACACCCCTGACAGTGCGGCGCCGGACCGCAATTGGCAACTGACTCACCGTCTTCAGGGGGCAGGCACCACGGTAGTTACTACGGTAGATATTTGTCTCCTAGATAGGGTAGAAAGTAGTTATTCGGGATAAGACCCTGTAAATCGGTCGAGTCCCAGATATTTGTATATTATGATAACTTGTACGCCAAGCTACGCATGACCCTATAAATAGGGGGCCATGGTCATCTAGGCAAGGAGGATGGGCAAGACAGCGAAAAAGACACAGAGGTGAAAATACACCAAGTCACGCTGTGATACTCCTCCTAGAGCAATCTATTTTTTTTACCATCAATACATCTGTGGTGTTCCTTCCTCTTAAACTTCGTCTCCAAGCTTGAGTCTCCTCCTTGGAAGAAACTCTCGCCGTACATGCTGGGGCAAGATAAATTCTTGCTCCAACAGAGGTCAATTCGATGCTCAATTCCATAGATTGGTAGCAACCTCGGTGGCACTTTCTTTAGAAAGACATCAGTGTACTCCTATAAAAGATTAGCAATGGCAGACGACAAAGATGAAGATATATCCTCAAGTGAAAACAATTCTTCTTTGCAAACTAAACCATAGGAAACATAAGTAATAGCATCCAATTCATAAATATCATACTTGGTAGCAAGAAAACAAGCACCTTTCAATTTAATCTAGTTTTCCCTCTCATGAACAAATTTAGGCTTTCCCGTTTTATGTTGCTCAAATTCCTTTATGAAAATCTGACTTTCACTCTTAGCATACACCTAATTTTTTTTCTTTTCTAACTCTAGCAATCTCATCTTTTAAAATAGATTTCAGGAGACATTAGATGTAACACAATTTTCTTCTCTTTGTGCAGAAATGAATATTGATTAGTTCGACCATGATGCAAAGAATCTTTATCATACTGTTAGGGCCTACCTAACAACATAGAACATGCTTGCATAGGCACAACATCACAGTCAATAGAATCATGATACGAACCAATAGCAAAGTGTATGCTTACCAACCATTACCTTTACCTTGCCGCTGTTGTTGAACCATTGAATGTAATATGGCTGCAGGTGCGGTTTAGTGTTCACAAGCTTTCAACCATCTCAGAGCTTGCTAAATTGTTGCACTCCCCCCCACCAATGATGACACTACATGAACGCTCCATGATGACACACTTAGTGTGAAATAAAGTATGTCGTTGATTCTGTTCCGCCTTCTCCATTTGTGCACTCAATGCACGTTGCACAATGAGGCTCTCATAGCAGTCCGCATCTTCAGTGTCAATGTGCTCCTCCTCTTGATTAGGACCATCTCCTCATTCGCCTTGTAGATGCATCAGAAGAAGCACTCCTTGCTAGTGTTGGTGTAGCACTCTTTGTAGCCTCGATTGCAAGGATTTTGATCTAGCTACATTTTTAGCCTTTCAGCAAACTTCAATCGTCCTTCATTAATGGCCAATTGAACCTGTCAACGAAAAACATTGCAATCATTAGTGGCATGAGAATAAGAATTATGCCATTTGCAATATACACACCTTTTTTAATTCTTCACTTGGTTGTATAACATGATTATGGGGCAATCTAATTTATTTTTATTGTAACAAATAATTAAATATTCTATCACATTTAGAAACATCAAAAGTATATTTTATTTCCTCTTGCCGATCCTTTTTTGGAGTCAGCTTTAAAGTTGGGCAATGAATGATTTAGACAATGAAGCCCATGACCTCTCGGCCACACACATACCTACACCCTTATCATTCGATGACATGGAATCTAATTCTATTAAATTCACACAGATTGAACAACCTTATTTTTCTCATTAAACTTTCTAAAATCTATAGAGTCTTTAGCATGACCTTCTTGAGCCACATCCTTTTGTAAAACTTCATTAAAATCTTGGAATTCTTGCCCTTCTAACCTTTATTTAAGATGTGAAAGTAGTCTAGAAAAAGCTAGCTCAGCAAAATCTTAATCAGATAGCACCAAATTAACACATCGGTTCTTTGTACCTCTGAACCTTCTAATATAATCAGCAAAATGTCCATTGTACTTTTTCCTAACCAATGTCAAATGTGACAATCTCAATCTACTATCTCCAGTATAAAAATATTAATGAAATTTTTGCTCTAACTGAGACCATGTATGAACAAAATTTGGTGCAAGAGCGTTAAACAAAGTAAATACAATACCAGATAATGACAAAGAAATAATCTCAACTTTAAAGCATCACTGGCACCAACTTCACCACATTGTGGAATAAATTGACCAATACATTCTAATGTGTTTATACAATCCTCCCCAGTAAACTAACAAAATTAGGAACTTTAAACCCATATGGATATGGAATAGTATTGTAAAAATCAGGATATAGCTTTTGATAAGCACATACCCTCCATTGGGGTTCTACTCCAAAATTCTATTTCAAAACACTAACCATTTGTTCTCTAATACCTTTAGGCCCTAAAAGTGTTTCGTCCAAAATTCTTGAGCTTTGAGGTGGTATAGGAGGCACACTATATGCTACAGTGTTTCATGGAGGCGCAAATGCATTTGCTGAAATTTCATTAACTCAGCTATGGTAATTAGCTATATGTGGGGCCGAGTTAGTTACACTAGGTGTTGTATTTTGCAATGGAATAGTGAATGGTGTAACCTCTGGTTTAATAGCATTTGGCATAACAAATGGTGGTACAACATTATTGGCTGAACTCAATACATTAGTTCGGCTATGTATGTTGTGCATTGGCATCGGCATGCCTAGTTGAATTAACTAGACGATGTAATCATCACCGATGTATTGAAAGGTATAGGCTCTTATTGTATATCACCATCATTATTAAACTTTGAAGCAATAGCATCATGTAATTGGGTTTTTTTTTACCTTTTTCATCTTGCAATTCAAGAACCAAAACCCTAACATGGCTAGTTAGTACATGATCTAAATTTTTTAACCAATGTTTCAGTATTATTAAAAATAGTAGCACTGATGAACACCACGGTTGTGGTTTGCGTGTTGGCCCAATCTTTCGGTTAGTTTGATAAATGATGTCCAATGAGGAGCGACTTGACAATCCGACTACAACCATACAGGATGTTGCGCCTTAGCAATCGCTACACCACGTCTCGAGTGTTATCAACCTTGCGATGACATGATTGACCTAACCACGAAGGTTAATTCCTGCAATGCGACGAAGAACAATGCAAGAACAAGATATAGGGCAATCTGAAATTGTGGGTATGAATTGAAGCTTCAAATTGATAAACTCAACAAGGTGGGGTTCCGAAGATAGTAGAAGAGGCGGTCTAGCCAACACATGCGTCTAGGAAACAAAGTAGCGATGGCTAACTTCAATCTAAACAAAACCCGCTCTATTCATGACGGCTATGGGGAACATTTAAAGTGGTAGAGGATGACCAGGATGGTGTTGGGGCCGTGCTCCAACCCTAGGACACATCCCTAATAGACTGTACTTGTTACAAGGCCCAAAAGCCAATGTTGACTCAGATTGGAAAAGTGACGCGCTTTGTTTGTTCCGAATAGCTCAGAAGGAATTTAGAGGTCAGGTCGGATCCATCTGAAAGTAGACAAGTAGAACTTTCCATTATGTACTCATGGGCTCTGTGATTCCTTGTATCAAAATCTATGGCCATTAGAAACTAATGCTGTGAGGAGAATCCAAATCCAGAACATGCCCAACTGAAACTCTTGGTTCTCTTTATGGATAAATGATGTGATGAGCATGTAGGATGTTGGGAAGGTCCTGGTGTAGTCCCCAATAAATTTCTTGTAAGAGGTGGGGCCGGTTTGGTGATGAAAATGTTATTCCATGTGTCTTCACTCTCCTCGTGCATGCTTCCTTGATCCAAGTCAATAATTCTGCATATGTGAAAAATAAAATTCTTTCATGACATAGTAAATCAAGTTAACATGGATTATAATAATATTTAATATGGAATGCGAGCACCTTATATTCAAGTACACACGTGGTTGTATCTGGACGATGCATGTTCTCATCAAGCACCAATAGATTGATCAACCATATGAACAATTTCTTCATGAGAAATAGGTATGATACTTACATATGGTTTTACCTTGCGCTTGGTGAAGATGGATGACAATGGAGCTTACTTCATGATGATACCCCTGCCTTGTCTTCTGAAAACATGATAACATGAGCTTCTCAACTTCAAGTTTGTGTTTCTCGATCTCTTGATGATGTTCTTTGTGCAGCTCCTCAACTGTAGGCACAATGATGCTGCTAGGGTTCATTTCAGCCCCCTCCCATGGCCAAAATTAGATATGTCCCTAGCGGAGTCGCCAAATTGCGTTCATGCGCAAATTTTACACACGGTAACACACAAACCTCCAACGGAAGTATGTCATAGCACACTGTTAATTTACAAGCTATTCAACAAAGAGTATCACGAATGGTTTACAAGCTAACCACCAAAAAAGATGAGCTATGGTTCGCTTTAACCAAATTCTATGATGGAACTATGGCCCAATTTTCAGAAAGATAATGTCATATGTCGATTTTTGGAGCTTCAACGTTGATGATTAAAAGGCTCGACAAGAATAGATCAAATCCCTCACAACCACTACATCACTACTCCATGGTTATGAACTATGCCGAACGCAGTTGACCTCACTGAGAAGGCTTTCCCTGCATTCGAATCAAGATCACAAGCAAGAGAATAGAATATGCAATCTGAATTACTATTGCGAATATAGATGAAATTCACAAAGTGACGTTTCTCAAACTGAACAAGCGGTGAAACTAAAATGTGGCAGAATAATCTAAGAATAACCTGAGTCTAAACTATGACGGCTAATGAATATATAAGAGGGAGACATGAGGAAGTCGACCTAGGATTGTGTTGCCATCTGTAGGGGCGCACGCAACCTGGGCCTAGACCTTAAAACACTTAAAAGGCATGACACTATTCAAAACGGTGATGCGACACTTTATTTTTTTGATTCTAGTTGATTTCCACGGAATCTTGGGGTGGGACAAGATCCTTTGTAAAGGTTCATAGTAAGTTTTCCAGCAACTACAAGAAGACCTCAAGTGGACTCCACATGTGAAACTTATGCCAATTTTATTGGCGTTGTGTCCACAGACTCCGAGCCGAATTTGGAGTCCGACCTGAGAACGACTTCGAGTCGGATTTTACTTGGCCTTTGTGGGTTGACACCTAATTGAGGTTGTGGTGCTTCTCCCATATTCTTAAGCAACAAAACATCATCCCTCTCTTGAATTGGAATCATCCTCGACTTAAGATCATCTTCTTCTCCCATGTATGGCTTCAAATTTGAAATGTTAAAAATGAGACTAACCTAAAAACTCTCTAGGTAGATCCAATTTATATGCATTATCATTTATCTTTTAAATTATCTTAAATGGTCCATTAGCTCTAGGCATCAACTTTGATTTTCTTAATTCCAAAAACCTATCCTTTCGCAAATGCAACCAAACTAAATCACCCGGTTCAAATTTTATTTCTTTCCTACCTTTAGTTCTAGCAACACTATACTTTTCAGTAATACGGTATATATTCTCTTCAGTTGTTTCATGCAACTTAAGAATAAATTCAGATCACTTCTGAGCATCCAAATTAAGTTTTTAGAGGTGGGAAAAGGTAGTAAATCAATATGAGCATAGGGATTAAAATCATACACTATCTAAAATGAACATACCTTGGTAGAGGCAAACTCAATATGCAGTAAAAACTCTTATCACATCCTCAAGTTCTTCTTTAAAATGACCCACAACATGGTGGATAGCGTGCGGTGATAACCTCCATTTGTCCATCAGTTTGGGGATGACACGTAGTAGAAAATAACAGATTTGTTCCCAATTTGTTCCAAAGTGATATCCAAAAGTGTCTCAAAAACTTTGCATCACAATTTGAGACAATAGTGTTAGGCACTCCATGTCAGTGAACGATTTCCCTGAAAAACAAATCAGCTATGTTTATAGCATCATTGCTCTTGTGACAAGGTATAAAATATGTCCTTTTAGAAAATCGATCTACAACTACAAATATGCTATGTCTCCCCCCTCTTTGTCCTAGTCAACCTAAAACAAAATCCATAGAATACCCTCCCAAGGTACACTAGGAACAGGAAGGGGCATGTAAAGACCATATGGATTTAAGTGGAATTAGCTTTATTGCAAGTAGTGCAGCATCACACGTAGCACTCAATGTCATGTCTCATCTTTTTCCAAAATAAGTGGGAGGTCAGCACATCTTCAGTCTTCTTTGCTCCAAAATGTACCATCAAACCTCCTCCATACGCCTCCTGCAACAACAAAAGGCGAAGGGTGCTACCTATAATGTATAGCTTGTTAGCACGATAAAGCAAATCATAATTTAGCACGTATTTATTCCATATTTTCCCTTCTTTATAGCATTCAAGCACTTCTTAAAGTACAAATCAGTAGCATATAAGTTCTTAATGATCTCTAAACCAAAAACTTTATGATCAAGTTAAGATAACATAATATAACGTCTAGAAAATGTATCAACAATCACATTGTCCTTACCTTTTTTATGCTTTATGACATATGAAAATGACTCAATAAATTCTATCCATTTAGCATGTTGTTTATTCAGTTTAGGTTAACTTACGGGTTCGATTCCCGCCGCTCACCAGCTTAATTGGGAAAACCCAAAGAAAAAGAGAATGGAGTTTTATTGATACATGATCAAAATGTATAACAAATTATTTGGGCCATAGATAATGTCACCAAGTTGCATGCACACGAACTAAAGCCCACTTAATTTCTCGTTGAAATATGCAACTAGCTTACCTTCCTAAATCAGTACACCTCCAATTCCAATCCCGCTAGCAACACACTCTAACTTAAAAGTCTTATTAAAATCCAGGAGTTGGAGCAACAGAGCGTGGGAGAGCTTCTCTTTCAATGTAACTCCCAAAATTTCAATTTTTGCAATAATTTAAAATTTTGCTAGAAATTAATTAGGTGTTGCAATTTTGTTCAATAGATAAATTAATTTCTAAATTTAATTTGGCCATAGGTTATATTTGTTCTTGACGCATTCATGCCATAGTAGTTGCAATAGGTTTTCATGCGTGGAAAAAGTTTGCAAAAAGTCGCTAGAAGTCGCTCGCTTAAAATCCTTTTGAAATTTGCTCAAAATTCTAAAAGAAAAAGGATTTCAAATTGGAAAAAAAGTCTCGGGCCGATTTCTTCTCCGGCCCACTGCTTCCCTCCCTTTCCCTTCACCCGCGTGGGCCACTTTCCCATCTTTTCGGGCTGGGCCACGCCCCCGAGCCGGCCTGCGCCATTTGCCGAGCCGCCCCTCTCCCATTTGTCTCTCTGTCCAGTGGGCCCCACCTGAGCCGAGCCGCGGCCTTGCTTCTCCCACCTCCCACCGCAGGCCGTTTTGCCCCAAATCCGCCACCGCCGATTCAAATCCGTGCCACCTCACACACTATCTTGCCAATTAAACACCGTTGTCGGGTTCCACGCCCCTATTCCCTCCTCCCCGACAGTTTCCCCTCTCTATTGCTCGATTGAATGCGGGAAAATGATGTTCATATGGCCATTTGTGTTGCCAACCGTTTCTCCGTGCGCCCGGCTGTTCCAATCGCTCCCGTGCCCATTTAAGCCGCCCTCGGCCACCTCTGTGAGGTTCCGCTCATTCTTCACCCATTCACGCCCTCTTTTCCACTCAGTTTCTCCATCGGCGCCGCCTTCTTCCCGAGATTCGGCGCGGAGCTCCACCGCACAGGATTTCCACGTCCGAGCGATCTCCGTCCTCACCGACGACATCTCCGGATCCGCGAGCTCCCGTGGTGTCCTCCCCGCCGCTCCTCGACTTCCCTTCACTGCTGGAAGCCGTTCCCGCCGAGCTCCGAGCCCACTGTCGCCTTCTCGTCACCGCCCGCCGTCCCCGAGCTCTTTCGGCAGTCGAGAAGCCCTTGGTGAGATGCCCCGTCGTCGTCTCTTTCGATTGAGCCTTTTCCCATTGAATTTTGTAGCCTTTAGCACAATCTGGCGCTTCGCCGGTGATGCTCCGGCTATGCCCGCGGTGACACCGCTGTGTTCTGTTGCCGTCGGCCGCCCCTTTCTCCCCCATCCGTTGTCGGCCGTCGGATCTCTTGTGGGCGGCCACGATTAGATATAGCCTTACCCCCTCGCCGAGCCAATCGTGTGTCGCCACGTGTCATTTGTAATCCCAGTCAGCCGCCCTTTGCCATGTAAGCCGCCCACCTCAGCATTTTTGCCCGCGTGTCATGCCACATCATCGACCCTTTCTCTAGTCAGCTTACCGATTTATTTAAATCGGAAAAATGGAACTTTTGCACTTTGGCCCCTGTACTTTTCTATATTCACCTAAAAGCCCTTGTATTTTCACATTTTAGTCCATAATCTTTCTCATAACGACAAATAGGTCCCTCTGATTTTACAAAAAGGCCCCTGACTTCTCTGTTTTTATTTAAAATAAGTCCTTTTCTTTTACAAGGATGCTTGTTATTGGAGTCATAGGCAGGTTATAGTTTCTTAGTGCTGTTAACCAGTGTCAGGCCTTTCCTTGACTTAAGCCCCATAGCATGTCTTTCCCTACACTTGCGGAGTACAATTTTTGTACTTACACCCGTTGCTCCCTTTCTTTCTTGCATCCTGCTGCTATTTAGAAGCCATCATTGAAGCCGGTTCCTTCGATGAGGATGACTTCGACCCAGAGTTGGTATTCTAGGCTCGCGTGCCCCTAGTTGACGCCTGTGGAAGATGGAAGTACCGCTGACGCTAAAGACCTTTTAGTTCCACTGTGTTTTCTTTTAGACCCTCGGGTCCTTTTGTAATAGTTATTATCGTTATTGTAATTTGACATCGTAATGATACACTGGTGATGTAAACGCATGTATAAAAATTGATCCTGGCATACATGTGTTGTGCCTGGCTTTGTTCCTTTAAAACCAGGTGTTACAGAAGTGGTATCAGAGCTGTGTTGGCCATAAGACACAGCCTAGATAGAATGATCGTGCCATAAGGTCATATTTTAAAGGACTTTTAAAAAAAAACTTTTAGCCTTGTTTTCCAATCTCAGGTACCCTGATCAAGGAGGATGCTCTGAAGATCTCGCTTGGTGCTTCTACCTCGTATGAAGATACCGACGATGAAGCGAAGACTCTCCGGTACAAGGAAGAATCGTCTACCACAACACTGAAGACTTGAAGATCTGCTTCCGCCTGCTCAATTTTAGTTTCTCGAGTCATAGGAGGATGTTCCCTTTTCTTCAGAAACGCTAGAGCGTTGTTGTAGTGTGCTTTTGTGTGGTGTGCCTCGAGTGATTTGGATTTTCTGTTTGAGTGCTGGAATGCGTTGAGGAATGCTTTAGCATCTGATAACAACGAGATTCCTTATATATCTCTATAGTCTAGAGTATAGCTAGGTTTTCTCCTTCTAGTCCTTTCCCTTCTTGCTTTAACCTCCTTCTTCAATCCTGATCAGATGGTGAACACAAAGGAAGACCAGTATGGTGAGGACGCCAATCCTAACAACAATGACAACAACCAGCATACACCACCAAAGCCCAGCAAGGAGCAACTTCTAGCAACACAGACTCAGATCCTCCTAAGCATGGCTCAGAATATTCAAAGGTTGCTACAGACCACTATTGCTCTGAGTGCAGAAGACGAATATAGTCAACAGGACAACAGGAAGAAGTGGAAGATACCATTCCAAGGACAGGGAAGCAATGCACGTCCCTATGTGTTAACTCAATCTCTTCAGCAAGGTTCTATGCTCCATCCCAACCATCAATATAGGCCTCAACCCCAAGAACCTGTTCAACACTCTGATTATCAAACACTCCGTTCTACTCTGCTTGCCACTCATCAAGCCAAGAATAGCCCGGCTACTTCCACCTCAAGCAAAGTATGTTTCCATTGTGGAAATGAAGGACACTATGTGAATAGGTGTCCCAAGAAGTTTCCAAATCAGGCCAACACTAACACTCTGAGGCCTACTTAGTCTCAACCCCAAGCACATAATAGAAGCCAGAAGCAAAGTGATCGGTGTGATCTAGACATCGGTGATTGGGTGATCACCTACAGTGAATTTCAACCAAGCAAGGCCAAACGTTCCAAAAAGTGCAAAAATCAAGTTGGATCAGTGCAACAAGGCAAACCCGTCAGTCAAGAAAAGGATGATACGATAGAAAAAGCTTCTTTTCCATGTCCCAACATTCGGATTCCTCAACTTGTAAATCTGGACGAAAACAAACCCCAGGATTCTACTACAAAGAAAATAGAGTGTTTCCGCTATGGAGAAGAAGGACATCTCCCCAAGAAATGCCCAAAGAAGTCTTCCGCCTGGAACCAGATCAACCCTCAGCCCTAGATGAAGACCTCAGTTCAGCATTCAGGCCACCAAGACTTTCAAGCTGCAACTCAAGATGGTCAAGATCGACAGGGTCCCGTCATGTTCAAAGAAGAAGCACTGGGTGCAGAAGACAAGCTTAGAAAGCAGTGCAACAACAAGAAAAGGAGAAGTGTTTTGGAAGACCAACAGGCAAACAACAGTTCTCAGCTCCATTCCACGCCAGAACAAGCACATGGTTTTATTAATCAGGAAGTTCCACAGGTCGAGAGCAAATCCCAGAGTACTCCTACAAGGAAGATGTGTTTTTGTTGTGGAGAAGAAAGACATTATGCAAGCCAATGTCCCCTGAGGATTTTTGTGCCAGATGCGAGGAAAGTATGTTTACACTATGGAGATGAAGGACACTTTGTCAACAAGTGCTCTAAAAGATATCGTTCTCCTCCCAATAAGAGAACATGTTTTCACTCTGGAGGACCCCTACATCGAATCTACAAGTGTCCAGCAATGTATCCTACTGTGGATCAAACTGACCTCAATATTCGGAAGAAGTTCTCAACCTAGCCACAGGAAGTCTCAAACTCCTACTTAAGAAAGACCAGCTCAGCTCAACAACATAGAGACTAAAGAAGCTTAGTAGGCATAAGAATATCCCTTGGGATGTAATCATTGATCAACTCTGTAATAAAGTTTTCAGAATGGATTATGTTTTCCTTCATAGAATCAAACTTCTATTGTAAGTTACACCTTCAATGTCACTGATAAAGTTTTTGAAAAGAAACAAGAGTAAGATGTGTATGTTTTAGTTCGAACCTTTTTAAGGGGGGTAGACTGTTTAGCCAATCTTTTGGTTCTAGATCTAAAGACCCAGATGTTGTTCTTGGAAGAGGCTAGTCAACAAGATTAAAGGAGTAATATGGTGTTCCAAAGAAAGGACAGTACTCAGAATCTCTACTCTGACCTCAGAAGTGACTATCAAGAATAAGCATCCTTTTCCCAGGATCATTGACTTCTTTGATCAGCTTAGAGGTGCATGTGTGATTTCCTATATCAATCTTCGCTCAGGATACCATCATTTGAAGATTCAAGCATCAGATATCCCTAAGATAGCTTTCATCACTGGTATGATCTGTACGAGTACACGATGATGTCATTCGGTTTGATCAATGCCTCAGACTATTTCATGTATCCGATGAATAAGGTCTTTATGGAGTATTTGGACAAGTTTGTCGTAGTATTTATTGACAATATTCTAGTTTTCCCCAAGAACGAAGAAGAGCACAAGAAACACTTAAGGTTGGTATTGCAGAAGCTCAGAGAAAACCAACTATATGCTAAATTGAGCAAGTGTGAGTTCTGATTGAAGGAAGTTCCCTTCCTTGATCAACTAACTAGTTCCCACAGTGGGAAGGTTAATCTGGAGCTAGGTAATGACAGTTTACTAGCTCTGAAACATATGTCTTCCAGAACCATGTTAAGGAAAGAGTCTGCTAACCAGTTGGCAATTGGTGGTACGGAATGAAACGTAGAGTAGCAGAATACGTGCCTTTGTGTGATATCTGTCAGTGAGTCAAAGCCAAGCATCAAAGACCAGCAGGACTGCTACAGCCATTGAAAGTACCTGAGTGGAAGTGAGAAATCAGCATGGACTTCATAATGGGTCTACCACGAACGCAATCAGGATATGATTCTATATGGGTCGTAGTTGACCGGTTGACAAAAGTAGCTCATTTCATTCTAGTAAAAGAATCCTATCGAGGTCCGAAGCTAGCTGAATTGTATATGTCCAGAATTGTGTGTCTGCATGGAGTACCCAAGATAATTGTATCCGATCGTGGCAGTCAATTTACTTCAAGGTTCTGACAACACCTACATGAATCAATGGATACAAGGTTGAATTTTAGCTCAGCATATCACCTGCAGATGGACAGACAGAAAGAGTAAATCAAATCCTTGAACACATGTTGAGAGCGTGTGCACTGAAGAATGGTAACAGTTGGAACAAGAATCTGCCAAATATGGAGTTCTCGTACAATAAAAGTTATCAAGCTAGCCTCAAGATGTGTCCTTTTGAAGCCTTATATGGAAGGAAGTGTAGAACTCGGTTATTCTGGAATCAGACAAGGAAAAGCCAAGTTTTTGGTCCAGAAGTTCTGAGAGAAGCCGAAAAACAAGTGCAAGAGATTCGTGATAATCTGAAAACAGCACAGTCAAGGCAAAAGAATTATGCAGATCATCGACGCAGGGAACTGACTTTTGAAGTAGGAGACTTCATGTATCTCAAAGTGTCACCGATCAGAGGACTATGTGGATTCAAGGTCAAAGGCAAGCTTTCACCTCGGTTTATTGGTCCATACAAGATATTAGGAAGACGAGGAGAAGTAGCTTACCAGCTTGAGTTACCACCTCAACTCTCCGGAGTACACGATGTGTTCCATATATCACAGTTGAAGAAGTGTTTAAGAGGTCCCGAAGAATAGTTACAAGTAGAAGAACTAGATTTGCGAGAAGATCTGTCATATTCAGAATATCCGGTCAAGATCCTTGAGATATCAGAAAGGGTTACATGAAACAGGCGAGTCCGAATGTGCAGAGTACAGTGGAAGCATCACTCAGAAGAAGAAGCAACCTAGGAAAGAGAAGATGATCTGAAGACGGAGTTTCCCCATCTCCTCACCGATCCTTCCGAATCTCGAGGGCGAGATTCAGCCTAAGGGGGTAGGTTTGTAACACCCAAAATTTCAATTTTTGCAATAATTTAAAATTTTGCTAGAAATTAATTATGTGTTGCAATTTTGTTCAATAGATAAATTAATTTCTAAATTTAATTTGGCCATAGGTTATATTTGTTCTTGATGCATTCATGCCATAGTAGTTGCAATAGGTTTTCATGCGTGGAAAAAGTTTGGAAAAAGTCGCTAGAAGTCGCTCGCTTAAAATCCTTTTGAAAATTTCTCAAAATTCTAAAAGAAAAAGGATTTTCAAATTGGAAAAAAGTCTCGGGCCGATTTCTTCTCCGGCCCACTGCTTCCCTCCCTTTCCCTTCACCCGCGTGGGCCGCTTTCCCATCTTTCCAGGCTTGGCCGCGCCCCCGAGCCGGCCTGCACCGTTTGCCGAGCCACCCCTCTCCCCTTTGTCTCTCGGTCCAGCGGACCCCGCTTGAGCCGAGCGCTGAGCCGCGGCTCTGCTTCTCCCACCTCCCGGCGTCAGCCGTTTTGCCACAAAATCCGCCACCGCTGATTCAAATCCGAGCCGCACCACGCACTACTCGCCAATTAAACACCGTTGCCAGGTTCCATGCCCCCTATTCCCTCCTCCCCGACAGTTTCCCCTCTCTATTGCTCGATTGAATGCGGGAAACCGACGCTCTTATGGCCATTTGTGTCGCCGGCCGTTCCAATCGCTCCCGCGCCCATTTAAGCCGCCCTTGGCCACCTCCGTGAGGTTCTGCTCATTCTCCACCCATTCACCCCCTCTTTTCCGCTCGGTTTCTCCGTCGGCGCCGCCTTCTTTCAAGCTCCGGCGAGGAGCAACACCGCGTGGGATCTCCTCGTCTGAGTGGTCTCCACCCTCACCGATGACATCTACGGATCCGCGAGCTCCCGTGGTGTCCTCCCCACCGCTCCTCAACGTCCTTTCACCGCTGGAAGCCATTCCCGCCGAGCTGCGAGCCCGCCGTAGCCTTCTCATCGCCGCCCGCCGTCCCCGAGCTCTTCCAGCCGTCGAGAAGCCCTTGGTGAGACTTCCCGTCGCCGTCTCTTTCGATTGAGCCTTTTCCCGTTGAATTTGCTAGCCCGTAGCGCAATCCGACGCTTCGCCGGTGATGCTCCGACCGTACTCGCGGTAGCGCCGCCGTGTTCTGTTGCCGTCAGCCGCCCTTTTCTCCCCCATACGTTGTCGGCCATCAGATCTCTCGTGGGCAGCCATGATTAGATATAGCCTTACCCCTTCGCCAAGCCAATCATGTGTCACCACGTGTCATTTGTAATCCCAGTCAACCGCCCTTTGCCACGTAAGCTGCCCACCTTAGCATTTCCACCCGCGTGTCATGCCACATCATCGACCCTTTATCCAGTCAGCTTTCCAATTTATTTAAATCGGAAATATGGCACTTTTGCACTTTAGCCCCTGTACTTTTTGTATTCACCTAAAAGCCCTTGTATTTTCACATCTTAGTCCATAATCTTTCTCATAACGACAAATAGGTCCCTCTGATTTTACAAAAAGGCCCCTGACTTCTCTGTTTTTATGTAAAATAAGTCCTTTTCTTTTACAAATGTAACCCTAAACTTGTTTATCGCATAACTTTTTGCTCGTAGCTCCGATTTGGGCGATTTTCTTGTCCAAATGTTCATAGCAACATGTAGAATCTTTTTATAGGGTTTTTTTTTATCTAGTTTCAGTACTGTTTGGTGTACTGTCCTTAGAATTGTGTGTTGTGTGCCTTTTTTCGGTCTGTCGATTAGGAGCTGAGCAGTTCGGTAACCTCCAAGACCAAGCGTTCGAGGACTTTGAGCAGCACCCCGTCGAAGGCAAGTGTCCTTGAGCATTTTTACCCTATTTTAGGATTTGCAGGTGAAGTTTTTATCCTTCAAAATGCATGCTTGTCTAAACATGAATCCTATGTTAGGGTTTACTAGTTTGGAATCAATATTCCCTTGTCGCCGTTGTTTCATCATGAGTTAAAATGGGTAGTTTATGCTAGTGCAGTCATGGATGGGATAAATGTTAATAATGGCTAATGAACTATGCAACAATGTTGGGGAAAGGGTAATTTTGTAGCAACATGGAATAGGGATCCCCAACAGAATGGATGGTTTGAGGTGGTGCCTATGGCATGTTTGTGTTTGTATCTGTGTGGGGTCCTAAGGACCGGTTCTTGGACATGTAACCAAGTTATACCCGCACAACCACGAGGCCTATATGGGTACAGCCTGGCCAACTAATTAGCAACCCTCCGGTTCTGTGGGCACCATTGGTCGAGTAAGTGTCACAAGAGGGGGCTTCTGCAGCGACTTAGTCCTCTGTTAAAGGTGAAACCTTAGTGGGTGCCTACAAGTCAGCGGGAGCTTTGTAAAGGCCTTGTAGTGAGACCCCGACTCCTTACCCCAGAAGTATGGAGCAACACGGGAATCACGACTCGGGGAACTGTGCAAACTCTGCAGAGTATGAATCTGGTCGATCAGTCGTGCTCACGGACAAGAGTGAGCTTGGACTTCTTCAGGATTAGTTTGGACCAGGGTTGGTATGGTGGGTTGGGGTAGCCGGGCAATGGTATTGCCTGGTGAGTCTTGGTAGTTGGATGGAATCCAGTGAGTCAAATCTTTTGGTTACAATCGTGTCTTCACACTTAGTAAATAGGATGCCTGTTATTGGAGTCATAGGCAGGTCATAGTTGCTTCGTGCTATTAACTAGTGCCAGGCCTTTCCTTGACTTAAGCCCCATAGCATGTCTTTCCCTATACTTGCGGAGTACAATTTTTGTACTTACACCCGTTGATCCCTTTCTTTCTTGCATCCTGCTGCTGTTTAGAAGCCGTCATTGAAGCTGGTTCCTTCGATGAGGATGACTTCGACCCAGAGTTGGTGTTCGAGGCTCACGTGTCCCCGGTTGACGCCTGTGGAAGATGGAAGTCCCGCTGACGCTAAAGACCTTTTAGTTCCGCTGTGTTTTCTTTTAGACCCTCGGGTCCTTTTGTAATAGTTATTATCGTTATTGTAATTTGACACTGTAATGATACACTGATGATGTAAACGCATGTATGAAAATTGATCCTGGCATACATGTGTTGTGCCTGGTTTTGTTCCTTTAAAACCCGGGTGTTACATTCAACAACTTGAATGCCTTTTCTTATGTGGGTCCCCATTTGAAAGCGACTCCTTTCTCTGTCAACTCGTTCAACAGGACAACAATGGTGTAGAAATCCCGCCCAAAGTGGCGATATAACCCCACAAGACTATGAAAGCTCCTTACTTGTGTGACAGTCTCAGGGGTCAGCCAGCTCTTTATGGCTTCAATGTTTGCTTCATCCACCTCTATTTGTCGTGGAGTAACAACATAGCTAATAAAAGAGACTCGATCTGTGCAAAAGGTGCACTTTTTGAGGTTACTAAACAAATATGTATCTCCCAAAGCCTTAAAAATAGCTTGTAAATGATCAAAGTGCAGTTCATGTGTGTTGCTATAAATCAAGATATCATCAAAATAAACCACCACAAATTTTTCAATAAAAGCACGTAAAACTTTGTCCATCAATCGCATGAAAGTACTAGGTTCATTAGTTAACCCAATAGGGATCACTAACCACAAATGCAAGCCAAACTTAGTTTTAAATGTCATCTTTCATTCATCTCCAAGTTTTATTCTAATTTGGTGGTACCCACTCTGCAAGTCAATTTTTGTGAAAATTATAGAACCACTCAACTCATCAAGCATGTCATCTAACTTGGGATAGGATGGCGATATCTTAAGGTAATATTATTAATGGCTCTACAATCATACACCTACGCTAACTACCGTCTTTCTTAGGAACCAAAATAATTGGAACAACATAAGGACTAAGGCTTTCTCGTTCATACCCACGGTCCAAAATATCTTGGACTTGTCATTGAATTTCCTTAGTATCCTCTAGATTGGTCCTATATGCAGCATGGTTTAGCAAAGTTGCTCCCAAGATCAAATCAATTTGATGCTCTATCCCTGGAGGTAATCCCGGGGGTATCTCTGCTGGAAATACATCCACATACTTCTGTGAAAGGTTATCAACAACAGGAGGCAAAGACCTAGATATAACCTCAATTGAAAATAAAGCGTATTTGCATAGCATGGCATCTCATTATCATAAATTTCAGCAAAGTCAGATTTAGTGGCAACCCTTTTAATTTAATTCCCATGGATTTAAAACTAGGTGTCGCTTTCTCCTTTTTGGGTGAAAAAAAATGTTTTGCTACTTACTTATTTTCATATTCATGCTCACGCTCTCTTCTTTCAGTTTCAGCTATCTCTTTATCACATTTTACAATTTCGGCAGAGGTTAAAGGTAGCAAAGTTATTTTCTTTCTTTTATGCATGAGGGTGTACTTATTAGTTCTACCATGATGTGTTGCACCACTATCGAACTCCCATGGTTGGCATAACAAAAGTGAACATGCTTGCATGTGCAGTACATCAAAATTAGCAAAATAATGGTATGAACTAATGGAAAAATGCATCCTAGCTATTTGCATTACCTTCACCTTACCATAGTTGTTGTACCACTAAATGTGGTATGGGTGAGGATGTGTTCTTTTTAGCAAATCAAGCTTCTTGATCAAATATGAACTCACTAAATTGTTGCAGCTTCCTTCATTAATAATAACACGAACATGATAGTCCTTAACTATGAGGAACATCTGAAATAAATTGTGCCATTTGAGTGCTTAGTACTGGCTGCACAATTACTGTCCTATAATTCTCTGTGGCAATGGTACCTAATACTTCCTCACTATTACTATATGTCTCACGTTCGTCCTCATCATCTGCAAGGTTAGCTGCAAAAGCATAATCATCCCCAACATCATTGGCTCTTACATAACAACCATCTTCTATTACAATGTACGCTCGCAGACTTGGGCAATCCTTCATGACGTGGCCCATTCCCTTGCAATGGCAGCAAACAATCCCAGTTGTATGGCCTGTAGAAGCAACCAAAGATAAACTCTTGGCTGGAGCTTGCACACTAGTAGATTTTCTTACCCCGAGTGCATGTGATGGTGTTGGAGGTGCTGTTGAACGTGCCCTACTCGAGGAGAGGGGCAGTGGGACGTGTAGTGGAAGGTGGGGCTGTTCTAACCTGTCCTAACATTGATCTTAGTGTCGACATTCTTACAAAATTGTTCATTGGCCTCTGCTATCGTCCCTTCAATTTCTTTTCTGCCAAACATGCAAGTTGGAATAATCTACAAGCACCATCATATTCTTTGTAATCAACTATGTCCTGAATTTCACGTTTTAAGCCCTCATAAAAACGTGACATAGCAACCTTTTCATCCTCAATAATATCACATCGCAATATACTAATTTATAGCTCCTAATAATATTTTTCTACGGATCTATTGCCTTGGTTTAAGCGCTGCAATTTCTTACATAAACCATGTTTAAAAGAGGGTGGAATAAATCCGTTACGTATACAAACTTTTAAAGTATCCCATGCAGTAGACGCTAACCCATTGTTGCTTACCCTATTCCACCAAATGATGGCTAAATCTTTAAATTCACTAGTGGCTTACCTAACTCTATGTACTTCACGAACTAAGTGAGCACTTCATCAATCTAGATATATTTCAGCACCATAAACACCCGTAAAAGATGGTACAGTAAACTTATTGTTAGCATATGGGTCATCAACACGTCTGTTATGTTGCTGAAAATTATTATCTCTCATACCTTGACAGTTGAAGTTAAGTTGGTTCCTTTGGTGTGCATCTTGGGCAGCAAAAGCATAATTGGAATCACATTCTTGCCTCACAATATCATCATCTGTGATGGACTCTTCATTTTCTGCAAAAACATCAGTTTGTAACACTTCATTCTGAGATCTATTGGCACCATTGGGATGGCCATTGGTGCCATGAGATTAATAATAACGTGGCTAGTAGAACCTAGCTAGTGCATCATCGACATGATCGGCTCTCATGGTGCCAAAGAGTTTGTTACATCTCATCCGTCTTTTCAACCGAACTTTCATGGTCTCAACCAACTCGTTGATCCTCTATCCTTGAATCCTCATGAACTCATGCATCTTCTCCTCAAGCATTCTACCTGCCATGGTTAGTAGCAAACAGAAGACAATAAAAAAATATTATCTATATCAACTACTAGGTGGTGGAAGTGGAATTGCACACTCTCAAGCATCTTAACACGCTCTTGTAAGTGTTCTTACCAATCACAGCATGATACCTTAATAGGAGAGAGTAGGGTGGTTGCAAGGGGAAACCTATTATCATCAAGAGAAGATGGAGCTTGGACAGACAATATTTAGTAGCAAGGAATAGCAAGAGAAGGTGTAGCTCATTTTCACAAATAGAGGAACTAGAGAAAGAAATATTAGCACTACTATGATCCTCTACACAACACGTCTCATTATGAAAAAATAGTATCTTCAAATTTAAATAAATGTACACTCTATCCACAAGATACACTCCTCTATAATTATAATTGCCAATGATATGGAAAATTGTATTAGCAGGACATGACATATCAGATAGAGCAAATAATTTCTCCTTTAAATTATTGAGCTCACAAAGATCATCAAATTCAATATAGCCCCAAGTATTTAAAGAAAACATTAATTATAGTTCTTCTTTCTTATCAATAATGTGAACAATATGTTTATCTTGAGCAGCAACAAAAGGTTCAAAAATAGGAGTAACATGTTCATTCACTAGTTGTGGCATGGATATAAGTGAAGCATCAGACTACTCTTCTTTATCATAAGGAATAGCAACCTCAACTTGTGACAACGGAAATTTAGTAGGAATGTCCACTAATTATTGCTCTAAACTAGCATGAGTAGTGGATATTGATAGTTCATTGCAAATGAACTCACCTTTAGCGATGGTACCACCAATTTTATTACCTTTTATGCTCTCCTCAGATGGTGTAGGTGCAGCAAGATTCTCTTCATGAAGAGATGGGCTTGTTTGCTCAACTAGCTTATTCTCCTTCTTTGGATTATTCTACACTTCCAGCAAACTGTTAGTGATAGGAGACAAAAACATATGTTTCACAGATTCTTGTTTTCTCATGTCTATTCTAAGTCGACGTTTAGCTTCACAAGCAAGCTGTAGCAAATGAGATATAGAGCTATATGTTTCATGAAGAAGCATGCACTGAATTTCTAGATTAACCCTCTTAAAAATCGGATCTTTTTAGCCTCTCATCTCCCCCACAACGCAAAAAAAATACTTATGCAAGTCTTGATAGTATGCTCTAGCAGTTTTACTACCTTGTCTTCAATATTGTAGTTTCTTGAAAAGAATATTAGAATAATACGTGGAAACATAAACATCTCTCAAATATATATTTTTCATGGTTTGTCAAGAATGAGGTACCTTTTCTTGTCTACAAGCATGTTTCTACTTATTTAAAGTATATTTTTTTGGTGCAACTTTTTTTTGTATCTTTTTGTTTTTTTAAGCACCTTGTTGCCTTTTTCTTTCACGACTTGGACTTGGCTTCAAAACAAATCTAGCAACTTTCATCACTGGGTAAAAAAAATCTACTATTTCTATGCCTAAGAATAAACCAAAGAAAAACTCATCAACTTCTCGAAAGTAGAAAAACATAATCACAACGGATGGAACAATCCATTTTCTGAGGTCCCTGAAGTAGCAACCAAAGTTTGTCGCATGAAAAAAAACTAAGGCCACCATAGATGCAACTGGACACAACTCCTGAACTGACTGATAAAACCTCATGAAAATAATCAAGTCTGATTACAAGGGTGTCAACCTTAGGCTATATACCACGTAAGCCAGCCAAGAGTCCAACTCCGACTCGACCTAGACTAGAGACAGACTTGGTTGGGATATTTTTCGGTCATTGTGACGCATACATAACGAATTTGAAGGTGGGGCTAGATCCATTGGAAATTACTCAGAATAACCTTTCCAACGAGTGCTTGCACATCCCAAACGGATTCCGTAGGCAAATTCTATGATGTTTTCAAGTCAGCTTGTCTGGCGGAGTCCGAAATGAACTCAAACTGAACCTAACTCAACTTGACCATAATTGACTATTTCGGACCTATGTCATAGGCCGAAATCAACCTGACACCGTATCTCAAATAACGCAAGATGGACTCATTGATCATGACAATTATCTCACCCAATAAAATACACCAATTGAAATCCTTCTCCAATTAGGATTTGCCAAATCCTTCTTCAACTAGGATTGATCTCCATGGATGGCATTGAACGAGTTGCTTCCTTCTCCTCTCATGCAGATTAGTTCCAATAAATAAGTGGCTCCGTATGACAACCATACTCTTGTGACACTCTAAAATAAATGAGAAAGTACCGGTCTGAATAGGAGCCATTTTCGGTGCACTACTTTCTGAAATAATCAAATCATTGCTCTTTTATTGGGAGTCACTAGCTGAAATAATTTGAGGAGCCATGGGTGCATCATTCTCTCTCTCTCTTGAAACAAAGCTGTCCTCAGCTTTGAACAAATATCATGCACTTCTTGCCTCCTGTTCACAACAATTGGTTTGTTGTCCTTGGTCTTCCAATCAGCACCTTTAAATGCATCATTTTTTTTAGTTTTGAATTTTGGATTGTGATTATCATCAACATGTGTGTTGCAGTTGCTCATGTTAGTTGATTTAATTCTATTGGTCAATGAATTTGCGCTCACCAACTGACATAAAATGGAGGAAGATATTTGTCCTTTGTATTTGCACTTTGCAGCCAAGCATATTTAACAATCACATTTTCGAATGTAGGGTTGTCTTGTAAACGGTGCATCCATTTGATATTTTGAAATATTGTCATCCTGTCAGGGCTCTATTTCAATACAAACAATTTTAAATGATGCTGTGCACATATAATAGTTTTATATGGTTACTTGCAACAATTTATAGGATAAAAAATTGTTTCAAAAAGTGTTTTCTTAAAGAAAAGTAAGACATTTTGGATGCCTAATATAATGATATTCACCTCCACTATCGTTCATATATTTTCAACCTAAAGGATTCCACATAATTGTTGACAAGTTTGATATATATTTTAATAAAAAACACACAAAGACAAACATCCTACATAGAATAGGGTCCATTTATTGATTTATTAAAAGCATTCATTAAAACCATTTGCTCAGCTTATTTGCTCCGACATACAATTGGTTTAGACATGAGCTTCACATCAAAAGAATGGTGCACGTTGAGGAATGCCCTTCCTCCGGTGACGAGCAACCCTTTTTGCTGGTGGTACTTCCTCGTTGTTCTCATTAAATTTCTTTTTCTCAGTCATAGTGCTTGGACCAGTATTATTTCCACTGGTTGAACCAACAATATTTCCACTTGTCACATCTTCGTTTCCTCCACATTCAGAACCATTTTCAGCCTTGGCTGGCATCTCCATATCCTGTTTGATGCCTTTAACCTATAGAAAGTAAGGATATTAAAATATGTAAATGAATAAAGGAATGTTTGGATCTAGTATAGACATCTAGGTGAAACATGTGGTTCCTATTTCACATCGACTTTCAAAAGGCAATTTGGAAAATTTATAATCGACTTTTCAAAAGGCAATTTGGAAAATTTATAATAACTTACATTGCAACCAAGGGAGCAGAAGCGAAATTGGTCAAGTAGGGCACGACCACAGGTCTCACAGCTATATGATGATGATGACAAAGCCTTGCAAGAAGAGACACAACCACGCAGCTGTGGTCTCTCATTCAAAAAGACAACACTTGAACCATTGATCACGTAAGTTTGCACATCGCTAATATCGAGAATGTCCTCCACCTCAGAAACTCTTACAACATCATGGTATGATGACCGCCTTATCTGAAAGATGAATCAAAACATGTAGATCTCTTTGAAAGGTGACTCTAATGTTCAAAAACAAAAAATATGTGCATGCTTTTTGATAAATGCCCGTAGTCTATGGATAGATTTTTTCGTGCATGTTAAAATTTAACATAGCTTTTTATGCATGCCACTTTACTTCACATAAAAACTTAGAAGCGTCCATTTAAATAGTTATTATTGTTTGCATTACATTACACATATTATACCTGGATTACACGGTGGGTCAAATGATGATGTGAACGACAATAGTAGCAGAAAGCGGCTGGCGGTGCCTCACAATCGATGCAAAATAGGTTACAGTCATTGCGGTTGGAAAGGAGATGGTTCCTACAGGTAGTAAAAAACTGGGTTGCAAGTAAAAGCTCTAACCACGGATGCACCATGGCTTTTTTCATTGTAATCTCAATGCAATGGTTTGTGCTTCAGGTAAGATGTTGTGGCTAGCAAGGGAAAGGAGGGGCCATATTTATAGTAAAAACCCAATGAGAGATGCATGCCTTGGTTGCTGTAAAACAGCTGGTGCAGTTATATGCTTTGCACAATTTGGGGGGCTAAGGAACTGAAATGCTAGCAACCAAACACTATGCCCTGAACCACAGTTGGTTTCAATTAGTATCCTATGCGCTTTCTGTTGGGGCCAGCATGCATTAGGCACTACGCTTTCGATGGCTGGTTGTCAGTACCTATTGGGATATGCATCATGCAGCATAAATTATGTGTGTTGCTACATTGTTGTTCCTAAAAAGTTATCTTTTCTTTGAGTGTCGCACTGTTAATGACGTGTAACCAGTTGTATGGTATGTCGTTTTTGATGACTACGAACTTTTGCACTGCCTATATATGTGATTAAACATCTCAGAATTCATGTGGCATTGTATAGGCGCTTTACAGCATATTTACTAACGGATGTTCTTTTTTCCTATGAGTCGTTTGCTTCATGGTTGAATCAATCTAAAATACAGCATGTACTAATATATATGAATGGGGAGAGTCGATAGTTCTTGTGGTATATGTATATGTGCACTTAGTTTTCCAATACCTCTACACTTTCACTAACACTACGTGAAAAACAGACAAAGGAAACACAATTTAGTGACAGATCATTACACTACACGTCACTTATCTCTGGTCGGGACCGGATATATACCTGTCACTTATAACATGCAAGAGGTGACGGGTAATAATATTACTCGTCACCTATAACATAAGTGATGGATAATGATTAAAACCGTCACATATAACCTGGTCATAAGTGACGCGTCTCCCCGCACCAGTCATAAATGACGGGTCATAGTACAACCCGTCACTTATGACTTGGCATAGGTGACGAGTCTCCCTGGGCTAGTAATAAGTGACGGGTCGTAATATGAGCCGTCACTTATGAGTAGTAATAAGTGACGAGTGATATTATCACCCGTCACTTATTACTTACATCTGTTATAAAGCTAGTTGGCAGCCACTGTGCGGGCCGAACAGTAGTCAACAGTACCGCGCGCTTGGTTCTGGTAATTTTCTCTGGTTCCACTAGAGACTCTCTAATATTTTGTTAATTTGAAATTTGAATTGGTGCTAGGTCTTTTAAGGTTTGTATCTCCCCATTTCCTTCTCCTCTAATCCCTACTTAGTAGATTTGTTGTGCTTTGAGTTGTAATCGGTTATTTTGCATCTTTATCCAAAATCTTAGTACAAGAGAGTTGTATTTATGTTAGATTTGGTACTAGGTTTGGCCGATCTACCGTGAGATGCCACATATCTAGTGTATTTGGTGGAGATTTTAATCGCGTGCTTAACCACAAAATTAAGGTCATTATTAATGAAGAATGAATGTTTTTACATTAATTGTATATGACGGACAGAAGTTGAATGTACCTCGAGACCCGAACTTGTACAGAGTACCTGAGCGGGGTGAAGCATTTCATGAGTACTGCCTTGGCGGATATGAAAGATCGTGGTATAACAGCAATGTATTATCCATGTCGCGACTGCAGGAATGAAAAGAACTTCCCGAAACCAGACAATATCCATGCACACTTGGTCATGCGTGGATTTAAAGAGAATTATACATGTTGGAACAAACATGACAAAGAAGGCCTTAACGAGGGAGAGATGGATCGGGCCCTCCATGCCGACAGTGTGGATCACGGACTTACACCCGATGAAATGGTCTCATGATCTTAGAGATGAGGACATATTAGGTTTGAATGATAATGATCTCGAGGATTTTGTGGAGAATGTGGACCAAATGGTGCGGGATGTTGAGCGGCAGGACGAGTATAACAATGGTGAGTTTGCTAAATTCCAGGAATTTGTGCGGGACTCCAAAACGCCCCTTTATCCCAACTGTAAGGAGAAGTACACGCGGATCTTTGGGAACCTAAAGCTTCTACTACAGCTGAAGGCAACCCATGGTTGGACTGACAAGAGTTTCGAAGCATTGCTGGATCTGCTAAGGGACATGCTACCAGAGGGGAACTTAGTGCCCGAGGGCGTCTACAACGCGAAGAAGATAATTTGTCCTTTAGGACTGGAAATAGAAAAAATGCATGCATGTAAGCAGGATTGTATCTTGTTTCATGGAGAGTATGCAGAGCTGGATCAATGCTCCATGTGTGGAACCCATCGATATAAGCGTAGAAATGACGGTAGTGACGGGGACGAAGGCAAGAAAAGTAAAGGTGGTCCTAGGAAGGTGGTGTTGTATTTTCCTGTAATTCCCCGTCTAAAGCGTCTGTTTGCCAACAGAAAGGAGGCCCAATTGGTGTGTTGGCATAAGGAGGGTCGTAAGAATGACACAATGATATGACACCCGGCAGATTTCGCTCAGTGGTGAATCGTTGATTCCACATTTGGTTGGTTCGTCGAAGAATTGAGAAATATTAGGTTTGCTATAAGCACAGATGACATGAATCCATTCGGTAACATGAGTACCTCACATAGCACCTTGCCTATGTATTGTTGATCTACAACATTCCACCCAGGCTTTGTAACAAGAGAAAATACAATATGTTGTCAATCTTAATATTAGGACCGAAACAACCTGGCAATGATATAGATGTGTACCTCAGGCCTTTAGTCGATGATCTTAAGAAACTCTGGTTGGAAGGCATCGAGGTTTGGGATCAGTACAAGCAAGAGTGCTTTACCTTGCACACCATGTTGTTCGTCACCATCAATGATCTGCCAGCACTTCGTAACTTGTCAGGTCAGAGTAAAAGAAAAGGTGAAGCATGCCTCCATTTCTTAGATGACACATGTAGTTTGAGGTTGAACAACGCAAAGAAAATAGTATACATGCGGCATCGACGTTTCCTTCCTAGGAAACACCCGTACCGAAACATGGACAAGCAGTTCGATGGCACAAGGGAGAAAGTGTTACCTCCGAGGCATTTCAACGGGAAAATGTCCACAATCAGGTTAAGAATATCAATGTTGTCCTTGGCAAACGAAATCAATCCTCTAAGGATGATGAACAGTTAGGAATGTGGAACAAGAAATCAATACTATTCGAGCTAAAGTATTGGGAAAAATTAGGTGTTTGTCACTCTATCGACAAAGTGCATGTAAAGAAGAATATCTACGAGAGTCTGATCGATACATTGCTCCAAATGAAGGGAAAAGGAAAGGATCATGAGAACGCATGAGCTGACCTTGAAGAAATGGACTTAAGGCCGGAGCTCCATGCACAAGATACGGACAAAGGAAAACACCTACCCCCAACAGCTATCACTCTCTCCAAGAAGGAGAAAAAAGAACTATTTGAGTTCTTGCATAGTGTGAAAGGTCCCTCCGGTTACTTGTCCAACATCGCAAGACTTGTCTCGTTGAAAGAGCTAAAAATGAATTTCGCCATGATGAAGTCCCATGATTTCCATGTGATGATGACATCACTCCTTGCGGTAGCAATTAGGAACATCCTCCCAATAAAGGTTCGCGAGGCTATCCTGAGCCTGTGCTTTTTCTTCAATGCAATTGAACAAAAGGTGCTTGATTCAGACTCACTGGAGGAGCTAGAAAGAAGACACTTTGAGACTCTATGTAATCTTGAGGTGTATTTCCCACCATCATTTTTTGATATCATGGTACATCTCACTGCTCACCTCGTGAAGGAGATCCACTACCTTGGCCCCATGTTCCTGCATCACATGTTTCCATATGAGAGATATATGGGCATTCTCAAGTCGTACGTAAGGAATCGAGCCTTTCCTGAGGAATGCATCGTGCAGGGTTACGCAACAAAGGAGGCATTGGAGTGGTCTGTTAATTACATTGACCAAAATAACCCAATTGGCGTGCCTAAGTCTCGCCATGAGGGGAGGCTCGCAGCTGTGAGAGTTCTGGGGAAGATGGTAATAACTCCTAATCCGAAGGCTTACGACCAAGCTTATTTCCTCGTGCTACAACAAATGAGCAAAGTGTGCCAATATGTCGATGAGCACAAGCAGATGCTGCTCGAAGAGAATCCAGGGCAGACTGAAGCTTGGGTTGCGAGGCAACATATGCGAAGGTTTATGACTTGGTTCCGAGATCGAATCAGACAATTAAGTACTCCTACAAGTGCTCTGATAAAAAAAATGGTATCGGGCCCTATATACACAATTATGATATATCAAGGGTACGATATAAACGGATACACATTTTACACGGTTGCCCAAGATGAGAAGAGCATATACCAGAACAGTGGTGTCTGTATAGAAGCTTATGACAACGACATACAAAGGGGCACATACTACGACCAAATAGAGGAGATCTGGGAGCTGAACTACTTCGGATTCAAGGTAGCCCTGTTTCGGTGCCATTGGGTAAGTGGGGCAAAGGGCGTCACTAATGACAAGTATGGGTTCACTAGCGTTGATCTCAAACATGTCGGATACAAGTCTGAACCCTTCGTAGTCGCTAAAGATGTTCGCCAAATCTTTATGTGACTGACACAACAAAGAAGAAACACCATGTGGTTCTCGCTGGGAAAAGATGCATCGTCGGAGTTGCAAACGTCGTTGATGAGGAGGAGTTCAATCAATTCGATGAAATCCCCCCTTTTGCTACTGTAGTCGTGCCACGCCTTTCACCGATCGAGGAAACTCCATACATCCGCCCCGACCATAACGAAGGGATCCATGTTAAGAAAGTATGAAAATGCTGAATTTGAATTTCAGTGTGAAATTGGTAATATTAATGACAAATTTGTAATATTAATGTCAAATTTGTAATATTAATGGAAAATTTGACTTTTAAGTTATTTAAATTGTTAATGTTAATGTCAAATTTGAATTTTAAGTTTCAAGTTATTTGAATTTGTAATATTAATGTCAAATTTGAATTTTTAATATTACTGTAAAATTTGAATTTTTACTTACAATAAGTGACGGGTGATATTAATAGCCCGTCACCTTTTACAGGAAATAAGTGACGAGTGACATTTATAAACCGTCACCTATCACTTATATGTACAGGCTGAGTCGAAGTAAAAGGTGACGGGTGATATTAATAACCCATCACCTTTTACTTACAATAAGTGACGGGTTACATTTATAACCCGTCACCTATCACTTATATGTACATGCCGAGTCGAAGTAAAAGGAGACGGGTAATATTATAACCCATCACCTTTTACTTACAATAAGTGACGGGTGATAATTATAGGTGACGGATAATACTATCACCTATGACTTGTTTGTATATAACCCTTGCTAGTCCCTGCGCGCGCAGTCTCATTTTGCCTAAGTCTTTTTGCATGCGCAAAGCTAGGGTTCGCCGTCGCCATCGCCCTCCACCCGCCACCACAAGCCGTCGCCGTCCACCCGTCACCGTCGACCCATCGCCGTCGCCCCGTCACCCATCGCCGTCCACCCGTCGCCATCGCCACGCACCATCGCCCCCGACCCGTCTCCATCCCCACCGTCACCTCGTCTCCATCGTCAAGGTTTGCACCCTCTTCCTTGCTGCATGCAGGCCGACTCAATTTCTTTTGATTCCAACTAAGATTACGTTCAGTTCTAGGAGATAGAGAGGAATCACAAGGTGTGATGCACAAGGAGAAGGAGATGGTGCTCTAGTTCTTGCTCTCCTTCCCCCTTCTCCTTCTCCCTTAGAGAATCATATTGTTATTTCATGAGATAATTAAGCGTTAAAGCATTTGTTGCATGAATGGTATTGTCCAATAGAGAAAACCCAACTGACATGTTATAACTGACCGTTTTTACAAATTACAGCTAGTGTGTGTAAATATATATATACATATATATGACTAGTATAGTAATCAAAAAGACATTCACCACATACATATAGCTAAAAAAAGTATCAAGTAGCAGCTGTGTGTCAGTCCATGTGCATGCATCTTTGAACTTTTTGACCAACGTACATACTTAACTAGCATAGTCGGCTACCTCAAGTATGTTTGAAGTGTTTCCAAGACATTGTATGTACACGCATGGCATCACCACAAGCCCTAGCTTCAATTATATGCATATAGTCATGATTATTTTTCTTTCACAAATATGCATGTACTCTAGACACCCTCATGCTAGGTTTAATCTTGAAAGAAAGTCAAACTGAATTAGTAAAGATGAAAAAGTATGTGGTAGTATACTACATGAAGGACAACTATATATGCCACCAGTACATCTAGAAAAGAATCTTGGAGATTCTTCATACTGCTGATCGGAACCATTGGAGTTAATTAATTACAGGCATTCCGTACTTTCTTTGCCTGAACTTTACATTCCTCTGCTATTAGTGTTACTTTTCGGTTACTTATATATGTTAGTTGGGTGATAAGGTTCGTTATGTATTAGTTGGGGCCAATGGTGAAATTTGGATCATAATCGTTAACCTTGATTCCTTTTCTTTCCTCTAAGAAACCATGGGGAAGAAGAGGACTGTCACCCCTAAGAAACCAAAATCACAGAGGATGCTAGTACTAGAGGTCGCCCCAGCACAAGATGGGGAGGATAGGAGCCCAAGTCCGCACCCGATGTCCTCCTCCGGCAGCAGCGAAAGCCAGTATCACAGCCCGAGCCCTGACCTATCATCGAATTGGGAGAGCCGACATCGGGCAAGTGACGAAGAATACAATCCCGCCGAAGAGGTATTGATACGAGCGAGTCAATACATTTTATACTTGTTGAATGGAGGAATATTCTTTGTTTGTGTCAACTCCCCTTTTTTCTCTCTAGATGGTGGCAGCATAGTCTCTAAGCCAGATAACTAGTAGTGTTGCACACGCCCGAAAGCCAAGGGCACAAATGCAGTGGCCGACGAACAAGGTTACCGTCACAGGAATCGATGCTGATGGGCTGGCTACGAATGAAAAGGCCCTGAAAAGATTTCGGGGGGGGGGGGGGGGGGTCGCAGGGCTCATTGCTCGGGAGAGGGTTCCGATAACGACTAAGTTCAATGACCACAGTGACGAAGCGAAGAGGGACTTGTTCAATAATGTTGTCATGGAGTATCTGGAGTACCCTAGAAACATGAGCGAGCGTTAAAAGAACGCCACAGTCAATGCAACAATGAAAGCGATCGTGAAACTTCACCGAATCTTTGGGAGCAAGCTTGTGAATCGGTATTTAGCAAAAGGGGTGGCACCCTACGAGAGCTACAAACACTTGAAACTGGAAGATTGGGATGCTTTTGTGCAGATGAAGAACTCAGAGCGGTTCAAGAAGGAGAGCGAGAAGAAGAAGTAGCTTCGGGCTAAGAACAAGCATGACCACAGGACCGGCGCAACAGGTTACATTGGGAAAAGGGCGAAATGGTAGGCAGAGAACGAGAAATTAGCCAGAGAAGGCCGTGAGAATCCTTGGAATCAATTCCCGGGACGATCGCGGTCATATTTGCGTGCAAGGGGTGAGTTCTCCTATAACGGGGAAATCACATTCAGAAACAGTGAAACCCAGGCAGTCGCAGAAAAAGTCAAAGAAAAGGCAGTTGAAGCCAGCCAAGATTCTTTCACCGGGGTCAGGGAAAGTAATGTTCTCACAGCGGCGCTGGGAAACCCGGAGCACTCAGGTCGAGTGCGAGGTGTATCAAGTTCACAGGGCTGGAAATACAGCTTTCCCGAAGACATCGGGATATACAAGAAGAGGAAGAGGTCGGATGCAGTGGATGTGGATGCATTGACACGGGACATCACCCAAAAAGTTTACTCAAGCATCATGGGGCAGCTTGCAGCAAAGGGAATAGAGATTTCCATGACACAGGATTTTAGCCCTGGAGCTGTAGGGAAGAGTAGTTGTGCCTCCAGGGAGGTCGAGCAACAAGTAGCTGCTACCGAGACTGAGCTGGATACAATTGACCTACTAGAAGGGCCTATGTCATGCAGCCTTGTAATCAGGCATGGCGGACATCACATCGAGGTTGCAAGGGGCCAGGTGCTTCCAGGCGTTCGTATCTTACATACGGTCCCGATATGTGCAGGCTATGCCATGGTTACGATGGATATGGTACATAGCAATGCCACTGATCACGTGTTGGAGGTCCCCCCAATGAGGAAGTCATAACTCTCGGTGAAGCTCTTCATCAAAGGATTTAATGGAAGAGAGGCGACATCGTGGTCTCCAGTGCATCAAAGTCTGGACGAGCTCCAAGTGCACCGCCACCGCACCAGTCACCTCCTGAGAAGGCAGCTTCACTGCCTTCTCCTCCTCCAGAGAAGCCAGCTTCACCGCATTCTCCTCCGCATCTGACAGCCTCGTTTCCAGACCCAATACTGTCTCCCCCAGAGAGCCCAAAAAAGAAGAAGTAATATGAACAAGGGTTCCCGATCTTTCGTTGGTTCTGGTAACTCTCGATTTGGTGGAAACGAGACACAAGTCGATCCGGCTTCCGAACAACACGATCCGAAACCCCGCAATCGCAGCACCACGTCTCCTCTGGTTATCAACCGGCGTTGCACGGTTGACCTCGCTAAGAAGGCTAAAATCCTTGCCTGCGAATCGAAGGACACAAGCAAGAACAAGGAAGAATGCAACCAAATTGCAGATGAATGATTAATCTCACGAGTTGGGGTCTCACAAACCGACGAAACGGCGAAACTGTTCTTGACAGAATAATCTAAGCAAAACCCAACCCTAATTAGGGCGGCGGCTACTGTATATAAAGGATTAGGGTCGGCCAAGGACCCCTGGACGTGTCCCTAATGGACTCCAACACGATACATGGCCCAACGGACCAAAAACGGTGACGTAGCACCGGGACAGATTCTGGACGCTGACTTGTTTCGACGTTTCCCGTTGACTCAGAAGGAATTTGGACCTCAAACCAACGCCATTGGTTTCCTTATGAAATTATCTTTCCAACCATATGTGAATCGTCGAAAACGGAGTCCGGATGCGTCCTGGACGTCCGTTTTACTGCTCGCTGGTCCTGGAGGTCGAGGCTGATTCGGACTCGAGTTGGACTGGACCTCCTGCTGTTGTTGGACGTCCTAGCTGCTCCTCCACGCCTCCAAGCCTTCCTCTATGTGTCTCCTTGTCCTCTCCATGATTCCTAACCAACACATAATCATTAGGTAGTAATCTATTCTCAAAATTATATAAAGAGTTGCTTAGGAACGAGCTCACCTCTAAATTTAATTGTCATGCGTGAGCTCTTGTGATTGGACCTTGAAAGTTCAATGGAGGATCATTGTATGTATCCGAGGGAGTGATGTCCTCATCATCCTCCCCCTCTTGAATTGGAGTCGTCCTCGACTCAAGCTCATCATCGGCTCCCAAGTAAGGTTTCAAATCTGCAATGTTAAAAGAAGGACTAACCCCGAACTCGGGTGGCAACTCAAGTTTATATGCATTATCATTTATTTTCTCAATTATCTTATAAGGACTAGCAGCTCTTGGCATTAATTTAGACTTACGCAGCTCTGGAAACCTATCTTTTCTTAAATGTAACCACACTAAATCACCTGGTTCAAGTTTAACTTCTTTCCTACCTTCACTACCAGCAATTCTATACTTTTCATTCATCTTTTCGATATTTATTTTAGTTGTTTCATGCAACTTACGAATAAAATCAGCACGTGCACTAGCATCACTATGTGTTCTTTCAGTGGTAGGTAAAGGCAAAAGATCAATAGGAGCGCGAGGGTTAAAACCATACACTACCTGAAAAGGACTTACCTTGGTGGTAGAATGTGTTGCCCAATTATAAGCAAACTCCACGTGGGGCAAACATTCTTCTCACATCTTCAAATTTTTCTTCAAAATAGCTCTCAACATGGTACCCAAAGTGCGGTTCACTACCTCCGTTTGGCCATCAGTTTGTGGGTGGCAAGTAGTAGAAAACAATAGTTTTGTACCCAACTTATTCCATAGAGTGCGCCAAAAGTGACTCAAAAATTTAGCGTCGCGATCTGAAACAATAGTAGAAGGCATACCATGCAAGCGAACAATCTCTTTGAAAAAGAGGTCAGCAATATAAACGGCATCATCACTTTTATGACAAGGTATAAAATGTGCCATCTTAGAAAAATGATCCACAACAACAAAAAATGCTATCCCTCCCTCTCTTAGTCCTAGGCAATCCCAAAACAAAGTCCATCGAAATATCTGCCCAAGGAATAGAAGGAACAGGAAGAGGCATATACAAACCATGTGGATTCAAGCGAGACTTAGCCTTTTGACATGTGGTACAGCGTGCCACGAACCGCTCAACATCTCTCCTCATCTTTGGCCAAAAGAAATGTGTGGCCAACATAGCCTCCGTCTTCTTAGCACCAAAATGTCCCATCAATCCTCCTCCATGTGCTTCCTGCAACAACAAAAGACGAACGGAACCAACTGGAATGCATAGACGGTTAGCTCTAAACACAAATCCATCATTAATCACAAACTTGTTCCATGTACGTCCCTCTTTACAGTTCAGCAATACATCTTTAAAATCAGGATCAAGCACATATTGTTCTTTTATTGAGTCAAGTCCAAAAATTCTATAATCAAGTTGGGACAACAAAGCATATCGTCTAGACAAAGCATCAGCAATTATATTATCCTTCCCTTTCTTGTGTTTGATAACATAAGGAAAAGATTCAATAAATTCAACCCACTTAGCATGTCTACGATTCAGATTATTTTGAGAACGAAGATACTTAAGCGATTCATGATCTGAATGTATAACAAATTCTTTAGGCCACAAATAATGACGCCACGTCTCTAAAGAACGTACAAGTGCATACAATTCCTTATCATACGTAGAGTAATTAAGAACAGGGCCATGCAATTTTTCGCTAAAGTATGCAACGGGCTTACCTTCTTGCATCAAAACACCTCCAATGCCAACTCCACTAGCATCACATTCTAGCTCAAAGGTCTTACCAAAATTTGGAAGTTGCAGCAATGGCGCGTGCGTAAGCTTGTCCTTCAAAGTGTCAAAGGATTCCTCTTGTGCCTTACCCCAATGGAACACCACACCTTTCTTTGTCAACTCGTGTAAGGGGGCAGCAATGGCGCTGAAATCCTTCACGAAACGACGATAAAAACCTGCAAGTCCAAGAAAACTTCTCACCTGTTTGATGTTTTGGGGCACCGGCCAACTCTTTATGGCTTCAATTTTCATCTCATCCACCTCAATTCCCTGTGGAGTAATAACATAGCCAAGAAAAGAGACTCGATCCGTGCAAAAGATGCACTTCTCAAGGTTACCAAATAAACGTGCATCACGTAAAGCATTAAAAACAGCACGTAAGTGATCCATATGTTCATCCAAAGACTTGCTATAAATCAATATGTCATCAAAGTAAACCACCACAAATCGTCCAATAAAAGTTCTTAAAACCTCATTCATCAAACGCATGAAAGTGCTAGGTGCATTAGTTAAACCAAAAGGCATTACTAACCACTCATATAATCCGAATTTAGTTTTGAAAGCTGTTTTCCATTCATCTCCAAGTTTCATTCTAATTTGGTGGTAACCACTACGCAAGTCGATCTTTGTAAAAATTACAGAGCCACACAACTCATCAAGCATATCATCAAGTCTAGGAATAGGATGGCGATATCGAATAGTAATGTTATTGATGGCTCTACAATCAACACACATACGCCAAGTACCATCTTTCTTAGGAACCAAAATCACAGGAACAGCACAAGGACTAAGGCTCTCACGTACATACCCGTGGTCCAAAAACTCTTGGACTTGCCGCTGAATTTCCTTAGTCTCCTCGGGATTGGCTCGATACGCAGCACGATTTGGCAATGTTGCTCCCGGGATCAAATCGATTTGATGCTCTATCCCTCTCATAGGTGGCAGTCCCGGGGGTATCTCAGCTGGAAAAACATCCTCATACTCCTGCAAAAGGTTAGTGACAGCAGGAGGTATTGAACTAATAACATCATCAAGCGAATACAAAACTCGTTTGCAAACCAAGGTGTAGCAAATATCATTATTAGAAATTTCAGCAAGGTCACTTTTTAGTGCAAGCATAACACCACCCTTCAATTTTATGCCCTGTACCTTAGAACTAGGTGCAGACTTATCCTTTTTAGGTGGGTAAAGAGAATTAGCAACTTGCTGATTTTCAGATTTAGTATCACGCAAATTAGCAGCTCGTTCTTTATCAGCTTGTACAATTTCAGCAGGGGTCATAGGAACCAAAGTAATTTTCTTTCCTTTATGCATAAAAGTATATGTATTACTTCTACCATGGTGTATAGCATCATTATCAAATTCCCAAGGTCGACCCAATAAAAGTGAGCAAGCTTCCATAGGTACCACATCACAGTCAACATAATCAGCATAGAAACCAATGGAAAAAGAAACTCTGCAAGTTTGTGTTACCTTAGCTTTTCCAGCATCATTAAACCACTGAAGATTATATGGATGGGGGTGTTGGCGTGTGGTCAAGCCAAGCTTCTTGACCAAATCTGAACTCACCAAATTATTACAACTAACTCCATCGATGATGACACGTGCTCGCCGATTTTGGATGACGAAGAAAATCTGGAACAAGTTATGGCGTTGCAGCTTCTCTGGTTGTTGTACCTTTGTGCTGAGCGCCCGCTGCACAATGATGCTCCTATAGGTCGCTGTGTCATCACTGCCCAAGATTTCGTTGCTCTCCTCAACAACTGGTTCTTCTTCTTCTTCAATGTCAGAGGCTCTGATGTACCCATCTTCCGTTGCAATGTATGCCCGCTGACTTGGGCAATCCTTCTGCACATGACCGAATCCATGGCAGCGACGGCATTGAATGCCAGAGGTGTGTCCCGTTGATGCAACAGAGGAAGCACTCTTGGAAGGTCCCTGCAAAACAGAATTTTTACCTGAGCCCGAAGGTCGTGTAGTGACAGGATTTGGTGCCGTAGCTGCTTGTTACTTGCTCGCTGGTGAGGGAGCCCTGTAAGTGGATGGTTTGGACAGCCCAAATGATGGTCCTGTGCGCGGCGTGTATGTGGTGCTGGCCTTGTACTTGCCCTGCTGCTCACGCCCCTGCAACTCCTTCTCTGCAAGCATAGCAAACTGAAACAACTGGTTGACATTGTTAAATTCTTTATAATCAATAATATCCTGGATTTCACGTCTCAAACCCGAATAAAATCGACAAATAGAATCTTCGTTTCCCTCTACTATGCCACAACGCATCAAGCCCTTTTGAAGCTCACCATAATAATCCTGCACAGATTTATCTCCCTGTTCTAAGCGCATCAATTTCTTACGCAAGTCTCTATGATAAGATGGGGGAACAAATCTATCACGCATAGCAACCTTAAGCTCTTCCCATGTACGAGGTGTGGCACCATCTGCAGCTAAACCAGTCCACCAAATAATAGCAAAATCTTTAAACTCACTAGTGGCTTGTCTAACTCTATGTTGTTCAGGTACTTGATGGGCACTAAATTTTTGCTCTACTGTCATCTCCCAATCAAGATATCCCTCAGCATCATAATGTCCCGAAAAAGAAGGTATAGTAAATTTAACCTTAGCATAAGGATCTTCAGGAGCTCGATTATACATACCTCGATGGTGGTGGTGATGTGGAACGCCACCCATACCTGTGGTGTTAGTGCGAAGACGACGCCGTAATATGTTTTGCAATGTCGCCACTGGATCAACATTAACATCGTCATCATACAACTCATCACCGGTGTTGCTTCCATTCACATCTTCGTTGTGCACAGGATGGTTTTCCAAAGCATTTACCCTGTCGGTGAGCTCGGATAACCGTTTGTCCACCCGCTCAACCGCGTTTGCGAGTTTCATCTCAATTATCGCTTCAGTGACAGCCTTGATGACTGTCTCCCTCATCTCCTTCTGAGCATTGTCTACAACAGCTTGTAGCTGCTCTTGGCTGACACACTCCTTGAAGTCCTTTGGTGTTTTATCTCCTTCAACTGACATTGTGGAAACAAACACAACAACAAACAGTGAAGGTTATCCCTAATAATCGTACTACAAAGATGGAGTGGTGCCTCTCAATCAAGATCAGCAAAGGTAGATACCTTACCAAGCTCTTACCAGGGTTCTTACCAGCAAAGCAAAGGATACCTGGAAGGCGTGCGAGCGATTGCAGGGATGCAAACCAGTGCTGTTCAGAAGAATCTGTGGGGCTTGGAAGGCACACAAAGAGAACAAATATGTATATGTGGAACACAAATCAGAAACAGATAGTAATGCTGAATTATAGTCCCAAGTACTTGTTCTCGTTGCTGGCCTAAAGTGTTGCAAGTACCAAGTATGTGTGTTAAACAAGGTGGAGAAACAAGTATGATGGATAGCAAGAGCAACAGAAACAAAGAACTAAACAGCACACGCTAACACAGCTCACTTTGCCCTTCTCTATGTGCTCCTCTAGATATTGTTCCTCTTTTGCCCCTCTCTTTTTTCTATTTTTTTGGGCTGTCGTTGTTTTTTTGAGAAAATTCGACTTTTTCTTTTTATTTTTTTGATATTTTTTTTTCACTTAAGAGCACACAAGAGGGAACCACAGAAAATTTGAGCTTAAACAAGTGAAAGACGTGACCTGTAGAATTTTCTGAAGTTCAGCCGTAAAATGAGAAAAATATTTGGAAATTGAAAACTCAAACTTCGGAGGCGAATTTGGGAATTTTGATTTCGCCGAACCCGACAAAGCGGGGGACGAACGGATCCGAAATGCTGTTTCGATGCGAAAAACTCTATGACTTTTCTGAAAACGGAGTTCGTATGCGAAAGTTATGCCCGACTTGAGAAACGACTCCGAATTAGAGGACAAAACGGGAAGAAAGTGGGGAAAATATGCGACGGAGGCTAGGGTTTGATGGAAACGGTGGGGGAAAACACATGAACTGGACTCTAACACGACCTAACCAGCAACAAGACCTTGACCAGGACACAAACTCAACACGACGAACTCTGAAACTGAAATATGCAAAAGCTAAAGGCGCGGAAGGGTTGTAGGACAGGAAAAAAAAACGATATGGCAGTGGACTATGGAACGAAGGCGAAAACACTCGAAACTAAGGGTAGATATGAACCTGACGGTATACCTGAAGCTCTGAATACCACTTAATATGAACAAGGGTTCCCGATCTTCCGTTGGTTCTGGTAACTCTCGATTTGGTGGAAACGAGACACAAGTCGATCCGGCTTCCGAACAACACGATCCGAAACCCCGCAATCGCAGCACCACGTCTCCTCTGGTTATCAACCGGCGTTGCACAGTTGACCTCGCCAAGAAGGCTAAAATCCTTGCCTGCGAATCGAAGGACACAAGCAAGAACAAGGAAGAATGCAACCAAATTGCAGATGAATGATTAATCTCACGAGTTGGGGTCTCACAAACCGACAAAACGGCAAAACTGTTCTTGACAGAATAATCTAAGCAAAACCCAACCCTAATTAGGGTGGCGGCTACTGTATATAAAGGATTAGGGTCGGCCAAGGACCCCTGGACGTGTCCCTAATGGACTCCAACACGATACATGGCCCAACGGACCAAAAACGGTGACGCAGCACCGGGATAGATTCTGGACGCTGACTTGTTTCGACGTTTCCTGTTGACTCAGAAGGAATTTGGACCTCAAACCAACGCCATTGGTTTCCTTATGAAATTATCTTTCCAACCATATGTGAATCGTCGAAAACGGAGTCCGGATGCGTCCTGGACGTCCGTTTTACTGCTCGCTGGTCCTGGAGGTCGAGGCTGATTCGGACTCGAGTTGGACTGGACCTCCTGCTGTTGTTGGACGTCCTAGCTGCTCCTCCACGCCTCCAAGCCTTCCTCTATGTGTCTCCTTATCCTCTCCATGATTCCTAACCAACACATAATCATTAGGTAGTAATCTATTCTCAAAATTATATAAAGAGTTGCTTAGGAACGAGCTCACCTCTAAATTTAATTGTCGTGCGCGAGCTCTTGTGATTGGACCTTGAAAGTTCAATGGAGGATCATTGTATGTATCCGAGGGAGTGATGTCCTCATCAAGAAGGAAAAGGAGGTCGAGAAGAAAGACTCTAAGAAGCCCATGCCGGAGATGTCGAAGGCCATTGTACCAGCGAAGTCGAAGTCCATTGTACCGATGAAGAAGTCCACGGACATTGCACCAGTGTGGACTAAGGCCATTCAAATATGGGAAGCCCTTGATGATGGTAGATGAGCTAGCAAGGGCGGAAAAAGCATGTATCAACCTGCATAATTATTACGTACATGCTTATAGAGACAGCAATGATCAGTCCATAGTTGTACAGTACAAACGACGACACTTCTTAAGTGATCAAGACGGCTACTTCATTGTGGGTTTCAATGACTTATACGACCTCTTCAACCTTGATGGCTTGGATGTATCGTTATTACGGGTCTTCACATTGTAAGTCCCTTGATACTGGATAATCATTAATTAATACCATTAAAACTTGAATCTAACTGTGTCCTTATCTGTAGACACTTCATGAAAGAAACAAGGAAGAACAAGGATCCCGTCGCATTTCTTAACCCTGAGGCCATTACAATATCGGTCATCCAACTTCACCCCGACTACGCTGCGAATCATGTGGCTAGGGCAATGCAACAATACTCAAAAGTGAAGTACCTGATGGGCGCCCACAACACCGGTGGCCATTGGATCTTACTTAATATTTTCCTCGAGTGGGACTTGGTGTTCTACATCGACTCGTCAAGACCAACATCTGCAAAAGGCAAACTTAGATCGCATGATTACAGCGTTGTAAAACAACTCCTTGACACGTAAGTTATGCCTGTCTTAGTTCACATATTAAACTTTTCTAACATTCAAAGGCTCCATAATCGATCCCTCTTTATGCAGGCTTTCGACAAGTACCTTCGAGCACAACTTGACTATGACGCGAAAGCCGGTCGTAGGCTAACACACAAGACCGGGTACGCAGTAAATGCTACCAAACAAAATACCAAATATTCTTTGTTTCTGTTTTTTTTTCTCTCTTCATCTAACAGTAAAGTTTCTTTTCAGCAGTGCCACCAACAACCACCGGGCAACACCTGTGGATTCTATGTTGCATGGAACATGCTCCTCACGCTTCGAGCAAAGAATATCAAATCCCCCGATGTAAGTTCAATACAAGATTATTCATAACTAATTTTGGTAATTAGTTTAATTCCATGATAACATGGCATTGGTTACGCGTTAAATTATGCAGCAATACAAGTGTATGTTTCTCGACGCCGGTGCACTCCCAGATATTCAACGACGAATCGTTGAGTTCGTGGTGTCTGACGTTATCAGCCCACAGGGTGAGTTCCACTACAGAAGCCAGTAATTATGAGTTGATCGGAACTTTGTAACATTTGTGATTCCATAATGAATATATTTGAACTTTGTAATATTTGCAATTCTGTGATGAAACGAGTACTCCTACAAGTGTGTTTGTCGATATGTATTTGGATGCATTGCTATTGTTTGCAGGGAGAAGATGGCTACCAAATCCTGGCTACGTTCCAGGATGCAGCTAAGAAATAGCTCATTCCTACCGAGCAAGAGAAACATAAGTGACGGGTAAAATGTCTACCCGTCACTTATGTTCTTTATAAGTGACGGGTAACTAGTTATGTCCTTCTCGCAGTACATGGGTGAAAGCTATATGTGACGGGTAATATAGCTATCCGTCACTTATAAAGAACATAAGTGACGAGTGTAGAAGTCACCTGTCACATATAAATAATTCATAGGTGACGGGTAACCTAGTTACCCATCACTTATTATACATATAAGTGACGGGTGAAGAGCTCATCCATCACCTATAACTTTCTCCCCAGCACATGGGAGATGGTCATAGGTGACAGGTAGCAGTTAATACCCGTCATCTTTGTTCATCATTAGTGACGGGTACGGAACCGTCACCAATGACTAGTCATCAGTGACTCCGTCACCTATGAATATTATCACCCGTCACATATATCTATTTTTCACGTAGTGTAACTCAGTGTGACATGGAGACTCTAAATTTAGTAACACATAGAGTCGGTACAGTAGTAGCTTTATTATATATCAATATGGTTTTACGTCAGTGAATGCAGAACGACCAAGTTTTACAAAAAAAAGAGCCTTGTGGCCAAGTAGCATCACTACAAAAGATCCATGTAACTTCAGAAGACTAACTGTGGGTGAGATCTAAATTGTGTATCCCTGTCGATTCATTGAATTACTATGTATTGTTTGAGTAATTAACTTTGCCCACACGATAACATGGCTTGTGCGGGGACAATAGTACTGGAACTATTTGTTCACTAGCCTAACGCGCCCGATATAGAGTGGTCCATATTAACATACTGTCCTTATCAGTCCAAGTAAGGGTGACTTATCCTCTATTTACATGGTCCATGGCAACCCAAATCCAACCAATGGCATCTCCTTCAAGTGAATACAATAAATGAATAAAGTCCAAGTATCAGTCCTGTGGATTGACAAAAATTATATTTCTTTGGATCACACATGATTATTCAACAGATTTTTCGAATAAGGCATCAAGCCACAATTTGCATAAGTGTAAGCAAGATATTGCTGCGACAACCATGGTACCAGCGATGCGCTTTGCAAATGTCACAAACAACAATTCCTTGTGAATGAGTCACTATTTTGTTGTTCCGTTCTCTGCAAATACACTTCCAACACATGACAATGGGTGGCACTTTCAGTGTAGTCCCATCCTCTTTTTCACTACTTCGTGAACCTAAACATAACTTAACATCCTAGTTTTATGCAAGAAATAATTCATAAAAATATCATTGAGGATGGTTTTTACACAAAAGTAACTTAATCAGGATAAACTTTATGCAGGTTATTGCAGAGTAACTATCGACACTATGTGCAAAAAATACTGATATAGGTCTTAGGTTACTACAACCAATTGGAATGTTGCAACAATTTTAGAGATATGTAATGAGCAGTACTCCCTCAAGGAAAGGTTTATTTGCTTGTAAGGCCGACTTCTACCTCCCATGGTATATTGCAATCACTTTCCGTTCTCTCTGCCAAACCGGTCACAAGTCAGGGTGGGTACACATTTACAATTTTTCAAAAAGTACTTGGCGCTAGACAGGCAGTAAGGTTCCGCCTAGAACCTAGGTGCCTAGGCGGTTGTAGGTTAGGCTCGACAACATTATTGCGCAAGATTCAAGAAGTGTAGGGCGAACCAGACTTCACTGACTAGGCTAAGGAGAATGATGTGATGTTGACTTGGTACGCTATATAAGTACCATCTTTGGTTAAAGAAGGGATACACAGAGATCTAGTCTCGACTACTTATGATGGATAAAAAGGCCGAAGGTTGCATTTCTAGGTTAAGGAAACTACTGGTGGCTCTATATAGCGGTGGTGGTTCGGGTTTCGTCGGAGATAGCGATCGGGCACGTGGCCACAGACATCGATGTCGGGCTTCAGTGGTGTTTCAGTGAAAAGAGGGAAGCATAGCGTAGAACGCGTAAAGACTAACTCAACGGTATGGTTGGTTTTGGAAGGGGTCATCCAAGATACCGGCAAAATAGCTATGACTGCTTCTAGGTTTGGTGGTGACCGCGAACAGATGCAAGAACGAAGATGCTCGTGTTCCCAGAGATTAGCTATGAAATTTGAGAAACCATTTGAACAGAGATGTTCATATATCTCAAGAATACAATGCTACTGCATAATTTTGGGTAGATCATCCACTGAGAGGAAGAATAATCAACGGAGATGAGATAGGTGATGGCTACAACATGCTGTGGTTGGTAATGGCGTCCTGGTCGTGTTGCTGCACAAACGTGGATGGGCTCCTAGAGTCATGTAGAAGACTCGATGGGACATGCTGTGACGTGGTTGGTGCATCCATACGGCTTTCGGATTGACAGGGAACGTGAATGCAAATCCGATGCGCGCGCAGAACGTGTCTAGAAACCGGACAGCGGGTATGTCGACCTTGATTTCGATAGTTTGGCTACTCTACTGGCCAACCTGGTCAGTGAGGATGTGCGAAATATCATGGGACACGCACTGGTGAAAGGGCTTGGTGATTTGACCTCTGGTCGGCCGGGAACGTCGATGCCAATCGGCTACAGCGTGGCTGTCCGCGATGGCGACGACCGTGGCGGTGTAGATTGAGCTTTGGCTGAGGCTAGGGCTTAGATAGGGACTTAGTATGATTATAAAATAGTAGTAAGGGAGGAGAAGAAGGGATCCTCACCTCGCTTTGATGGTCGAGGAAAGAGGATTCGTGGAGAAGACGACGAAGTAGTACATCATGGGTGGCGGCGGCTTCGATGAACGGTGGTGCACGGACAGGGCAGCGACAACTTCTAGGGTTTGGTGGTATGGAATAGGGGTAGGAGAGGACGTGTAACTCATATTTATAGGGCTAGGAGCGGCTGGTTGAGGTGGAGTTGAAGCCAAACATGAATCAGATTTGAGTTCGAGTCGGTAACGGTTTCCTTTTTCGTAGCTCTCTATTTCGAGGATGATATCTCCATCGTCCAGACTCTAAATTGGATGTTTCTTGACTCTAAATTTTAATACTCAAAAATATCTACAACTTTGGTATTCATTGGAACTTCTAAAAATGCCATCTTGATTTCAAAAAATGCACTTCAAGATAAACTGTTTAAACTCGGACTTATTTGTGTAGCACTGATTTCAGGGGCCATAACTCCTAGCTCAATTATCCAAAAGGGGACTTCCATATGTTCATATCAAAGCTCTGGACGAGACCTACAACTTTGGTATTTTCAAGATTTGCATTTGAGGCCGTTTTGAACTCCGAATCGTCATGAGAAGATAAGGTTGTCCAGGACTCCGCGAAAATTTGCAGATTTCGTGGATCCTTTGTTGGGCCATCTAGAAGACTTAGCTAAGGGTTTGGACTTGAGCAACATTGAACCCAAAGACACTTTAGATATATCTAGGGTTTAGAAAAGAAACTTTTGCAAAGAAATTAGAATAAGGTTTGAATTTGAATTGAGCTTGGAGTGAATTTAAGAGAAATAAAAACTGAGGTTGAACAAGAATAGGAGTAGATAAGGAATTTGAATTTGGATTTGGGTAGAATTTGAGAAAGGTTAGAGATTGGCTTTAAACAAGGATTTAGATAAGGTTTGAATTGAGAGGAGAAGGATCAGGTATGATCAATGATTGGATAGATGATGAATTCAAAGAATTTGAATTCCAACCATTAAGATCCTTAACTTATTATTCACTACTGAGTTTTGTAAAAAATCTTTTAAAAATATTTTTCACTCAAAAAACCAAAAAGAAAGAAAAAAGAAAAAGAACTCTAATGCATTTACCTGGCTCCTAACAAAACTCAGCATGCAATGCACACAAAATAATAACCTATATTGATTGATTGATTAAGAAAATAGGTTTTAAACCTATTCTACTGTTGAAGATATTTAATAATCTTGAAAAAAATTAGAAATTTGAGAAATCTAAAAATCAGGGTGTTACAGTTGGCCAAGCCGATGACCGAGTTGATCCAACCCTTGTCGTTAGGGGTAGTTAGATCTGCAGTAGGGGGTCATAAGATGACCTCCTGTATAAGGAGGATCCTTTGCACCGTTGCATATTTGCAGGCGACATTAGCTCTAGACTTCATTAGGATTTGGGATCTGAGGAGTTATCATCAGTGGAGGCTGGCTATTGCCTCCCGCAATCGAAGCGAAGAGGCCTCGCATATTTGTGGGGTCATTGTTCTCATGATTAGTCAAACCGGCATCCCATCTGCGATGGCAAAGACTTCTCGGGGACCATCTCCACTGTAGTAGGAGTCCAAATCCGTCATGGATTTGTCATCGGAGGAATTCTCCGGATAGGTACTTCAACAATCCGGCCATATTGTCGAAAGCCATGGGGGAGGATCCTGTCTTGCGGCGAACGTCACTCTCGTGACCGTCTTGGCAACAGAGTGGTTCAAACTCGATGTCATAATACTTGCACTAATCCACAAAGCGACTTTCATCATTGGAGTCATCATCGGTAAGGTCTTCATTGAGGTCCACCCAGTCAATCACTAGCTTGTCGTTGTCTGAGAGGGTGAAGTTGTCATAGAACCCCTCGTCGAAGAACGATGCAGGCTTAGGTGAGGTCGACAGCATGTCTTGCATTGGAGATTTGATGTCTTTGGGCATACTCCCAACGGATGGCACCAATTGTCAATGATTTGTAAACCGCCAATCTTATGAACTTGTAGATGAAGTAGGGGATACTCCTTGTAGATGAATCACATGGTACACACACATAATTTTATATAGGTTTAGGCCTCCGTTAGGATAATAGCCCTACATCATGTTTGTCTTATATTGATCTTTAAGACTGATTACAAGGGGATCTTTGGATAGCCTAGATGTGATGAGGACATCACTCCCTCGGATACATACAATGATCCTCCATTGAACTTTCAAGGTCCAATCACAAGAGCTCGCGCACGACAATTAAATTTAGAGGTGAGCTCGTTCCTAAGCAACTCTTTATATAATTTTGAGAATAGATTACTACCTAATGATTATGTGTTGGTTAGGAATCATGGAGAGAACAAGGAGACACATAGAGGAAGGCTTGGAGGCGTGGAGGAGCAGCTAGGACGTCCAACAACAGCAGGAGGTCCAGTCCAACTCGAGTCCGAATCAGCCTCGACCTCCAGGACCAGCGAGCAGTAAAACGGACGTCCAGGACGCATCCGGACTCCGTTTTCGACGATTCACATATGGTTGGAAAGATAATTTCATAAGGAAACCAATGGCGTTGGTTTGAGGTCCAAATTCCTTCTGAGTCAACGGGAAACGTCGAAACAAGTCAGCGTCCAGAATCTGTCCCGGTGCTGCGTCACCGTTTTTGGTCCGTTGGGCCAAGTATCGTGTTGGAGTCCATTAGGGACACGTCCAGGGGTCCTTGGCCGACCCTAATCCTTTATATACAGTAGCCGCTGCCCTAATTAGGGTTGGGTTTTGCTTAGATTATTCTGTCAAGAACAGTTTCGCCGTTTCGTCGGTTTGTGAGACCCCAACTCGTGAGATTAATCATTCATCTGCAATTTGGTTGCATTCTTGCTTGTTCTTGCTTGTGTTCTTCGATTCGCAGGCAAGGATTTTAGCCTTCTTGGCGAGGTCAACCGTGCAACGCCGGTTGATAACCAGAGGAGACGTGGTGCTGCGATTGCGGGGTTTCGGATCGTGTTGTTCGGAAGCCGGATCGACTTGTGTCTCGTTTCCACCAAATCGAGAGTTACCAGAACCTTTCGGAAGATCGGGAACCCTTGTTCATATTAAGTGGTATTCAGAGCTTCAGGTATACCGTCAGGTTCATATCTACCCTTAGTTTCGAGTGTTTTCGCCTTCGTTCCATAGTCCACTGCCATATCGTTTTTTTTTTCCTGTCCTACAACCCTTCTGCGCCTTTAGCTTTTGCATATTTCAGTTTCAGAGTTCGTCGTGTTGAGTTTGTGTCCTGGTCAAGGTCTTGTTGCTGGTTAGGTCGTGTTAGAGTCCAGTTCGTGTGTTTTCCCCCACCGTTTCCATCAAACCCTAGCCTCCGTCGCATATTTTCCCCACTTTCTTCCCGTTTTGTCCTCTAATTCGGAGTCGTTTCTCAAATCGGGCATAACTTTCGCATACGAACTCCGTTTTCAGAAAAGTCATAGAGTTTTTCGCATCGAAACAGCGTTTTGGATCCGTTCGTCCCCCGCTATGCTGGGTTCGGCGAAATCAGAATTCCCAAATTCGCCTCCGAAGTTTTAGTTTTCAATTTCCAAATATTTTTCTCATTTTACGGCTGAACTTCAGAAAATTCTACAGGTCACGTCTTTCACTTGTTTAAGCTCAAATTTTCTGTGGTTCCCTCTTGTGTGCTCATAAGTGAAAAAAAAATATCAAAAAAATAAAAAGAAAAAGTCGAATTTTCCCAAAAAAAACAACGACAGCCCAAAAAAATAGAAAAAAGAGAGGGGCAAAAGAGGAACAATATCTAGAGGAGCACATAGAGAAGGGCAAAGTGAGCTGTGTTAGCGTGTGCTGTTTAGTTCTTTGTTTCTGTTGCTCTTGCTATCCATCATACTTGTTTCTCCACCTTGTTTAACACACATACTTGGTACTTGCAACACTTTAGGTTAGCAACGAGAACAAGTACTTGGGACTATAATTCAGCATTACTATCTGTTTCTGATTTGTGTTCCACATATACATATTTGTTCTCTTTGTGTGCCTTCCAAGCCCCACAGATTCTTCTGAACAGCACTGGTTTGCATCCCTGCAATCGCTCGCACGCCTTCCAGGTATCCTTTGCTTTGCTGGTAAGAACCCTGGTAAGAGCTTGGTAAGGTGTCTACGTTTGCTGATCTTGATTGAGAGGCACCACTCCATCTTTGTAGTACGATTATTAGGGATAACCTTCACTGTTTGTTGTTGTGTTTGTTTCCACAATGTCAGTTGAAGGAGATAAAACGCCAAAGGACTTCAAGGAGTGTGTCAGCCAAGAGCAGCTACAAGCTGTTGTAGACAATGCTCAGAAGGAGATGAGGGAGACAGTCATCAAGGCTGTCACTGAAGCGATAATTGAGATGAAACTCGCAAACGCGGTTGAGCGGGTGGACAAACGGTTATCCGAGCTCACCGACAGGGTAAATGCTTTAGAAAACCGTCCTGTGCACAACGAAGATGTGAATGGAAGCAACACCGGTGATGAGTTGTATGATGACGATGTTAATGTTGATCCAGCGGCGACATTGCAAAACAGATTACAGCGTCATCTTCGCACTAACACCACAGGTATGGGTGGCGTTCCACATCACCACCACCATCGAGGTATGTATAATCGAGCTCCTGAAGATCCTTATGCTAAGGTTAAATTTACTATACCTTCTTTTTCGGGACATTATGATGCTGAGGGATATCTTGATTGGGAGATGACAGTAGAGCAAAAATTTAGTGCCCATCAAGTACCTGAACAACATAGAGTTAGACAAGCCACTAGTGAGTTTAAAGATTTTGCTATTATTTGGTGGACTGGTTTAGCTGCAGATGGTGCCACACCTCGTACATGGGAAGAGCTTAAGGTTGCTATGCGTGATAGATTTGTTCCCCCATCTTATCATAGAGACTTGCGTAAGAAATTGATGCGCTTAGAACAGGGAGATAAATCTGTGCAGGATTATTATGGTGAGCTTCAAAAGGGCTTGATGCGTTGTGGCATAGTAGAGGGAAACGAAGATTCTATTTGTCGATTTTATTCGGGTTTGAAACGTGAAATCCAGGATATTATTGATTATAAAGAATTTAACAATGTCAACCAGTTGTTTCAGTTTGCTATGCTTGCAGAGAAGGAGTTGCAGGGGCGTGAGCAGCAGGGCAAGTATAAGGCCAGCACCACATACACGCCGCGCACAGGACCATCATTTGGGCTGTCCAAACCATCCACTTACAGGGCTTCCTCACCAGCGAGCAAGCAACAAGCAGCTACGACACCAAATCCTGTCACTACACGACCTTCGGGCTCAGGTAAAAATTCTGTTTTGCAGGGACCTTCCAAGAGTGCTTCCTCTGTTGCATCAACGGGACGCACCTCTGGCATTCAATGCCGTCGCTGCCATGGATTCGGTCATGTGCAGAAGGATTGCCCAAGTCAGCGGGCATACATTGCAACGGAAGATGGGTACAACAGCGCCTCTGACATTGAAGAAGAAGAAGAACCAGTTGTTGAGGAGAGCAACGAAATCTTGGGCAGTGATGACACAGCGACCTATAGGAGCATCATTGTGCAGCGGGCGCTCAGCACAAAGGTACAACAACCAGAGAAGCTGCAACGCTATAACTTGTTCCAGATTTTCTTCGTCATCCAAAATCGGCGAGCACGTGTCATCATCGATGGAGGTAGTTGTAATAATTTGGTGAGTTCAGATTTGGTCAAGAAGCTTGGCTTGACCACACGCCAACACCCCCATCCATATAATCTTCAGTGGTTTAATGATGCTGGAAAAGCTAAGGTAACACAAACTTGCAGAGTTTCTTTTTCCATTGGTTCCTATGCTGATTATGTTGACTGTGATGTGGTACCTATGGAAGCTTGCTCACTTTTATTGGGTCGACCTTGGGAATTTGATAATGATGCTATACACCATGGTAGAAGTAATACATATACTTTTATGCATAAAGGAAAGAAAATTACTTTGGTTCCTATGACCCCTGCTGAAATTGTACAAGCTGATAAAGAACGAGCTGCTAATTTGCGTGATACTAAATCTGAAAATCAGCAAGTTGCTAATTCTCTTTACCCACCTAAAAAGGATACGTCTGCACCTAGTTCTAAGGTACATGGCATAAAATTGAAGGGTGGTGTTATGCTTGCACTAAAAAGTGACCTTGCTGAAATTTCTAATAATGATATTTGCTACACCTTGGTTTGCAAACGAGTTTTGTATTCGCTTGATGATGTTATTAGTTCGATACCTCCTGCTGTCACTAACCTTTTGCAGGAGTATGAGGATGTTTTCCCAGCTGAGATACCCCCGGGACTGCCACCTATGAGAGGGATAGAGCATCAAATCGATTTGATCCCGGGAGCAACATTGCCAAATCGTGCTGCGTATCGAGCCAATCCCGAGGAGACTAAGGAAATTCAGCGGCAAGTCCAAGAGCTTTTGGACCGCGGGTATGTACGTGAGAGCCTTAGTCCTTGTGCTGTTCCTGTGATTTTGGTTCCTAAGAAAGATGGTACTTGGCGTATGTGTGTTGATTGTAGAGCCATCAATAACATTACTATTCGATATCGCCATCCTATTCCTAGACTTGATGATATGCTTGATGAGTTGTGTGGCTCTGTAATTTTTACAAAGATCGACTTGCGGAGTGGTTACCACCAAATTAGAATGAAACTTGGAGATGAATGGAAAACAGCTTTCAAAACTAAATTCGGATTATATGAGTGGTTAGTAATGCCTTTTGGTTTAACTAATGCACCTAGCACTTTCATGCGTTTGATGAATGAGGTTTTAAGAACTTTTATTGGACGATTTGTGGTGGTTTACTTTGATGACATATTGATTTATAGCAAGTCTTTGGATGAACATATGGATCACTTACGTGCTGTTTTTAATGCTTTACGTGATGCACGTTTATTTGGTAACCTTGAGAAGTGCATCTTTTGCACGGATCGAGTCTCTTTTCTTGGCTATGTTATTACTCCACAGGGAATTGAGGTGGATGAGATGAAAATTGAAGCCATAAAGAGTTGGCCGGTGCCCCAAAACATCAAACAGGTGAGAAGTTTTCTTGGACTTGCAGGTTTTTATCGTCGTTTCGTGAAGGATTTCAGCGCCATTGCTGCCCCCTTACACGAGTTGACAAAGAAAGGTGTGGTGTTCCATTGGGGTAAGGCACAAGAGGAATCCTTTGACACTTTGAAGGACAAGCTTACGCACGCGCCATTGCTGCAACTTCCAAATTTTGGTAAGACCTTTGAGCTAGAATGTGATGCTAGTGGAGTTGGCATTGGAGGTGTTTTGATGCAAGAAGGTAAGCCCGTTGCATACTTTAGCGAAAAATTGCATGGCCCTGTTCTTAATTACTCTACGTATGATAAGGAATTGTATGCACTTGTACGTTCTTTAGAGACGTGGCGTCATTATTTGTGGCCTAAAGAATTTGTTATACATTCAGATCATGAATCGCTTAAGTATCTTCGTTCTCAAAATAATCTGAATCGTAGACATGCTAAGTGGGTTGAATTTATTGAATCTTTTCCTTATGTTATCAAACACAAGAAAGGGAAGGATAATATAATTGCTGATGCTTTGTCTAGACGATATGCTTTGTTGTCCCAACTTGATTATAGAATTTTTGGACTTGACTCAATAAAAGAACAATATGTGCTTGATCCTGATTTTAAAGATGTATTGCTGAACTGTAAAGAGGGACGTACATGGAACAAGTTTGTGATCAATGATGGATTTGTGTTTAGAGCTAACCGTCTATGCATTCCAGTTGGTTCCGTTCGTCTTTTGTTGTTGCAGGAAGCACATGGAGGAGGATTGATGGGACATTTTGGTGCTAAGAAGACGGAGGCTATGTTGGCCACACATTTCTTTTGGCCAAAGATGAGGAGAGATGTTGAGCGGTTCGTGGCACGCTGTACCACATGTCAAAAGGCTAAGTCTCGCTTGAATCCACATGGTTTGTATATGCCTCTTCCTGTTCCTTCTATTCCTTGGGCAGATATTTCGATGGACTTTGTTTTGGGATTGCCTAGGACTAAGAGAGGGAGGGATAGCATTTTTGTTGTTGTGGATCGTTTTTCTAAGATGGCACATTTTATACCTTGTCATAAAAGTGATGATGCCGTTTATATTGCTGACCTCTTTTTCAAAGAGATTGTTCGCTTGCATGGTATGCCTTCTACTATTGTTTCAGATCGCGACGCTAAATTTTTGAGTCACTTTTGGCGCACTCTATGGAATAAGTTGGGTACAAAACTATTGTTTTCTACTACTTGCCACCCACAAACTGATGGCCAAACGGAGGTAGTGAACCGCACTTTGGGTACCATGTTGAGAGCTATTTTGAAGAAAAATTTGAAGATGTGGGAAGAATGTTTGCCCCACGTGGAGTTTGCTTATAATTGGGCAACACATTCTACCACCAAGGTAAGTCCTTTTCAGGTAGTGTATGGTTTTAACCCTCGCGCTCCTATTGATCTTTTGCCTTTACCTACCACTGAAAGAACACATAGTGATGCTAGTGCACGTGCTGATTTTATTCGTAAGTTGCATGAAACAACTAAAATAAATATCGAAAAGATGAATGAAAAGTATAGAATTGCTGGTAGTGAAGGTAGGAAAGAAGTCAAACTTGAACCAGGTGATTTAGTGTGGTTACATTTAAGAAAAGATAGGTTTCCAGAGCTGCGTAAGTCTAAATTAATGCCAAGAGCTGCTAGTCCTTATAAGATAATTGAGAAAATAAATGATAATGCATATAAACTTGAGTTGCCACCCGAGTTCGGGGTTAGTCCTTCTTTTAACATTGCAGATTTGAAACCTTACTTGGGAGCCGATGATGAGCTTGAGTCGAGGACGACTCCAATTCAAGAGGGGGAGGATGATGAGGACATCACTCCCTCGGATACATACAATGATCCTCCATTGAACTTTCAAGGTCCAATCACAAGAGCTCGCGCACGACAATTAAATTTAGAGGTGAGCTCGTTCCTAAGCAACTCTTTATATAATTTTGAGAATAGATTACTACCTAATGATTATGTGTTGGTTAGGAATCATGGAGATGACAAGGAGACACATAGAGGAAGGCTTGGAGGCGTGGAGGAGCAGCTAGGACGTCCAACAACAGCAGGAGGTCCAGTCCAACTCGAGTCCGAATCAACCTCGACCTCCAGGACCAGCGAGCAGTAAAACGGACGTCCAGGACGCATCCGGACTCCGTTTTCGACGATTCACATATGGTTGGAAAGATAATTTCATAAGGAAACCAATGGCGTTGGTTTGAGGTCCAAATTCCTTCTGAGTCAACAGGAAACGTCGAAACAAGTCAGCGTCCAGAATCTGTCCCGGTGCTGCGTCACCGTTTTTGGTCCGTTGGGCCAAGTATCGTGTTGGAGTCCATTAGGGACACGTCCAGGGGTCCTTGGCCGACCCTAATCCTTTATATACAGTAGCCGCCACCCTAATTAGGGTTGGGTTTTGCTTAGATTATTCTGTCAAGAACAGTTTCGCCGTTTCGTCGGTTTGTGAGACCCCAACTCGTGAGATTAATCATTCATCTGCAATTTGGTTGCATTCTTCCTTGTTCTTGCTTGTGTTCTTCGATTCGTAGGCAAGGATTTTAGCCTTCTTGGCGAGGTCAACCGTGCAACGCCGGTTGATAATCAGAGGAGACGTGGTGCTGCGATTGTAGGGTTTCGGATCGTGTTGTTCGGAAGCCGGATCGACTTGTGTCTCGTTTCCACCAAATCGAGAGTTACCAGAACCTTTCGGAAGATCGGGAACCCTTGTTCATATCAAGATGGATCTAAACCTAGTCGAGGGGCTCCCTTGCGCGTAGTCATGGAGTGTTGCTAATATAAGTCCATAGTACAAAAGGCTTTAGAGTTTAGAGCTCATGTAGAGTTGGATAACTTGAATGGATCTCAATTTGTTTGTTCTCCACAGGGTCTTCTGGCTTTGTATATATTGGGGGGTCATTGTACAACATCTGGAGTCCTTTTGTACTATTCTTAGAGATAAACTTTCTTGTTTACGAGATATCCTAGGTACATGCGGATAGTTTCCATACATTCAGGAAAATAGATATTCCCTGAGAATATAGGAAAACCTAGGGTATCCGGATACGTTAATTTAATATTACTCATCGTCACAGATCATAAGAGCTTGAGACAACATAGATGGTTAGAGCTGATCAAGGACTATGATGTGGAAATTCATTACCACCCTAGAAAGGCAAACGTAGTTGCCGATGCGTTAAGTCGAAAAGCCTCCTGCAACATGACCATGTTACAAGATGCTCAACTAGCCTTATGTGAAGAATTATGGCGACTTAACCTAGGGTTTGTCACGGTGATGGAGGCAATGTCCATGGAAGTGGAACCTACATTGGATGAGAACATTTGAAAAGGTTAGGCGTAAGATGATAATATCTTGAAGATCAAAAAAAAATATCAAAGTAGGAAGTCTCCAAAGTTCTCGTAAGACAAGAAGGGCATTGTATGGTTTGGTAAGTCAATCTGTGTACTAGAGCAGAAGCAGCTTAAAGAGATAATCCTAAAGGAAGCTCATGAGTAAGTTTACTTTATTCATCCAGGTAGTACTAATATACACCAGGATCTAAAGGATCGCTATTAATGGTCTAGTATGAAGGGAGAAATTATGAGTATATCACGTGACAAAGTAGAATATCAGAAAATAACTGGTTTGCTGCAACCTTTGAAGATACCTAAATGGAAATGAGAAGAAATTGGTATGGACTTTAGAGTTGGTTTACCACGTACCCAGTCAGGCTATAATGAAGCTAAGTCATGTCAAGGATTGTATGTCTACATGGAGTTCCAAAGAGGATAGTGTCAGATCGAGGTACCCAAATTACCTCAAGGTTTTAGCAGAACCTACATGAGTCTCTCGATACAAAGTTGAACTTTAGCTCGGTATATCATCCACGGATAGAAAGAGTAAATCAATTACTCGAGGATATTTTACGAGCATGTGCTCTATACAATCATAATAGTTGGGACAAGAATCTACCATATGCAAAGTTTTCATATAACAATAGTTACCAATCCAGTTTACATATGGCTCCATTCAAAGCATTGTATGGAAGAAAGTGTAGAACGCCTTTACATTGGAGTGAAACTAGAGAAGGCCAAGTGTTCGGACCTAAGATACTTAAATAAGTAGAAGATCAAGTATTAGAAATATGAGAAAAGTTAAAGACAACTCAGTCTAGGAAGAAGATTTATGCAGATAACCATCGTCAGGAGTTAACCTTTGAAGTTGGAGATTATGTGTATCTCAAGGTTTCACCTTTAAGAGGGCTACGATGTTTCATTGTTAGAGGCAAACTAGCACCTCTGTATATCGGTCCATTCAAAGTGATTGCTACAAGTGGAGAAGTAGATTATCAGTTGGAATTGCCACCAAACCTAGAGGATGTGCATGATGTGTTTCACATACCACAATTGAAGAAGTTCTTAAGAGTGCTAGAGGAATAGTTGCCCTTAGAAGAAGTGGATCCCTAAGAGAATCTGACATATTCAGAATATCCAATCAAAATTTTGGTGACCGTAGAGCGTGTGACTAGGAGAAAGGTCATACGTATATGCAAAGTACAGTGAAGTCATTGTACTGAGGATGAAGCAACCTAGAACAAGAAGAAGAGCTAAAGGCAGAGTTTCCTCATATGTTTGAAGAGTAGTCTGAATCATGAGAACGAGATTCACTTAAGGTGGGTAGGTTTTGTAACAACCCAATTTCGAAAACAAAAGGAAATAAAACAATTTTTGATAAAGAGAATAAAACTTTTGCAAAATTAAAAAAGAGATGAAACCTAAGTACGTATATTCATACATACATATATATAAGTACAATCCAATAATAATGTGCTTGAAATTGCTTGCTTATGTTTTTGATGTGTTGCTAATATATGTGTATATATATGCAATACATGATATATATACATGTTAGCCTAAAAGAAATAGAAAGGATGTAGGATTATTATCCCAAAGGAGGCTCGAACCTATCTAAAAACCTCTATATGTGTTCCTTTGATTCGTCTACTTGAGGCATCCCCCTTCTATTCTACAAATTCGTAAGATTTGCGATTCACCAATCATTGACAGCTGACACCGTCCATGAGGATCATGACAATAGGCGTTGAAGATTCTACACAGAGCACACTATTGGCTTCATCCAAATCTACGCCAAGTACTGGTTTTTTGGATGAGGGTTTCTACTACAATTTTACCCTTCGCCCTGACGAATCAGTGATCAATCAGGTAAATTTTGACAAAAATCTTTCTAGTGACGAATCTAGCGATGAGTAAGTCGCTTCATGGGTCAATGCATCAAGGATTATGGCATTGAGTTCGAACCACATCTGGAGTCGGGACCCAATTCACCATAAGTTGAGACCCTCTACCGCAACTTCTAGTAACATGGATTGTCAAGATACCTATCTGGAGCAATCCGTTGAAAAATCCATGGTGGATCTGGACACATCCTCTAGTGGAATGTTACCCTCAAGAAGTCTTCACCATAGGAGACGAGGGTAACTATCTGGGCAATTGTGATGATGATCCTGCGAACATACAGGTCCCTCATCTCTAGGTCCAGGTGACGGACAGCAATAGCTGAACACGCCACCCTAGATCCAGAACCCTAACAGGGTAGGGCCCAAAATCTCCTGATCTTTAGTAGGGGGCTCAACACTTTAGATCTGCAACTACTAAGATGCTCCTCCTTCTACAGGAAGCCCTCATACATCCCCCGGCTACAAATTTAGCGACCCTAGCCAGTAAGGACTCGATGAATTCGGTAATCAACATTACGAAAGTGGTTCTCATCTATACCTAGAATTCCCATCAGGCCCTAGCCGGAAACAGCACTAATCAGAGGAGATTTATCGGATTCAGAGAGGTGTAATCCCCGGAACAAGGCTTCCCAGGATGATAACCAGGCGAACAAGGTCATCGACAGCCAACAAAGATGTCCAATGATCCCTGAGGTGGCATCATCTTCCCCTTGACAATCTTATCGGGGGATTTTCCAACACTGTTCAAGTTGGGACCGATCCTCAACCCCTGTGGAAAGAACACCTGACGCTGCCGGAACCAAGTAGGACTCCATCAACATGTACCTAGCCTTCTCTTTGGATCTACAAAATGTAAAGTGGCCAGCAAGGTTCAGCCCTGGGTCAATCGAGAAATACAATGGGAGCACAAATCCTGTTGAGTTCCTCTAGATCTATACCACAGGCATCCAAGCAGCTTGTGGGGATGAGAAGGTAATGGCAAATTACCTTCCCATAGCCCTTGAAGGGGTAGCCAGGACATAGTTGATCAGTCTATCACCAGGGACAACCTACTCATGGAAATAGCTTTGCGACGTGTTCTGAGCTAACTTCTAGGGTACATACATTCACCCTAGCACAAAAAATGACCTCTACCATTGCGAGCATATGGAGAACGAAATCTTCAACGAGTCCGTGCGCTCCTTTAGCAATACCCAGAACACCATCCCCAAGATCAGCGACTACGATATCATCTAGGTGTTCACTCAAGAGGTTAAGAGCCAACGATGTGTTGAAGACATCGCTAGAAAGGAGCTTGAAATAGTCAAAGAGCTCATGCAGATCATCGATAAGTATGCCAGGGCCGAGGACGCACTCCTCTACATCAAGGAGAAGACCCAAGGCATCAAGAATTCTCAACCCGGGCTCAACGATGACAAGGTCAAGAGAAAGCACAAGAAGAGCACCAAGGGAGGTAAGGGAAAGAAAACAAAACTGAATGAAGTTTTTGCTGATCTATCTTGCGAGGCAAGAGCATCACACCAGGTGCCGACGAGCATGACGATAAGCCCTGGTGTGACCTACACCAGAACGACAACCGTAGCCTCCACAAGTACCGCATCTGGAAGAAGATGGTCAAGGTGGAGGTTGAGAAAGCGACCAAAGGAAAGAAGTCCTAGGTAGTAGCCTAGTGCAGGGACCCCAACTCTAGCAACAGTGAGGACAACATGGACCCAATGTCTTTTTAGTCGGACAAGAGAACGGTCGACCACATGTTTGATGGTTCTACCTTCTAGGAGTCCAAGAGGCAGTACAAGATGGTGATCCGAGAAGTCTTAGATTTTTCATCCCAAACGAGCACCTGGGGTCAGCGAAAAGCTTTTCTCGACCCAAGGCATTGTGATCTCTCTTTGGTTTATTACATTTTTCTATTTAGATTGCCTACCCAAAAACTTTTCCTAGTAGAAAGTTGGGGGCTTATGATGAGGACATCACTCCTTCGGTTACACACACCACAAATATTCATCCTCCCGCTGCTATAATTGAAGGTCCTTTGACAAGAGCTCGTGCACGAGAACTTAATTATCAGGTGAACTCGTTCCTCGCTGTCCATACAAATGTTTCTAAGGATTCGATGCTACTAACTTATTGCGATGATTTTATTATCCTTAGGAACCTGAGAGAAGATCCATATAAGCACAAGTGTAACCGGAGGGCTACCGCGCATAAATCCAGTTCTGTCCCCAAGATCAATTCGAAATCGGAATTACAGACAGCACCAAATTCAAACGACCATAACTCTTGATTCCGAAAGGTGGTCGAGGCCCATGAGTACTTGTTGGAAAGGTCGCGGAGTCTACTTTCATATGGATCCGACCTCATCTCCAAATACCTTCTGTGCTGTCCGAAATCGGCAAAACAAGTCGCGTCGCTCTTCCAGTCCGAATCAGTTTGGGCCTTGGGCCTTGTAATTGAGTTGTATTCGAGCTCCATCAGTTGTGGCCGAATCCTTTCTTCTCCTAGCTTATAAATAGATAGCCGCCCCCTCTTCTAGGGTTTGGGGGTTTTGCTTAGATTACAACTAGATAATTAGTCAGTTTTTCGCCGTTCATCGGTTTGTGGAACCCCAACTAGTGTGCTTCATCTTTATTAGCAATTCAGATTGCATCTTCCTTGTTCTTGTGAGTTGCTTCGATTGCTTGCAGGAACAATAACCCTCGTGGTAAGGTCGATCGCGTGCGAGCGTGGTTGATAACGAGAGTCGTGCGGGTGTAACGAATTGCGAGGTGACAATCTGCGGGTTGAAAGACTCCAAGCGTCAACGTCCCCACGACGAAATCAATCGAACCTATTGGAAGATCGGGCCGCTGTTCTCATCACGTGGTACCAGAGCCTCAGTTGCCCGATAGGTAACTTTGTATCCCCTTTTGTTAGATTAAATTTGCCATCGTCCTAGAATCCAGAAAATTAGCCCCAAAAAAAAATTATTCATCGTCTTCCGCTGTCCTACAACCCCTTTGTGCCGTGCAATTTTCAGTTTGGTTTGCTTTTCTGAATTTTAGTCCCTCGCTGTGTCGTTGTGTTCGTCGTGTCTAGGTCTAGTTCTTGGTCTCTAGTTTCGAGTTTGGTGCCATTAACTTCTGCCTCTGATAAGTGCTTCATGTTCGTGCGAATTATTGTTCATACGGAGACAGAGGAAAGCTGAATCATAGCAAGCTAGTTTGTCTTGTCTAGTCAATAGCACTGAACGGAAAGGAAATTTTACCTTTTTTATTGCTGATTTCGAGCAGCAAGTGCCAAGACCGTTTTGCTACGCTGGCTCGGTTCTGCTAAGCTGTAGCTTTCAAGCATTATAAATTCTAAAGCCGAAAGCTTGTTTGTTCTATAGCGCGGCTGCTAGTTTATTGCCAGCGGTGAGTTTGCTTAGTGCAGAAAATCTATTTGCGTATTGGAGAGTGTTTATTTGTCTAGTGCAACAGTTTCCGGTGCAGAAGCTTTGTAGTTCGATCTCAGGTTGTAATTTATCTCTTGCGGCACTTTCTGTCATATAAAAAAAAAGAAGGAAAAGAGCAAAAGGCAAAGAGGTGCAGAAAAAGTGAAGAAAAAAAAGCCGCACCAAAAGAAAAGAAGATAAAAAAAAAACAGAAACAGAAGTGCTTGCATCCTTTGAGTTCTTGAGCTGAGTTGGATTTCTGCTTGCTTGAACTAGGCGAGTTTAGGCCGGCGGCATAGACTAGCTTGGGACTACTTTTCAGTCTTGCAATTTCTGAATTGAACTATTGCTAATCCTTGCTACCATATATTGTGCCTATCCAAGCTCCACATACTTTTGGCCCTCAGATTTGGATCCTCGCATTCGCCTCCGTCGCGGTCATACATCCCACCTTCTCCGGTCATACCACCTGCTGCAATTTGGTAAGAAATTCATAAGAGCTTGGTAAGATGCTTGAGAGTGTGTGATTCCACCTTCACCTCCACAACCCAGTAGTCGATAGGGATAATATATATATATATATATATATATATATATATATTTGTGTCTCTTGTTTGCTACTAACCATGGCAGGTAAAACGTTCGAGGAGGAGATGCGGGAATTCATGAGGAGTTATGGACGTAAGATCGATGAACTGGTTGAGAGTGCGAACAATCAAACTGAGAAGACGGACGAGATGCAACAATTACTTCGGAGCCATGAGACCCGACTTCATCATGTGGATGAAGCATTAGGTTCTGCTAACCGTATTATTGTTAATTTCACTGATAGGTTGAACATGATGGAGACGCGCATTCCAGAGCAGCCCCCAATGCAACATGGTATTCATGGCGACAATGGCCATCTTCAAGGTGCAGCCCATGAACATGAAGAGTCCGTCGCTGATGATGAAATTTTGAGGCAAGAGCGTAACGCCTTTGATGCACGACAAAGGAACCGATTGAACTTCAACCGTCAAGGTATGAGAGGTAACAATTTTCAGCAACATAATACACGTGGTAATGACGATCCATTTGCTAAAGTTAAGTTTACCATACCATCTTTTTCGGGTACTTATGATGCTGAAATATATCTAGATTGGGAGATGACGGTGGAACAAAAATTTAATGCTCACCTAGTTCCTGAAGTGCATAGAGTTAGGCAAGCCACTAGTGAGTTTAAAGACTTCGCTATCATTTGGTGGAATAGGGTATGCAATGATGGGTTATCGCCTACTACATGGGATGCTTTAAAGGTGGCTATGCGCAATAGATTTGTTCCACCATCTTTTAGACGTGATTTGCGTAAGAAATTACAGCGCTTAAACCAAGGCAATAGGTCAGTAGAAGAATATTATCAGGAGCTACAAATTGGTATGTTACGTTGTGATATTGTTGAGGATGAAGAGGTTGCTTTGGCACGCTTTTATGGAGGGTTGAGATGTGAAATTCAGGACATAGTAGATTACAAAGAATATGATAATATTCCTAGATTGTTCCAACTTGCATGTTTGGCAGAAAAAGAATTGTAGGGACGACAACAGAGGCCAAAGAATAATTTTGGAAGAACGTCTACACCAAGATCAACGCCGGGGCAAGTTAAAACCATTCCACCTTCTGCTACACGGTCTGCTGCCCCCTCCTCGAGTAGGGCGCGTTCAGCAGGACCTACTACACCGTCACATGCAACTGAGGTAAGTAAATCTACTAGTGTGCAGGCCCCCGCTAAGAGTTCTTCTTCAGTTGCTTCCACGGGTCGTACAACTGGGATTGTTTGCCACCGATGCAAGGGAATGGGCCATGTCATGAAGGACTGCCCAAGTCAGCGCGCGTACATTGCAACAGAAGATGGTGGTTATGTAAGTGCTAGTGATATTGAGGATGAATATGTACTAGCTGCTAACATTGCAGGTGAAGGAGACGAGACAGAAAATGATGCTGATGATGGAGAAGAACAAGTAGCTACTGTTGATACAGGGAGATACGTGAGCCTTGTTATACAACGAGTTCTAAGTGCACAAATGGGGAAAGGAGAGCAAAATCAGCGGCACAACTTGTTTCAATCCAGATTTCTTGTGAAGGAGAGAGCTTGCAGAGTCATCATTGATGGAGGTAGCTGCAACAACCTTGCCAGTTCCGAGATGGTCGAGAAGCTTGGCTTGACCACACAGCCACACCCACGCCCCTACTACATCCAATGGTTCAATTTGTGTGGTAAGTTGAAAGTAAACAAAGTTGTGAGAGTACAATTTTTGGCTGGTAATTATAAAGACAGTGCAGACTTTGATGTAGTGCCTATGCAAGCATGCTCTTTGTTGCTAGGTAGGCCTTGGATATATGATAATGATGTTTTGCACCATGGTAGAGCTAATACCTACTCATTCTCACATAAGGGTAAGAAGATTAAGTTGTTGCCTATGACACCTACTGAAATTTTGAAAGATGAAGTAGAACGTGCTGAAAATGAAAGAAAATGCAATGATAACAAATCTGAAAATCAGGTTGTAGCTAAACATGTTTTTCCACTTCAACATGAGAACAAAAATACACATGCTAGAAAAGACACCATTAAGTTGAAGGGTGCTGCCATGTTAGCTACTAAATCTGAAATTTCTGATTTATTAGCACATAATTCATTTTGCTATGCTTTGATTTGCAAAGAGGCCTTGTTTACACTTGAGGATATGCCTCCCTCTTTGCCTCCTGCTGTTGCTAACCTTTTGCAGGAGTATGCTGATGTGTTTCCAAGTGAAATACCCCCGGGATTGCCACCTTTGAGAGGAATTGAGCATCAAATTGACTTGATTCCGGGAGCTACTTTGCCAAACCGAGCTGCATATAGGACCAACCCAGAAGAGACTAAAGAGATTCAACGACAGGTCCAAGATTTATTGGACTGAGGGTACGTACGAGAAAGTCTTAGTCCATGTGCTGTTCCTGTTATTTTGGTTCCTAAGAAAGATGGTAGTTGGCGAATGTGTGTTGATTGTAGAGCCATTAATAATATCACAATTAGGTATCGTCATCCTATTCCTAGGCTAGACGACATGCTTGATGAGTTGAGTGGTGCTATAATTTTCACTAAAATTGACTTACGGAGTGGATACCACCAAATTAGAATGAAACTTGGAGATGAATGGAAGACCGCATTTAAGACTAAGTTTGGGTTGTATGAGTGGTTAGTGATGCCTTTTGGGTTAACTAATGCACCTAGTACCTTCATGCAATTAATGAACGAAGTTTTACGTGCTTTTATTGGAAAATTTGTGGTGGTTTATTTTGATGATATCTTGATTTATAGCAAGTCACATGATCTACATTTTGATCACATACGTGCTGTTTTTAATGCTTTAAGAGATGCACGTTTGTTTGGTAACCTTGAGAAGTGCACCTTTTGCACCGATCGAGTTGCGTTTCTTGGTTATGTTGTGACACCACAGGGAATTGAGGTGGATGAGGCAAAGATTGAAGCCATCCAAAGCTGGCCGACGCCTACTACTGTGTCACAGGTGCGGAGCTTCCATGGCCTTGCTGGATTCTATCGTCGTTTTGTACGGGATTTCAGTACCATTGCCGCACCATTGAATGAATTGACAAAGAAAGGAGTGCCTTTCCAATGGGGTCCTGCACAAGTGAAGGCATTCAACCTTTTGAAAGAGAAGCTCACTCAAGCACCACTACTCCAACTCCTTGATTTTGGTAAGACTTTTGAAATTGAATGTGATGCTAGCGGAATTGGGATAGGTGGTGTATTGATTCAAGAAGGTAAGCCTGTTGCATATTTTAGTGAGAAATTAAATGGGCCTAGTCTTAATTACTCTACTTATGATAAGGAATTATATGCTTTAGTTCGTGTTCTTGAAACATGGCAACATTATTTATGGCCCAAGGAATTTGTTATACATTCGGATCATGAATTACTTAAACATATTAGAAGTCAAGCAAAATTGAATAGACGTCATGCTAAATGGGTAGAATTTGTTGAGTCATTTCCTTATGTGATTAAACACAAGAAAGGTAAAGAAAATGTCATTGCTGATGCCTTATCTAGACGATATACCATGTTGTCCCAATTGGATCATAGAATTTTCGGTTTGGAGACAATAAAAGATTTGTATGCTACTGATTTGGACTTTAAAGAAGTGATAGAACATTGTAAAGAAGGAAGAGAATGGAATAAATATGTGTTGAATGATGGTTTGCTCTATCGTGCTAACAAGCTATGCGTTCCAGCTAGCTCTGTTCGTCTTTTGTTGTTGCAGGAGGCACATGGAGGAGGTTTGATGGCACATTTTGGAGCAAAGAAGACCAAAGATGTGCTAGCCGCCCACTTCTTTTGGCCAAAGATGAGACGTGACGTCGAGCGCTACGGGTCACGCTGCACTACTTGCAATAAAGCTAAGTCTCGCTTAAATCCACATGGTCTTTCTATGCCTCTTCCTGTTCCTAGTGTACCTTGGGAGGATATTTCTATGGATTTTGTTTTAGGGTTGCCTAGAACAAAGAGGGGGAGGGATAGTATTTTTGTGGTTGTGGATCGTTTTTCAAAAATGGCACATTTTATACCTTGTCACAAGAGCGATGATGCTACAAACATAGCTGATTTGTTTTTCAGGGAAATTATTCGGCTACATGGAGTGCCCAATACTATTGTCTCAGATCGCGATGCGAAATTTTTGAGTCACTTTTGGAGGTCACTTTGGAATAAATTGGGAACGAAGCTATTGTTTTCTACATGTCATCCCCAAACCGATGGACAAACGGAGGTCGTTAACCGCACGTTATCTACCATGTTGCGGGCTGTTTTGAAGAAAAACTTGAAGCTGTGGGAAGAATGTTTACCTCATATAGAGTTTGCTTACAACAGGTCCGTCCACTCCACCACCAAGGTAAGTCCGTTTCAGGTTGTATATGGTTTTAATCCACGTGCTCCTATTGATTTGCTACCTTTGCGTACTTCTGAAAAGTTGAATTTTGATGCTAAGACACGTGCTGAACTAATTCTTAAAATGCATGAATTAACTAAAGAAAATATTGAGAAGATGAATGAAAAATATCGTGCTTATGGTAGCCAGGGTAGGAAACATTTAACTTTTGAACCGGGTGATCTTGTTTGGTTACACTTGCGTAAAGATCGTTTTCCCGAGTTGAGGAAATCTAAATTGATGCCTCGAGCTGATGGTCCTTTTAAAATACTCGAGAAGATTAATGATAATGCATATAAGCTTGAGTTGCCTGATGATTTCGGGGTTAGTCCCACATTTAACGTTTCAGACTTAAAGCCGTATGTGGGAGAAGAAGATGAGATTGAGTCGAGGACGACTCCAATTCAAGAGGGGGAGGATGATGAGGACATCACTCCTTCGGTTACACACACCACAAATATTCATCCTCCCGCTGTTGTAATTGAAGGTCCTTTGACAAGAGCTCGTGCACGAGAACTTAATTATCAGGTGAACTCGTTCCTCGCTGTCCATACAAATGTTTCTAAGGATTGGATGCTACTAACTTATTGCGATAATTTTATTATCCTTAGGAACCTGAGAGAAGATCCATATAAGCACAAGTGTAACCGGAGGGCTACCGCGCATAAATCCAGTTCTGTCCCCAAGATCAATTCGGAATCGGAATTACAGACAGCACCAAATTCAAACGACCATAACTCTTGATTCCGAAAGGTGGTCGAGGCCCATGAGTACTTGTTGGAAAGGTCGCGGAGTCTACTTTCATATGGATCCGACCTCATCTCCAAATACCTTCTGTGCTGTCCGAAATCGGCAAAACAAGTCACGTCGCTCTTCCAGTCCGAATCAGTTTGGGCCTTGGGCCTTGTAATTGAGTTGTATTCGAGCTCCATCAGTTGTGGCCGAATCCTTTCTTCTCCTAGCTTATAAATAGATAGCCGCCCCCTCTTCTAGGGTTTGGGGGTTTTGCTTAGATTACAACTAGACAATTAGTCAGTTTTTCGCCGTTCATCGATTTGTAGAACCCCAACTCGTGTGCTTCATCTTTATTAGCAATTCAGATTGCATCTTCCTTGTTCTTGTGAGTTGCTTCGATTGCTTGCAGGAACAATAACCCTCGTGGTAAGGTCGATCGCATGCGAGCGTGGTTGATGACGACAGTCGTGCGGGTGTAACGAATTGCGAGGTGACAATCTGCGGGTTGAAAGCCTCCAAGCGTCAACGTCCCCACGACGAAATCAATCGAACCTATCGGAATCCCCTTCCATCGCCGTGCCATCAACTGGCTGAAGCCCTCTCGCCCTCAACCGTCTGATCCAAACCGAGCGGCCCAGATCGGATCTGGTCGAACGGGTACAAGCCCGGTCCACTGTGAACCCGTGGACTCCTCCGCCCGCCCGGTCCACCGCCCTGGTCCGACGTGGCAGCCATGTCATCGTCCACCTCTGTAGCCCCATCGGCCGTTTTGACGACGTGTTAGCCCAGTCACCAGCCACATCAGCCATCCATTTACCAAGTCAATTATAATTTCTTTTAATTCAAGATAAATGTGAATTTTGCAATAAAGCCCCTAGACTTTTCTAAATTTACCAAAAAGCCCCTATCTTTTTACATCTTAGCCCCTAAACTTTCCCATAATTGCAAATAGGTCCCTCTATTTTTACAAAAAGGCCCCTAAACTTTCTGTTTAATTCAAAATAGGTCCTTTTCTTTTTCAGATTTAACCCTAAACTTGTTTTTAGCGTAACTTTCTCGTTTTAGCTCTATTTTAGGCGATTTTTTGCACTCTCGCAATGTAGCAGTGTGTACCATCTTGTAATACCCTTTTCATAGATGTTCACTATTGTTTGGTGTACTTTGTGTAGATAGTTTTGTGTGTGCTTTTTTGGTGTGTTCTGAGAGCAAACAAAGAGCAGTTCGACAATCTCTAGGACCAAGCCTTTGAAGAGCCTAAGCAACAAGTTGGAAGAGGCAAGTGTCCTTGAACATGTTGATCCTAGTTTTCGAATGCGATCTTTATTTCAAACATGCATGCTATTAATTTTTAATCCCATTTACTTATAGTTCCCATGTTCCATATATTCCTTATCACCTAGCTATCAGTAGTGGTTTATGGGTAGTCTATGCTTAGCTTTGCACAAGGGTATGGATGGGTTATCAGTTAAACATGATTATACAACTGTGAGTTGGGAATTATGGTAACTTGTGTGGCAACATGGAACTTAGGGATGTCAAGCAGAAGGTTGGTTGATGATGTGCGTCAAACACAAGTGTGTGAAACACTTTGGTGGGTGGTAGTGTTTGCTCGGTGTCCTAAGGACTAGTTCGTGGAGTGACAACCCAAGAATTATCGTCCATCCACGAGGCTTATATGGGTATGGCTGGCATAGTAATTAGCGTTCATCAAAGGCGTCATGTTCTTGTCTCAAAATTTCATCATCCAGGATGGACTCCTCTTCTTCATAGGTTGCACCATGAGGATCAACTCGACCATTATTTGGTGGTGGATTAACCAATTGATCAAAGCGTGTATTGAGCATTGCAATGCTTTCATTAAGATGTTGCAATGCTGTATTGGTTGCCGCAAGCTTCTTGTCAATGTCGTCATTAATAGTTTGCCAATGATCATCCAACAACATTGTGAGTTCTTCTCTCAAAACACACTCTTTCGCATCCGATGTTTCACCTACCATGGTTAGTAGTAGAAAGAAGATAACAAAGATATTATCCCTATCCCAAACAAGTTCCTAGAACTAGATCAAGCAAGCCGAAAGCTATAAACACCAGCACAATGGAACAAAATTCGCAATGCAAACTGATTCCTTTTTTTAGTTCTCTCTCATTTTTTGCACTCTTTGCTTCTTCTCTTTTTTTTCTTCTTGCTTTCTTTTCTTTTCTTTCTTTTTTTTTTTTTGTGAATGTGACACAAAATCAAAACTCTTCTACTGCCTTTTCTAAGACCAGTGAGGTATGTGGGTCACAAACTTTTTTTTTGAGAGTAGGGGTATAAAGGTAATAAAAAGAAAGCAAGAAAAGGTAGTGGTAAGACGCTGGAGAGTGTGTGAGTCCACCTCCACCGCCTAGTAGTTGATAGGGATAATATCTTTTGTTATCTTTTGTCTACTACTAACCATGGCAGGTGAAACATCGGATGCGAAAGAGTGTGTTTTGAGAGAAGAACTCACAATGTTGTTGGATGATCATTGGCAAACTATTAGTGATGACATTCACAAGAAGCTTGCGGGAACCAATACCGCATTGCAATGACTCAATGGAAGCATTGCAATACTCAATACACGCTTTGATCGATTGGTTAATCTACCACCGAACAATGGTGGACTTGATCCTCATGTTGCAGCTCATGAACAAGAGGAGTCCGTCACGGATGAAGAAATTTTGAGGCAAGAACGTGACGCCTTTGATGCACGACAACGGAATCGATTGAACTTCAACCATCAAGGTATCAGAGGTAATGATTTTCAGCAACATAACCCACGTGTTAATGATGATCCATTTGCTAAGGTTAAGTTTACTATACCATCTTTTGCGGGTGCTTATGATGCTGAAAAGTATTTAGATTGGGAGATGACAGTCAAACAGAAATTTAATACTCATTTGGTTTCTGAAGTGCATAGAGTTAGGCAAGCCACTAGTGAATTTAAAGATTTTGCAATCATCTGGTGGAATAGAGTTTGCATCGATGGATTAGTGCCTACGACATGGAATGCTTTAAAGGTTGCTATGCGTAACAGATTTGTTCCACCCTCTTTTAAACATGGTTTGCATAAGAAATTGCAGTACTTAAACCAAGGTGATAGATTCGTAGAAGAATATTATCAGGAGCTACAAATTAGTATGTTGCGTTGTGATATTATTGAGGATGAAGAGGCTGCAATGGCACACTTTTATGGAGGGTTAAGGTATGAAATTCAGGACATAGTTGATTACAAAGAATACGATGGTGTTCCTAGATTGTTCCAACTTGCGTGTTTGGCAGAAAAAAATTGTAGGGACGACAACAGAGGCCAAGAAACAATTTTGGAAGCTTGACTTCTTCAAAATAACACCGGGTCAAGACAAAATAGCCCCACATTCAGCTTCATGGTCTGCTGCCCCCTTCTCGAGTAGGGCGCGTTCAGCAGTACCCTCAACACCGTCACACACTCCTGAGGTAAGTAAATCCATAAGTGTGCAGGGTTCAACCAAGAGCTCTTCTTCGATTGCCTCTACAGGCCGGTCGACCGGGAGTGTATGCCACCGAGGCAAGGGACTGGGCCACGCCATAAAGGATTGCCCAAGTCAGTGAGCATACATTGCAACAGAGGACGGTAGATATCTAAGTGCTAGTGATGTTGAGGATGAATATGCTCCTGCAGCTAACCTTGCAGGTAAAGAGGACGAACTCGAGATGGATATCTACCATGAGGAAGAATTGAGTGCAGATGCTATGGAGAATTATAGGAAACTCATTGTGCAGCAACTATTAAGTACTCAAATAGAGTAAGCGGAACAGTTACAATGCCATAATCTATTTCAGATATTCCTCATAGTCAAGGACTTCCGTGTTCGAGTCATTATTGATGGAGGAAGCTGCAAGAATTTGGTAAGTTCAGATTTGATCAAGAAACTTTCCTTGCCGACAAGAACACATCCTCATCCATACCACATTTAGTGGTTCAACAATAGCGGTAAGGTGAAGGTAAAGCAAATAGCTAGGGTGCATTTTTCTATTGGTTCATACCATGATTGTGCTGATTTTGATGTAGTTCCCATGCAAGTATGCTCTCTTTTACTAGGACGACCATGGGAGTTTGATACTAATGCAACACATCATGGTAGAAGTATTATAGTACACTCTTATGCATAAAGGAAAGAAAATAACTTTTCTACCTTTAACCCTTGCTGAAATTATGAAATGTGAACAAGAGATAGCTAAAAATAAGAGAAAAGAGCTTGAGAATGAATCTGAAAATCAGCAAGTAGCGGAAAAAGTTTTTCCACCCAAAAAGGAGAAAGCAACAACAACTTCTAAGTCCAATAGAATTAAACTGAAAGGGTGTGTTATCCTTGCCACTAAATCTAACCTTGCTAAAATTTGTGATAATGAGCTACCATGCTATGATTTGATATGCAAAGATGCTTTAGTTTCACTTGAGGATATATCTACCTCTTTGCCTCCTGCTATTGCTAACCTTTTGCAGGAGTTTATGGATGTATTTCCAGCTGAGGTATCCCAGGGATTACCACCTATTTGAGGGGTTGAGTATCAAATTGATTTGATTCCGGGAGCAACTTTAGCAAAACGTACTGCATATAGGACCAATCCAGAAGACACTAAGGAAATTCAGCGATAAGTCCTTTTGGACCGCGACAGGCGTCGTTTGAAATCCCTGGGGTATAAAAGGAGGAGGGGAGCGAACCGCCGCCCCTTTACGCCATTTTCGCGATTGAACCTTCTTCTTTTTCCTTGCGCTCCAGAGCTCTCGCCCTCCCTTAGGCGAATAGTGCACCGTTCTTCCCCCACCGTTCCAGCACATCCCCCACCCCAACATAATGCCAAGAGCGGGAGGTAGCCACCGCGACAAGACACCCGATAGCATACTGCCGGAGTCACAGTTCATCAATGAGGAGGCGGCGGACAAGGTGCAGAAGATGATGGTGCCCGAAGGCCAGCGGGAGGCCTCGGTGGTGAGGCCGGTGAGCTTCCCGCTAGCCACAGACCGGCCAAAGCGCATCGTCATCTTCGTCTCCTTCGTGGCGGCCGAGCTAGTGCCACCGTTCTCAACCTTCTTCCTCTAGATCCTCGACACGTTCGGGATCCAACTGGCGCACCTCAGCCCGAACTCAGTCGTCATCTTGGCGATATTTGCACATTTCTGCGAGATGTTCGTCGGGGTGCCGCCGTCGGTGTCGCTATTCCACCACTTCTTCGTGCTGCGGCTGGGCGGGAAGAAGAGGGGCTTCTCCACCGCGGATGTCACCGGTTACTGCAACTTCCGGCTACGGGACAGCTTGGCAGAGTTGTACATCCCCCAAGTGTTGCGGAGCAAGTGGGATGACTGGCGGCGCGACTGAGTCTACGTCGACGTCAGTCCCCACGACTGCCTCACCTTGCCAGAGCTGGCGGCGGAGCCCCAGAGGTCAATCTGGGAGGCGGCGCCGGCGGAGGACAAGCGGATGCAGCCGATCCTTGACCGCATCGACTACCTGCGCCAGGCCGGCCTTACATCGGTGATGGTGGTGGCGGACTACCTGCGCCACCACCTGGCACCACTGCGGGAACAGGCCCGCCCTAGCTGGATGTACACGGGCTCCCAGGACATCACCAAGACCCAGATCGGCGAGGACTGGGACCTGGATGAGGCGGCGCTGGCGGGCCTGCTCCGGGTGGTGACCGGCGTGGAGGACCTTACCCGGGCAGTGCTCCCCCGGGAATAGCAAGCGCTCTGCGCCGACCCGAACCGGGTAGCGCTGCAAGCGACGCTGCCCGAGTTCGACGCCCAGGGTCTGGTCGACCGGCCAGGGCGCCGGAACCTCGGGACTATCCAGATTCCTGGGGTAGACGAGGCGACCGGCTGCGCTCCAAGGGCCTCTGGCGGGGACGCCGCCAGTGGCAGGCCGGAGGCGAGCGGCAGGGGGGCTGCGGGCGGCCGAGCGCAGACCAGCGGCGCGGGCGCCACGGGCAACAGGCCGCAGGCCGGACGTGGGGCTACCGCAGGCAGCAGCCATCACGCCGGCGGAGGAAGCGCCACCGGTGGTGGAGCAGCGGTAGCGTCGGGGGACAAAGTAAAGCGCCCCTGGACGTTCGTGCCCCAGCCGACATCCTCATCGTCACCGTCGCCTCCACGGCAGCGGCCGTCGGCGGGTGGCGCGAAGGAGGGAGGCCGGGGTGGCTAGTCGTTCGGCACGGAGTCTGCGACGGAGGTGAGGTCCAGGGCTCGAGAACCCGGAGACCAAGGCCGGTGCTGGAGCGGGTCTACAGCGAGTGCCTAAGCCGGCCTGCCGCTGGAGACGGGCTCCACGGCGGAGGCGAGGCCCTGGGCGCCGGAGCCCAAAGACCAAGGCCGGCACGGGAGCGCGTCTATAGTGAGTGCCCAAGCCGGCCCACCACCAGAGATGGGCTCCGCGGAGGCCCCGCAGAGCCCCCCACCGAAGAGAAGGAGGGCAGATTCCGGGTCGAAGCCGTCGGGCCCGGAGTTCAAGATCCCAGAATCATGATGGCAATACCGAGGACCAAAGACTGCGTAAGTGTTCTTCTTCCTCGAGCGTGTTTCGCCCGGAGTAAGTTCGAGGACTAACCTGTTTTTGCTTTCAGGCTGCCCAAGGATGCCACCGGGGACCAAAGGCGACCGGAAGCGCCAAGGCCGGCTCCCGCCCAAGAGCCGAGCACGCCTGAGCCGAGCGTGCCGGCCGAGCTGGAGCCGCAGGTGCTGTCGAGCCCCGAGCCGAGGGCAGCGGCCGCGCCCGAGCCGCCGGCGTCGGCCGAGCCTGCCCCTAGTACTTCAAGGGCGGGGCAGATGGCCGCAACGGGGGTGCCACCATCAAGACATTTGTCGGGGACCCCGAGTACCTTTGCAGAGAGGGCTCGCAGGGGACCCAACACCCGGCAGCCGTCCAACCAGGCCGCAAAACCCCTCCCGGACGTGCTAGGAAGCACCCGGGAGGTGATCGAGCGGCTGGAGGCGGCCGTGGCAGGGGAACGAGCACAGCTCGAGGCCGAGCATGCCGCCCTCGTCGAGGAGAGGTGCCGGCTAGAGGAGGTCGTCCATGTTTTGGAGGCCCGCATCGCCTCGGCCCGCGGCACCCGGAGAGGCGCGCGATGGACGCAAAGCGGGAGACCCTGGATGAAGTGCGTGAGGAGGCCGTCGCCACGCAAGTGGAAGCCACCCGCTTGGGTGAGATATCGCGGCGGTGGGCCGCAGAGCTGCTCGCCAGGGAGCGGCTGGTGCTGGCTTGGGAGGATGCCATCCTGCCGCGCGAGAAGGCGATGGAGGCCTCCCAGGCAGACTTAGCCCACCGGAAGGACGAGCTCGAGCGGTGACGCGCCGAAGTCTCCGTTGGGAGGAGGAGGTTGCAATCCGTGAGACCGATGTCGCAATCATGGCGACGGCTTTGGATGCCCAGGAGGAGCAGCTGACTCACCGTGAAGCGGAGGCTGCCTCGACGTCGGCGGCTTTAACTGCTCGGGAGGAGCAGGCCACCACGTGGAAGTCGGAGCTGACTGCCCAAGAGCAGGCCCTCTCTGCCCTCACCGAGCAGGTGAAGCCAAAGCAAGCTGAAGCCCCAGCGCCCAGCGCCGTCCCGACCAGTGCGCCCGAGGAGCTAAGCCTTGAGGAGCGGCTGCAGATCGCGAAGGACGAGCTCGAGACCGTTACCGCTGAGCGGGCCAACGTCAAGCTGATGATGCGAGACATCCTTCGGCAAGCACGGAGGTCCGTGAGGGTGGTCGGGCTCGGGCGAGTCTACTTGGGCGAGAAGGGGATGGAGCGAGCGACCATCGGCCACATCGCCCTCGGCTTTGAGGAGATCAGCCGGTGACTGAAGGCGCTTCCCCGGGCCGTGCAGGAGTTAGCCTCCCGGGAAGGGCGTGGTCTGGTCCAAGTAGTGGCCGAGCACGTTCTAGCCTGTTACCGAAGCCGGGACCCCAACTTCTCGCTGGAGCCAGCCCGGGAAGGGGTGGTCGAGGCAGAGGAGGAGGCCGCCCGGGAGGCTGTCCAGGGCGTCTCCGCCGAGGTGGCAGCTTGCTTCATGCGGGAGCCACCACCGGTGCCGAGCAGTGGCAGCAGCAGCGAGGACTCCTCGCCGCCTCCTGAGCCCGCTGACCTAGATTAAGCTTTTGTATTTTTCTTTTTCTTTGACTTGATGTAAATATGGGAGTGATCCCTCTGAATAGCTGTCACCACTCATCGCCCGAGTAGTGAGGCCTCTTCGCGTGTTTAGCCTCCGAGCCCTCGCGAGTCCGCAGCAGCTAAGTCAAGAGACAAAGGCAAGAACTTCCTTGCTCGGGAGATAGGTCGATCCAGCACGGAGCACGCCACGACCAGTGAACGCTTTCCCATTTTGCGACCACTCAAACAAGCATACCGGAGACACGTGCGGGCGGAAATGCAACCAAGAGTCCCCACAATTTGGTGGTGCCTGGGCTAGGACGGACCAAACTGAGCACCGACAGCCCGCCCCCTGAGTCTAGGCTCCTGACCGCTCTTTGCTCGAGCGGTAGGATTACCCGACAACCCCAGAGGCTCGGTGGTGCCCGGGGTACTTTTAAGCGGGCCGAGCACCACAACCACCATGAAGGACTTTGATCAGACATTGCCGTCCGTACAGTACACCTTTCTACTATCCGTTCTGTCATTCCGGGAAAAGCGGACACGTGGGCAGGGTTTGTGCGCGAGGAGACCATCTCGCTGAACAGATTAGAATGCGAGGGTCCTGAGGATAACTCGGGAACAATAGATTGCTAAATATGTAAGGATGTAAATTCGTACGACCTTAACCACTCACCAGACAGTTGTCAGCCTTTCGGCCGACCGATCCAGGAGAGGTATGGGCTCCGAGCTCGGGGTGCTCGGGAACTTGGTTCCTTTGGTCGGAGCGCCCGAGCACTGGAAAGCATGAGAGGGAGCCTGGGGTTAGGCGGTCCCGACCACTCATGCTCGAGCGGTAGGACCACCCGAGGACCCCCTAGACCTGAGCAGCGACCTGGGTACTAGGCCCTTGTGGTCGAGCTGCTTTTATTCTTGGTTGTTGATCTGTAACTTAAGAAAATAGGAAAAGATTCTTTGTTTGGTGCGCTCTGTTAGTGTAGTACTCATTATAGACTGCTCTCATTTTCGACCCGAGACCTCTCGAATACCCGGACCGGCTAAGTATGCAGACAGAGGCATAACCCAGAGGTCCTATGGCTTGGTGGCGCCCGGGAAGGACTGACCAGGCCGAGCACCGACAGCCCGCCCTTGGGGTCTCGACTCCCGACCACTCTTTGCTCGAGTGGTAGGATTACCCGAGAACCCCAGAGGCTCGGTGATGCTCAGGGTATTGCCATGACACCGAATACCACAGCCTACAACAACAGACTTAGGTCAGGCGGCAACTGCCCACGCGCATACCGATCGGGATTCTTTTGTCAACGGGGAAAATGAGAGATCATGTTTTTCTCGCACAATCGAGCATCTCACCAGACATATTAAACATATGGATTCTAGAGAAAACGTAAAATTTGAAATAAGAACTGGAGAATGGTAATATATATTGACAATTTTGTACAAGACCGAGTGACTTACATGGTTAGTGGTAGCCCCCGGCCAACTTGGGCGTGGGGACTCCCGGCCTGGTTGGCCCGAGCACATCTATGCCAGCTACGGATAGAACTTGCGCAGATGCTCGATGTTCCACGTATTGGGGAGCGGCTGCCTGTCCTCTGCAGCTAACCGAAAAGAGCCTTCTCGCGGGACACCGATCACGGTAAAGGGGCCTTCCCACATAGGGGACAGTTTATTCCTTCCTTCGCACGATTGGACGCGTCGGAGAACTAGATCCCCCACCTCGAGAGACCGGGCATGGATGTGATACTGATGATAGTGCCACAGGCTTTGCTGGTATCAGGCTGCTCGGACGGCGGCACGCTGCCAGCGCTCTTTCAAATAGTTGACGTCGTCGCGCCTCCGCTGTTCGTGTTCGCCTTCGGAGTAGGTATGCACCCGAGGGGAACCAAGAGTGAGCTCGGAGGGGAGGACCGCCTCAGCGCCGTACAGGAGGAAGAAAGGAGTCTCCCCGGTGGCGCGACTTGGCGTGGTCCGATTGGCCCATAGCACAGGAGGTAGGTCGTCGATCCACCCTTTCCCGTGCTTTGCGAGCACGTTGTAGGTTCGGGTTTTGAGCCCCTTCAGTATCTCAGCATTGGCACGCTCGACCTACCCATTGCTCCGAGGATGAGAGACAGAGGTGAAGCAGAGCTTGATGCCGAGGTCCTCGCAGTAGTCCCCGAACATGGCACTTGTGAATTGAGTGCCATTTGTTGGTGATGATCCTGTTCGGGACGCTAAAGCGACTTGTGATACCGTGGATGAACTGAAGCGCCGTGTTCTTGGTAACCTACGACTGGAACCACCTCTGGCCACTTGGTAAACTTGTCGATGGTGATGTAGAGGTACTCATAGCCCCCGATTGCTCGAGGGAATGGACCGAGGATGTCCAGCCCCCAGACCGCGAAGGGCCATGACAGGGGGATGGTGTGGAGAGCCTGAGCTGGTTGGTGAATCTGCTTTGTGTGGAACTGACACGCCCTGCAGTGTCGAACCAACTCGAAAGCATTCTGGAGAGCTGTAGGCCAGTAGAAACCTTACCGGAAGGCCTTCCCTACCAGCGTGCAGAACGATGCATGGCCACCGCACTCGCCCTCATGGATCTCAGCGAGAAGCTCGCCGCCTTCTGCCTGGGTGATGCATTTTAGGAGGACACCGTCCGTGCCGCGCCGGTAGAGACCCCCGTCTACTATGGCATAGCGTTTGGACTACCGTTCAATTCTTTCGGCAGAGGCATCATCCCCGGGGAGGAATTTTTCTTTCAAGTACCCTCGGATCTCGTTCATCCACGAGGCATCTTGAGAACTGCCAGTAAGCGCAGCGCACTCGCCGGGCAGCGGTACCCTGACGGGGCTTCCCACTGAGGGCACCACCGGGGTCCCCTGAACTAGGCTCGAGGGTTCCCCTTCGTCATGGTCGACAGGCAGGACGGAAGGTCGTGTGAGCCTTTCTTCAAAGACTTCAGCAGGGACGCGCGCATGGGAAGAGGCCAGGTGAGAAAGGTCATCGGCCAGAGCGTTGTCGTGGCAAGATATATACCGTAGCTCTAAGCCGTCAAAGTGCCTCTCCAGCTTCCTGACTTCCGCCACGTACGCCGCCATTTGAGGATCCCTGCACTGGTATTCTTTTGACACCTGGTTGACCACTAGCTGGGAGTCTCCCTTGACCAGGAGGCGATGAATCCCTAGGCCCACCGCGGCCCGGAGGCCAACGATGAGGCCCTCATATTCTGCCATATTGTTGGTTGCTCGGAACTGCAGCTGCACGATGTACCGGAGTTCTTCACCCGTTGGGTAGGTGAGAACCACTCCAGCCCCCGCGCCTTTCAGCGTGAGGGAACCGTCAAAGTGCATAATCAAGTACCCGCATGCATCATGCCCGGGATAGGCGGAAATTACTTCTTGGTCGATCTCGGGGACGGGCGTCCATTCTGCCACAAAGTCAGAGAGCGCCTGGCTTTTGATCGCCTGGCGGCTGACAAAGTGCAGATCAAACTCCACCAGTTCCACCGCCCACTTGACGATGCGCCCGATGCCTTCTCGGTTCTGGAGGATCGGCCCTAGTGGATACGTGGTAACCACCGAGACCTTGTGCGCCTAGAAGTAGTGGTGCAGCTTCCGGGAAGCGATGAGCACGGCATAGAGCAGCTTTTGGGCTTGGGGATATCCTGTTTTGGCATCTCGGAGGACTTCACTGAGGAAGTACACCGGTCGCTGTATACGGCGGGCCCGGGCTACAGCTTCCCCCGAGGGCCTGTCACAGCCCCTGAGCTCAGCGGAGTGGTCGGGGCTGGCCGAATGCTCGAGCTCCACTCCTCGCTCGGGAGGAGCCAAGTGCTCGGGCTCGACTCCCTAGTTAGGAGGAGCCACGAGGACTGGGGAGTGCTCAAGGGCGGCTGAAAGCTGGGACCCAGCACCTTGCCCCGAGCACTCATCACGCTCCACCACCAGTACTACGCTCACAACCTGAGGAGTGGCCGAGACGTAAAGCAGTAGTGGCTCGCCCTCGGAGGGGGCCACCAGTATGGGCGGCGAGGTGAGATATTTTTTCAAATCACAGAAGGCCTGCTCGGCCTCCGGCGTCCAGTCGAAGTGATCGGTCTTCTTGAGGACCTTGAAGAGGGGGAGTCCTCGCTCCCCGACCCCGAGCTTGGAGATGAAGCGCCCGAGGGCCGCCATGCAGCCGGTGAGGCGCTGAACTTCCTTGAGTCGAGCAGGGGGTCGTATCTGCTCGATGGCCCGAATCTTCTCTGGGTTGGCCTCGATTCCTCGGCTAGAGACCAAGAAACCGAGGAGCTTGCCTGCAGGTACCCCGAAGATGCACTTCTCGGGGTTAAGCTTCAAGCGGGTAGTGCGGAGACTGTTGAAAGTCTTGGCCAGATCTTCGAGCAGGGTGGCGCGGTCTCGGGACTTGACCACAAGATCGTCGATGTAAGTCTCGACGTTGCGGCCAACCTGCGAGTCAAGGGTAATACGCACAGCGCGCTGGAAAGATGACCCAGCATTGCATAAAGCAAATGGCATCGATACATAGCAATAAGTCCCCACCGGAGTGGTAAAAGAAATTATTTCTTCATCCTCTATGGCCATGCGGGTTTGGTGATAACCAGAGTTTGCATCTAGAAAACATAAAAGATCTCACCCCGCAGTTGGATCTACAATCTGATCTATGCGGCGTAAAGGAAAAGGATCATTTGGGCAAGCCTTGTTTAGGTCGGTGTAGTCGATGCGCATGCGGAGCTTGCCGTTGGCCTTCGAGACGATGACTGGGTTCACCAGCCACTCGGGGTGGAGGACTTCTCGGATGAAATCGGTGTCAAGGAGCTTACTTACTTGCTCCCAGATGAACTCCGGGCGCTCGGGCGCCTGCCGCCGAACTTTCTGCTTCACCGGCCGTGCGTCCGGGCGCACAGCCAGGTGGTGCTCGATCACCTCCCTAGGGATCCCGGGCATATCGGAAGGCTGCCATGCAAACACGTCAATGTTAGCCTGGAGGAAGGCGACGAGCGCGCTTTCCTATTTACCGCCCAGGTCACCGTCGATTCGGACGACCTGAGAAGCGTCTTCGCCCACCACGACCTCCTTCGTAGGAACGGAGGTGTCGGCAGCGAGTCTAGGTTTGGATGAAGAAGGTCCCGGGCCCCCTGGATGACCTTCGACCTCGGCCCGAGCTGAGACCAAGGCCGAGTATAACTGCTCAGCGCAAGAGACGGTGCTACTGGTCTCGGCGGACACGGAGATGGGGCCCACAGGGCCCGTCATCTTGACCGTGAGGTAGGCGTAGTGGGTGACCACCATAAACCGAGCAAGCGCCGGGCGCCTGAGGATGGCGTTGTAGGGGAGGGGAAGTTTCCAAGACATCGAAGATGACGTTCTCCGTCCGGAAATTATCCCGGCTCCCGAATGTCACGGGCAGCTCGAGGGGCAGGGAGTGCCCGGGCGTCACCCCGTAGAAGGGGAGCGATGGCTTTAGGCGCCTGGAAGGCACCTGCAGCTTCTCGAAGGACTCCCAGGAAAGGAGGTTCAGGCCTGCGCCCCCGTCGATCAGCACCCTGCTGACCTTCACGTTGCAGATGGTGGGGGACACTACCAGTGGTAGTCACCCCACGCTTGCAGTACTGGCGGGGTGGTCGGCTAGGCTGAATGTGATCGGGGCATCCGACCACTTCAGGGGCCTTGCGGCCTCTTCCCTCGGGGTCGCTGAGCACACCTCGCGCCGCATGGTCTTGACGCTACGGTGGGAGGAGGGCGTGTACGCGCCTCCATCGATGAAGGCGACGGTGTGCTCAGGCTCCTGGAAGCCGAGCTCTTGGTTGTCGGGGGCGGCTCTGTCGTTGCCACCCCTGCGGGGCTCCTCGCGGTCCCTCTGGCGCTACTCGATGAGGCCTTTGACCGTGCGGCACTCCGTGAGGTCATGCCACGTGGTCTGGTGGATCTGGCACCACTTCCCCAGCTCGGGCCTCGTAGGAGCGGGGGCCCTTGCGGGAGCGGGAGCCCTCTTGAGAGCCGGAGCCCTAGGAGGGGCTCGGCCCGGAGCCCTCGCGGGCGCGGGCCTTCTGTCGTTGGCCGCCCAGCGAGCTGGCCGGTGATCGGGTTCCTGGGCCGGCCCATGGGCGGGGCCCTGGGCCAGCTCAACGGGGACAGCCTCGCACCTCCTTCTCTTTTTCTTTTCCCACCTGTCGGAGCGGAAGGACCTGGTTGATCGGTGGCGGGATGCTCGGGGCGCAGAACATGCCATGCCTGAGCCTTCGCCGCCTTGGCGCACTTGTCGGCCAGCGCGAAGAGTTCCGCGGTGGTTTCGACCTCGTGCGTGCCAAGCTTATGGAGCATCCGCTCATCGCGGACACCCTGCTGGAACGCGACAATGATAGCATGGGGGGTTATCCGCGGGATGGTGTTGCGGACCTGGCTAAAGCGCTGTATGAAGCGCCACAGCGTCTCCCCCTCGTGTTGTTTGATGGCGTGGAGGTCGCACTCCAGGCCGGGGCGCGTGAACGTGCCCTGAAAGTTTGCCACAAACTGGTGGCAAAGATCATCCCAGGAGCCAATAGATCATGGGGGTAAGTTCATAAGCCAAGAGCGGGCAGAGCCCCTCAAGGCGACATGGAAATAGTTGGCCATCACCTTTTCACTGCCGCCAGTCGCTTGGACACCAGTGGTGTAGATTTGGAGGAACTCGAAGGGGTCGATGGACCCGTCATACTTCTCCGGTAGTTCTGGCCGGAACTTGGTGGGCCATTTGACCCGGCAGAGCTCGCTGGTGAAGGCACGGCAGCCTGTGCCTTACCCTACTACGCGGGCAGCACCCTTGGGCAGTGAACGCCAACGAGCCGGGTAGCCCCGGCGGTCATGGGCTGGCAAGGAGGAGGCCTGGTCCTCGGCTTCAGCCTCATGCCGGGTCTCCCGCTGGCGCTCGAGGGTAACACGTGCATCTTCGACGGCCCTCCGCTCGTTGAGGTGCAAGCGAAGGTCCTGTGCTCCAGTAGTGACCAGGGGGGGCGGCACTCCACTTGGAGGCCCCCCGGCCAGTGCGACCGCCACCTGATGATGGGTTGGTCTTAGCTGCGCCGCGGTGGGAGGTAGTGCGAGAACTCTCGGCCAGCACCTGACGGTGAGCCGTGCCGACCAAGTCGGCCACCTCCTGGAGTCAACGGTCTTCTGGGGTTTCCCCCGCCGCCTGGACTGGCGGGTGCCTGAGGAGAGCTTTTGCCGCAAGCAGCGCACTCCCAGGACTGGCCTCGCCGAAGGCGAGCCTACGCCGCAACGGCGCCCGGTGCTGTCCAGATGTAGATCTGGCGGCAGGAGTTTCTGCCACCTGCTGAGGGTTAGGCGGTGCGCTAGCGACGGCAGTGGCGACCCTGCTGGGCCCAGCGCCATGGTCCCCCTGAGAGGGGAGCGTCGTGCGTGCGGACCGTGGCTGCTACTGAGGAGCAGCAGCGATTGGGGCCTCCTGCGCGAGGGGCTCCATTTCCTCACTGGAGCTGGAGCCGGTGCGCCGGAGACGATGGTCACCTACCATTTTTTCTGCAGGAAAAAACAAACAAACAAATTCAGGGATGCAACCCCCCTACCTGGCGCGTCAGCTGTCGGAGGGTGAACTCCTGTCGCAGGGATCCAGAGGGACCCCTTTTTGAGATTCGGCCGGGGGGATGATTCTAAATACGTTTGCGGGAGAAATAAATGGATGTAAATGCAATAGCAGGTGGGGTGGAAGGATCGAATGTAGAATGCAGTAAATGCACTGGAGGGATTTTTAGACAGGTTCGAGCCGCACTGAGCGTAATACCCTACTCCTATGTGGATGCTATAAATGCCCTGAGAATGCCTCTCAGGAATGTTGCTGGTTACAAGAATGTTTGTCTATGCTAGAGCTTCGGGCTCCTTGTTCTTCGGTGATCTCAGCTTCTATGCTTGTACGAAGATGTTCTTCTGTCTCTAAGAATGTGTATCCGAGCCTTTTAGCCTACCAGAGTCTTCCTTTTGTCCGTGCCCGTCGGCTCCCTTAAATACTCGCCGGCGGTAGCGTGCCCCGAAAGGGAGGGCACGAGTTCCAAGGCACCATAAATGGAAAGGCAGTCATCATGGGCTCGCCAGCGCGAAGTGACAGGGGGTTGAAAACGCCCCCCCCCCCCCCCCCCCGCCCTGTCTTCGGTCGTCATGATGGCGCTAGCAACGGGCGCCGTGGAGAGGGCCCACCGGGCAGTCGCAGAGCAGCTCGGTGTGCCCACCCAGTCTTGTTTGTCTGACACAGCAGGGCGGCAGGCGGGGCGCCTCGGGCCTTGCGATGCTATCCCGAGGTGCGTCGGATGACGCGGTTTGGGACCCGTGCATTAAATGTCCCCACGCCCTTCTGCCAGAATGTGGCAGGAGCAGTTGGAGGTGACAGGTCACGCGCCCTCTTAAATGCGGCATCGGGCCTTTCACAGGCTGACACCTCACCGCTGGACCCCTATAGGGGCCACCGACGAAGGACTTCTTGGGCCGTCGGGGAACCGAGTGCTCGGGGGTCACTGTTCATATCCCCGAGCACTCTCTCCCGGAAACGCCCTCTCTTGGTCCTCGGGAAACCGAGTGCTTGGGGGCCACTGTTCACGACCCCGAGCACTCTCTCCCTGAATTGACTGTTTGGATCCTCGGGGAACCGAGTGCTCGGGGGCCGCCGTTCACAGCCCCGAGCACTCTCTCCCGGAACTACCTTCCTTGGGACCTCGGGGTACTTGGGTGCTCGGGGGCCACTGTTCGCGGCCCCGAGCACACCCTTCCCGGTACTCAGCTTTTCTGGTCATCGGGGGACTTGGGTGCTCATGGGTCACTGTTCATGACCCCGAGCACTCTCTTCCCGGTCACTTGGTCTTCGCAGATCATCGGGGAACCCGGGTACTCGGGGACCACTGTTCGTGGCCTCGAGCGCCCTCTCCCGGGACTTAGTCTTTTCGTGCCTCGCGGAGATGATCCCTGCGGGAAGGCACCACGTGGCAAACTGCTGGCCTGGCCTCGATATTCAGGGACCCCTGGTTCCTGATTCATCGACAGAGAGTCTTACCAAACCTCCCTAAACTGAAGATGTCTTGAAAAACCTCCGTAAAACAGAAACATCTCCCAAAACCTCTGTAAAACGGGGATGTCTTCCAAAACCTCCACCAAACAAAGATCCTGAAAAAACAGCCATGAGGCAAAAACATCTTGAAAACCTCCGCACAAGGGGATGTTTTGAAAAACTCCATCTATGGAGATGTTCTAAAACCCTATCTGATAAATCATGCGGCATCTTGTAGACAGTTCCTCTATGCCGGACAAGTAAATCCCTCTGACATCTTGAAGGAAGTGCCTTCGTGCCAGAGAAGTAAATCCCTTTGGCATCTTGAAGTCAGTGCATGTGTGCCCGAGAAGTAAAACCCTCTGGCATCTTGAAGGCAGTTCCTCCATGTTGGATAATTATATCCCTCCACCATCTTTAAGGTCTAGCTAATCTATGTGGCAAAGAGGCAAAGACCGCTCCAGCATCTTGAAGGCATTGCCTCTGTACTGGACAGGCATAGACCCTCCATCATCTTTAAGGCCAGGCTGACCTATGTAGCGGAGGGATAACAACCCCCCCCCCCCCCGGCGTCTTGAAGACCTAGCCTCCATGCCAAAAAGGATTCATAACAAAGTTATGATCTTCCAGCATTTTGAAGACTAAAAGTCTCCATGCCAAAATTATCTGACCCCTCTAATATCTTGAAGGCATAGCCTCTGTACTACAAAGGCATCACACATCGAAACATTAGTAAACAAGTTGCTTTACCCTGCTCGCACCTAAATCAACTCAGTACCCCTCGTATCTCGCACCCCGCGGCTACTAACAGCCGCATAATGCGAAGGGGTTGGGATTGGTGGCACAGGTGAATCGTTGGTGCAATAAAATAACGTCAAAAAACAAAGTTAACACAATGCAAGTTTATTCATACATGATATACAAAAGTTTGTATTCAACTCGTCACTGTACCTTGAATCTATGCATAGCAAACTTGCTAGCCTGTTGCGCCTCTGTGAAGTACTACTGGATGTGGAGGGCGCTTGGCCGTCATGCCTCCCAAAAGTACGACGATCTGGAGGATTGCCCAAGGTAATGGCGCATGGAGGGTCGATGCAAATCCCCTCCACGCAAAGAACTACTGCAAAGATAGAGCCCACAAGCTTGGGAAGACAAAGGTTCCACTGCGAAGGGATATGAGTCAAAGGCCAAAAAATCCATCTCTTCCTCCTCCTCCTCCTCCTCCTCTAGCGGAGACTCCGCAGCCTGTACCTCCTCCACCTTCACTCCAGTCAGAATAGGCTCAAGGATTTTCGAAGACACCCTTTCGTCAGAATCCCGGGGGAGGACAAAACGTTGAAGGAAGCGTGGGCCAACAAACTCCCAAGCTGTACGGGTTGTACAACAGTTGTCCTTTTCAACAAAATACACATTCGGAGTAGACACAGGGGGTCCTCTGGCTCAACCTTGACCAAGACATCGGCGGCCATTTCGGATCCACACACCCTTCGGAATCCCGGGGCACGACGAAGCCACTCCACCGCCGGACAGACGGAGTAGCCATAGACACTCCAGACACACTTGATCCCTCCCCAGGGCACCATCCTGGGCACGATCAAGGTCCCCTCCGACCTCAGGTCACCGTACCTATATGCACAAATCGAACTCCAGTTAGCCTCATGGGACGAACATTCTATAACAACACAGGAAAAACCACAAGGAGATAGACATGGCTCTATTTGGCAAGAAAAAGTCCAAATACATGAAGCAGGAGAGGGTAGTCAACATACTAAGACTCTGACCCCCTTTCGGAAAGAAAAGAAAAGCAAAAACAATAGCCTGCATAGAGTTACACCTCCAGAGGTAGTTTTTGCAGAGCATCCATGATGAGGACATCACTCCCTCGGATACATACAATGATCCTCCATTGAACTTTCAAGGTCCAATCACAAGAGCTCACGCACGACAATTAAATTTAGAGGTGAGCTCATTCCTAAGCAACTCTTTATATAATTTTGAGAATAGATTACTACCTAATGATTATGTGTTGCTGAGGAATCATGGAGAGGACAAGGAGACACATAGAGGAAGGCTTGGAGGCGTGGAGGAGCAGCTAGGACGTCCAACAACAGCAGGAGGTCTAGTCCAACTCGAGTCCGAATCAGTCTCGACCTCCAGGACCAGCGAGCAGTAAAACGGACGCCCAGGACGCATCCGGACTCCGTTTTCAACGATTCACATATGTTTGGAAAGATAATTTCATAAGGAAACCAATGGAGTTGGTTTGAGGTCCAAATTCCTTCTGAGTCAACGGAAAACGTCGAAACAAGTCAGCGTCCAGAATCTGTCCCGGTGCTGCGTCACCGTTTTTGGTCCGTTGGGCCGTGTATCGTCGTTGAGCCCATTAGGGGGGGCGTGACCAGGGGGTGTGACGACCCTTAGACCCTTATTATCAGCCGCCGCCGCTCTCGTTAGGGCGGGTTTTTGCTAAGATTATTCTGTCAAGAACAGTTTCGCCGTTTCGTCGGTTTGTGAGACCCCAACTCGTGAGATTAATCATTCATCTGCAATTTGGTTGCATTCTTCCTTGTTCTTGCTTGTGTTCTTCGATTCGCAGGCAAGGACTTTAGCCTTCTTGGCGAGGTCAACCGTGCAACGCCGATTGAGAACCAGAGGAGACGTGGTGCTGCGATTGCGGGGTTTCGGATCGTGTTGTTCGGAAGCCGGATCGACTTGTGTCTCGTTTCCACCAAATCGAGAGTTACCAGAACCTTTCGGAAGATCGGGAACCCTTGTTCATATTAAGTGGTATCAGAGCTTCAGGTATACCGTCAGGTTCATATCTACCCTTAGTTTCGAGTGTTTTCGCCTTCGTTCCATAATCCACTGTCATATTGTTTTTTTTTTCCTGTCCTACAACCCTTCCACGCCTTTAGCTTTTGCATATTTCAGTTTCAGAGTCCGTCGTGTTGAGTTTGTGTCCTGGTCAAGGTCTTGTTGCTGGTTAGGTCGTGTTAGAGTCCAGTTTGTGTGTTTTCTCCCACCGTTTCCATCAAACCCTAGCCTCCATCGCATATTTTCCCCACTTTCTACCCGTTTTGTCCTCTAATTCGGAGTCGTTTCTCAAATCGGGCATAACTTTCGCGTACGAACTCCGTTTTCAGAAAAGTCACAGAGTTTTTCGCATCAAAATGGCGTTTCGGATCCGTTCGTCCCCGGCTTTGCCGGGTTCGGTGAAATCAGAACTCCCAAATTCGCCTCCGAAGTTTGAGTTTTCAATTTCCAAATATTTTTCTCATTTTCCGGCTGAACTTCAGAAAATTCTACAGGCTACGTCTTTCACTTGTTTAAGCTCAAATTTTCTGTGGTTCCCTCTTGTGTGCTCCTAAGTGAAAAAACAATATCAAAAAAATAAAAAGAAAAAGTCAAATTTTCCCAAAAAAACAACGACAGCCAAAAAATAGAAAAGAGAGAGGGGAAAAAGAGGAACAATATCTAGAGGAGCACATAGAGAAGGGCAAAGTGAGCTGTGTTAGCGTGTGCTGTTTAGTTCTTTGTTTCTGTTGCTCTTGCTATCCATCATACTTGTTTCTCCACCTTGTTTATCACACATACTTGGTACTTGCAACACTTTAGGCCAGCAACGAGAATAAGTACTTGAGACTATAATTTAGCATTACTATCTGTTTCTGATTTGTGTTCCACATATACATATTTGTTCTCTTTGTGTGCCTTCCAAGCTCCACAGATTCTTCTGGACAGCACTGGTTTGCATCCCTGCAATCGCTCGCACGCCTTCCAGGTATCCTTTGCTTTGCTGTTGATGGAGATAAAACGCCAAAGGACTTCAAGGAGTGTGTCAGCCAAGAGCAGCTACAAGCTGTTGTAGACAATGCTCAGAAGGAGATGAAGGAGACAGTCATCAAGGCTGTCACTGAAGCGATAATTGAGATGAAACTCGCAAACGCGGTTGAGCGGGTGGACAAACGGTTATCCGAGCTCACCGACAGGGTAAATGCTTTGGAAAACCGTCCTGTGCACAACGAAGATGTGAATGGAAGCAACACCGGTGATGAGTTGTATGATGACGATGTTAATGTTGATCCAGCGGCGACATTGCAAAACAGATTACGGCGTCGTCTTCGCACTAACACCACAGGTATGGGTGGCGTTCTACATCACCATCACCATCGAGGTATGTATAATCGAGCTCCTGAAGATCCTTATGCTAAGGTTAAATTTACTATACCTTCTTTTTCGGGACATTATGATGCTGAGGGATATCTTGATTGGGAGATGACAATAGAGCAAAAATTTAGTGCCCACCAAGTACCTGAACAACATAGAGTTAGACAAGCCACTAGTGAGTTTAAAGATTTTGCTATTATTTGGTGGACTGGTTTAGCTGCAGATGGTGCTCTGATACCACTTAATATGAACAAGGGTTCCCGATCTTCCGAAAGGTTCTGGTAACTCTCGATTTGGTGGAAACGAGACACAAGTCGATCCGGCTTCCGAACAACACGATCCGAAACAATAGTAGAAGGCATACCATGCAAGCGAACAATCTCTTTGAAAAAGAGGTCAGCAATATAAACGGCATCATGACTTTTATGACAAGGTATAAAATGTGCCATCTTAGAAAAACGATCCACAACAACAAAAATGCTATCCCTCCCCCTCTTAGTCCTAGGCAATCCCAAAATAAAGTCCATCGAAATATCTACCCAAGGAATAGAAGGGACAGGAAGAGGCATATACAAACCATGTGGATTCAAGCGAGACTTAGCCTTTTGACATGTAGTACAGCGTGCCACGAACCGCTCAACATCTCTCCTCATCTTTGGCCAAAAGAAATGTGTGGCCAACATATCCTCCGTCTTCTTAGCACCAAAATGTCCCATCAATCCTCCTCCATGTGCTTCCTGCAACAACAAAAGACGAACGGAACCAACTGGAATGCATAGACGGTTAGCTCTAAACACAAATCCATCATTGATCACAAACTTGTTCCATGTACGTCCCTCTTTACAGTTCAGCAATACATCTTTAAAATCAGGATCAAGCACATATTGTTCTTTTATTGAGTCAAGTCCAAAAATTCTATAATCAAGTTGGGACAACAAAGCATATCGTCTAGACAAAGCATCAGCAATTATATTATCCTTCCCTTTCTTGTGTTTGATAACATAAGGAAAAGATTCAATAAATTCAACCCACTTAGCATGTCTACGATTCAGATTATTTTGAGAACGAAGATACTTAAGCGATTCATGATCTGAATGTATAACAAATTCTTTAGGCCACAAATAATGACGCCACGTCTCTAGAGAACGTACAAGTGCATACAATTCCTTATCATACGTAGAGTAATTAAGAACAGGGCCATGCAATTTTTCGCTAAAGTATGCAACGGGCTTACCTTCTTGCATCAAAACACCTCCAATGCCAACTCCACTAGCATCACATTCTAGCTCAAAGGTCTTACCAAAATTTGGAAGTTGCAGCAATGGCGCGTGCGTAAGCTTGTCCTTCAAAGTGTCAAAGGACTCCTTTTGTGCCTTACCCCAATGGAACACCACACCTTTCTTTGTCAACTCGTGTAAGGGGGCAGCAATGGCGCTGAAATCCTTCACGAAACGACGATAAAAACCTGCAAGTCCAAGAAAACTTCTCACCTGTTTGATGGTTTGGGGCACCGGCCAACTCTTTATGGCTTCAATTTTCATCTCATCCACCTCAATTCCCTGTGGAGTAATAACATAGCCAAGAAAAGAGACTCGATCCGTGCAAAAGATGCACTTCTCAAGGTTACCAAATAAACGTGCATCACGTAAAGCATTAAAAACAGCACGTAAGTGATCCATATGTTCATCTAAAGACTTGCTATAAATCAATATATCATCAAAGTAAACCACCACAAATCGTCCAATAAAAGCTCTTAAAACCTCATTCATCAAACGCATGAAAGTGCTAGGTGCATTAGTTAAACCAAAAGGCATTACTAACCACTCATATAATCCGAATTTAGTTTTGAAAGCTGTTTTCCATTCATCTCCAAGTTTCATTCTAATTTGGTGGTAACCACTACGCAAGTCAATCTTTGTAAAAATTACAGAGTCACACAACTCATCAAGCATATCATCAAGTCTAGGAATAGGATGGCGATATCGAATAGTAATGTTATTGATGGCTCTACAATCAACACACATACGCCATGTACCATCTTTCTTAGGAACCAAAATCACAGGAACAGCACAAGGACTAAGGCTCTCACATACATACCCGCGGTCCAAAAGCTCTTGGACTTGCCGCTGAATTTCCTTAGTCTCCTCGGGATTGGTTCGATACGCAGCACGATTTGGCAATGTTGCTCCCGGGATCAAATCGATTTGATGCTCTATCCCTCTCATAGGTGGCAGTCCCGGGGGTATCTCAGCTGGGAAAACATCCTCATACTCCTGCAAAAGGTTAGTGGCAGCAGGAGGTATCGAACTAATAACATCATCAAGCGAATACAAAACTCGTTTGCAAACCAAGGTGTAGCAAATATCATTATTAGAAATTTCAGCAAGGTCACTTTTTAGTGCAAGCATAACACCACCCTTCAATTTTATGCCCTCTACTTTAGAACTAGGTGCAGACTTATCCTTTTTAGGTGGGTAAAGAGAATTAGCAACTTGCTGATTTTCAGATTTAGTATCACGCAAATTAGCAGCTCGCTCTTTATCAGCTTGTACAATTTCAGCAGGGGTCATAGGAACCAAAGTAATTTTCTTTCCTTTATGCATAAAAGTATATGTATTACTTCTACCATGGTGTATAGCATCATTATCAAATTCCCAAGGTCGACCCAATAAAAGTGAGCAAGCTTCCATAGGTACCACATCACAGTCAACATAATCAGCATAGGAACCAATGGAAAAAGAAACTCTGCAAGTTTGTGTTACCTTAGCTTTTCCAGCATCATTAAACCACTGAAGGTTATATGGATGGGGGTGTTGGCGTGTGGTCAAGCCAAGCTTCTTGACCAAATCTGAACTCACCAAATTATTACAACTACCTCCATCGATGATGACACGTGCTCGCCGATTTTGGATGACGAAGAAAATCTGGAACAAGTTATGGCATTGCAGCTTCTCTGGTTGTTGTACCTTTATGCTGAGCGCCCGCTGCACAATGATGCTCCTATAGGTCGCTGTGTCATCACTGCCCAAGATTTCGTTGCTATCCTCAACAACTGGTTCTTCTTCTTCTTCCTCCTCAATGTCAGAGGCGCTGATGTATGCCCGCTGACTTGGGCAATCCTTCTGCACATGACCGAATCCATGGCAGTGACGACACTGAATGCCAGAGGTGCATCCCATTGATGCAACAGAGGAAGCACTCTTGGAAGGTCCCTGCAAAACAGAATTTTTACCTGAGCCTGAAGGTCGTGTAGTGACCGGATTTGGTGCCGTAGCTGCTTGTTGCTTGCTCGCTGGTGAGGGAGCCCTGTAAGTGGATGGTTTGGACAGCCCAAAGGATGGTCCTGTGCGCGGCGTGTATGTGGTGCTGGCCTTGTACTTGCCCTGCTGCTCACGCCCCTGCAACTCCTTCTCTGCAAGCATAGCAAACTGAAACAACTGGTTGACATTGTTAAATTCTTTATAATCAATAATATCCTGGATTTCACGTCTCAAACCCGAATAAAATCGACAAATAGAATCTTCGTTTCCCTCTACTATGCCACAACACATGAAGCCCTTTTGAAGCTCACCATAATAATCCTGCACAGATTTATCTCCCTGTTCTAAGCGCATCAATTTCTTACGCAGGTCTCTATGATAAGATGGGGGAACAAATCTATCACGCATAGCAACCTTAAGCTCTTCCCATGTACGAGGTGTGGCACCATCTGCAGCTAAACCAGTCCACCAAATAATAGCAAAATCTTTAAACTCACTAGTGGCTTGTCTAACTCTATGTTGTTTCAGATCGCGACGCTAAATTTTTGAGTCACTTTTGGCGCACTCTATGGAATAAGTTGGGTACAAAACTATTGTTTTCTACTACTTGCCACCCACAAACTGATGGCCAAACGGAGGTAGTGAACCGCACTTTGGGTACCATGTTGAGAGCTATTTTGAAGAAAAATTTGAAGATGTGGGAAGAATGTTTGCCCCACGTGGAGTTTGCTTATAATCGGGCAACACATTCTACCACCAAGGTAAGTCCTTTTCAGGTAGTGTATGGTTTTACCCCTCGCGCTCCTATTGATCTTTTGCCTTTACCTACCACTGAAAGAACACATAGTGATGCTAGTGTACGTGCTGATTTTATTCGTAAGTTGCATGAAACAACTAAAATAAATATCGAAAAGATGAATGAAAAGTATAGAATTGCTGGTAGTGAAGGTAGGAAAGAAGTCAAACTTGAACCGGGTGATCTAGTGTGGTTACATTTAAGAAAAGATAGGTTTCCAGAGCTGCGTAAGTCTAAATTAATGCCAAGAGCTGCTGGTCCTTATAAGATAATTGAGAAAATAAATGATAATGCATATAAACTTGAGTTGCCACCCGAGTTCGGGGTTAGTCCTTCTTTTAACATTGCAGATTTGAAACCTTACTTGGGAGCCGATGATGAGCTTGAGTCGAGGACGACTCCAATTCAAGAGGGAGAGGATGATGAGGACATCACTCCCTCGGATACATACAATGATCCTCCATTGAACTTTCAAGGTCCAATCACAAGAGCTCGCGCACGACAATTAAATTTAGAGGTGAGCTCGTTCCTAAGCAACTCTTTATATAATTTTGAGAATAGATTACTACCTAATGATTATGTGTTGCTTAGAAATCATGGAGAGGAAAAGGAGACACATAGAGGAAGGCTTGGAAGTGTGGAGGAGCAGCTAGGACGTCCAACAACAGCAGGAGGTCTAGTCCAACTCGAGTCCGAATCAGTCTCGACCTCCAGGACCAGCGAGCAGTAAAACGGACGCCCAGGACGCATCCGGACTCCGTTTTCGACGATTCACATATGGTTGGAAAGATAATTTCATAAGGAAACCAAATTCCTTCTGAGTCAACGGGAAACGTCGAAACAAGTCAGCGTCCAGAATCTGTCCCGGTGCTGCGTCACCGTTTTTGGTCCGTTGGGCCGTGTATCGTCGTTGAGCCCATTAGGGGGGCGTGACCAGGGGGTGTGACGACCCTTAGACCCTTATTATCAGCCGCCGCCGCTCTCGTTAGGGAGGGTTTTTGCTTAGATTATTCTGTCAAGAACAGTTTCGCCGTTTCGTCGGTTTGTGAGACCCCAACTCGTGAGATTAATCATTCATCTGCAATTTGGTTGCATTCTTCCTTGTTCTTGCTTGTGTTCTTCGATTCGCAGGCAAGGACTTTAGCCTTCTTGGCGAGGTCAACCGTGCAACGCCGGTTGATAACCAGAGGAGACGTGGTGCTGCGATTGCGGGGTTTCGGATCGTGTTGTTCGGAAGCCGGATCGACTTGTGTCTCGTTTCCACCAAATCGAGAGTTACCAGAACCTTTTGGAAGATCGGGAACCCTTGTTCATATTAATCCACATGCAAAGACTGCTCCCACGAAGTAACAACTTGAAGCAAAGAACCTCTAGAGGACGGTGGTGCACCTACAGGCTCCTGATGAAAGACCTGACCTCCTAACAAATAACTTGGGAGAGGACCCCCCGTGGCGCCTAGAGTCACCTAACCTACCATGCAGCATAGCATCACATTCCGGTCATGCCTCACCAACAAATTCTAGCGGAGGTTCTCTAGAGCCGTGCGAATCTCCACTGAAGATGCGTTTGGCTGGAAGACCTCAATCACAGAGTTCGGCACCTGCTGCTCCAATGCTTTGAATGGGCCAACCCTCACTTGGTACAGCAGGGTCAGGTAGAGCGTTGTGGCCACGTGTGCGTTGGACCTCATGTAGGTCTCCATAGTTTTAACCATCACCTTCACAGTAGACCGAAGCCAGAAGAGTGGTATAATCAACGCCTCCGAGTCGGAGGGTAGTGGTGGACACTTAGCCCCAAGCCTACTCATAGCATCGAAGGAGATCCAGGCAACCTCTGATGCATGTTCATCTAACTGCTGGCACTCCAAACACAGTACCCAGAGGAGTGCCTCCGGAGCCAGCAGCGGCTAAAGGTCAAGGGGGTCGTGGACCTCCCTTCTGGCCTAGCATCAGCCTTGCCCCCGACACACTACTGCCAGGCTCCGGACAAAGTGCCTCCAGAGTCAGGCAATAGCTAAAGGTCAAGGGGGTCGCGGATTTCTGTGAGGAACCGTCTAAATAGTATTCTAATTAATCATCAGGAGGATCATTATTCATAATCACAACCTCGACGATTAACCAGAATACCATTCCGGTAGTCCCGGCACGTGTTTTGTGCCCAGGATCGGAACACATGCCTTCCAACTCAAATATCACAAAACAGTTTAATAGAGAACAAGTAATTAAGCTGTATTACAATACTTAAACATGCAGCTGCTTCCACAATTTACAACAAAAGAGGAACAACAACAACTATGCAGCGGAAGAAAAACCTATACAACAAAAGAGTATGGAGCCGTATACCCTTAGGCTCCATACCAAAAGCGCCGGAGTTCGGAGTAGAAGGTGCTTCTCCTGCCTGCCACCGTGATCGGCAGGCACAAAGTAGCCGAACACTGCCTCTTCCTCGCCAACCTGCGAACCTGAAAGCAACTTAAGGGCAGCACCCCTTAGTACGAAGGTACTAGCAAGACTTACACAGTATGAGTATATATATTCTCGACTCCAAGGATCATGCATTTGAAGCTGTAGCAAGGATTAAGACATGTTTAAGTTCATTAAGTGGTAAGCAGCCTAGACTCTAGGTGTAAGCAACTGACTTAACCAACCACCGACTCAAACATTGCCAACCAACTGATCATAACAGATATATGAACAACAAGTGTATAAAAGCAAACCATTCCCACCAAACCACCAACCACATACCGACCAAACCACCCCAATCCAACCATGCCACAACCCACATCGAAACTCTACGACCAAAACATGGTCGCTCGGTGGAGATAAGCGATAGCGATGCTCATGACCGAGAGCGCGGCAGTTCGAACTGATTATACACCCTGCAGGGGGATACTCCTGGACCCACACGACACAGGGACCATACGGCTTGTGCCACCCGCTAAGATGCACACAAGGGGGTACCCGTGACAACCTTTCCCAACCAGGCCCAACCATGTGGATTAACCATAGCTCGGCGCGGCGATATTAGAACTACTCCCCGAGCAAACTAATACCGCTAAAAGCCCGGACTCAAACCGGACTCACACCGTCTATGACGAGGCCCACATGACCACGTCTGCGAAGGTAATCAGCTCGCCTACCATTATATCAGCATGTGGTGAGTAAGGTAAGTGCTAAAGCCGACTACACCGACGGTCGATGCTTAACCGGTACAAGCGGTCTACGGTATCTGGGTTCCCTCCCCGAACTGCCTGAGGACTCCTCGTGAGCAGATGACACCCCTAACACCGCTCACACCTCGTCTCAACTCACCACTCACCAAACCGACTCATCATCAACACAACCATAAGTGTGAACAAGTAATAAGCCCTAGGCTCGCGACAACGGTGGACGCCGTCATCGACTTCTACCGGAAAGCCTAAGTACCACTAAGCATAGCGAACTATAATTAGACCTCGACGACACCACTAGGCTCCAAGGAATAACACATGACACGTGACCGAAATGGGAGAATGCATAGGCATAGGTTCTACCCAACTCGGTACCCGACACATGCAATGTATACATAAGCGTAGATAACATATTAGATTTTCAAGTAGACACAGTGCAATATGATAGATGCTTGCCTTGCTGCCCTGGATCAGAAAGGTGGGATGCCTCACGATCGCCCACGGCCTCCGGGATCGACGGATCGGCATTCACTATAGAGAGCAACGCATGCAATGTAATGAGCATGTATGAAATGCGACCAAATAAGAAAAATATGCTCCAAAATACATGACAATATTTTTCCCAGATCGCACTGTGCAAGACAAGAGTTTTCCCAGTGGTCTCACAACTTTCGAACATGGCATTGACTATTTGTGCTTTAACTAAGCTGAAATACATTTAATCAATAAATAAGTTCTCAGAACGTACTTAATGAGTTTCAACATTTTTAATATGTAGCTCACGTTCCTACAAAGCCAACGCAACTGGTCTCATGAAGTTTGGAGTTCGTACGAATTAACTATGAATTTTACAAGCTACCAGCTCCCAGGAAAGTCTGATAACCGCCCTGCGACACTGCTACAGTGCTCGGGGGTACCGGGGTGATCCATGCTCAATACCCGGGATGAACAGTACTCGGGGGCACCCGGGATGAAAATGCTCGGGTACTCGGGGGTGAACAGTACCCCCCCGGAGTACTCGGGATGAACGTGCTCGGGTGCTCGGGGTGAACAGTATCCGGCGTGCTCGGGTGAACAGTGCTCGGGGTGCTCGATAAACAGTACCCGGAGTGCTCTAGTGAACAGTGCTCAGGTACTCAGGGTGAACAATACCCGGGAGTGCTCATGGTGAACCGTGCTCGGGTGCTCGGGGTGCTCAGTGAACAGTACCCGGGAGTGCTTGGGTGAACCGTGCTCGGATGCTTGGGGTGAACAGTATCCGGAGTGCTCAGGGGTGAACAGTACCCAGGAGTGCTCGGGGTGGCAGTACTCGGAGTGCTCGGGTGTGAACAGTACTCGTAGTGCTGTGGTGGACAGTACTCGGGCGCTACAGTAAAATCAGCCTCGTGCAGCTCCATAACAGCAGCCATTACGAAGGGAAAAACTGGGCTAAACTAACCTGAGAGTCTCTCTAAATCAAAAATAAAAATGCATAGAAGGGTGTACAGGGTCTAGACTTTGCTCAAACGCCTAGCAACATGATTCCTAACTCAAATCCACATAAATCCTCATTTGTTCCCAGACTGAAGAACTTTAAGAACTTTGCAACCCTAGTTCCAGATTCAAGATCTATCCAACCAAAAATGAGCATACTTGCCATGGGAGCCTAGCAGACTCACCCAAGGTCCTTTGCTGAGGTTGGTGACCGCCAGTTGAAGGAGGAAACGACGGAAAATGGCTTGGAGAAGAGAGGAAAAACTGCTGCTTCCTTGCTTCTCCCAAAGAGCACCAAACAAGTTCAGAACCAGCTCGAATTCCTTCGGGGAAACTGAAAATGAATTGGATGGACGAGTAATCCTTGAGCTGGTGGTCACGTGAGTACCACATACGTACCTTGATCTTGCTCCCAGAGGTAGAGATCCAAAGGGGAAAAAGGGAGCCTAAGAGAGAGAGTGAGAGACAGCCAACTCCAACTTGCTTCCTCAAAAAGCCTTATCTGGTGGAGTGGGTGAGTAGTACGTATGGGCAAGTTTGAGGGGGAGAGAGAGTGTTGTTGCCCACCTATAGAAAGATATTTTCCACCCAAGTGGGCCCCATTTACCTAGAGGAAAAGTCCAGACTTGCTTCCAGCTCCTTTATTTCTCTTAGTTTACTTCTCCCACCTCATTGATTCAAAGTGAGGTGCTCCAGTGACCCAAACTGGAACATGAAGCTGAAATTGCATGTTTTAGGATTAAAACACAAAATTACGGATTTCAGGACGTGACAATCTCCCTTATGACCTAGCATCAGTCTCGCCCTTAACACATCACTACCAAGCTCAGAACGAGATACCTCTAGAGCCAGGCAGCAGCTAAGGACCCGAAGGATCAAGGACCACCTCCGGAACTTGTCCCCAAAGTTCCAGATGGACTGCATTGAATCAGAAATCTGGAATAAATTTAGAAGAAGTCCCTACCAACGTCGGACATGAGGATTTTGTTGCAATGAAACTTAGTGATGGCCGGGAATGACAAGTTCGCCATTACTTCGCCTGGCCCTCCTTGGTTACCCTACATGTCCACTGCTACTAGATTCACAAGGCCGCCTCTCCCCAGGAAGGAACGAAGTTAGTATGCTCAGCCACAGCGACGAGGCCTGGACCCTCCATATCACATCGGCACCTACCTCGGTCGAATTCAGGCTAAGACCTATACGATGTCTAGGTACTTCAGTTGCCAAAACTAACCATCACCTACGAAAGGGCTGGAGAGGCGTGGTATGAAGGCATGAAGGCACACAGACATGTGGTCACCTGTTCGGAGGATCCCATTACACTTTGGCCCAATAAGGAATGCAATCATTTCCAAAGGCTCAAGTTATATTATTAGCAACTTGTGCATTCAGAGGGAGTATACAAAGAAGCAAAAATACAAAGGTTGCTACGGAGGAGACAGACCCCGAAAGAGCACACTCGGGGAAGAAAGAGTACAAGGTGGCAAAAGACAATTATGGCCCGCAGCGAAGCCATAGTCGACCGTGAGACAGGAATGTCCCACAACTTCTCCAAGAACTCCCCCGAAGGGTGCCTTCGCCTCCTACAGATCTCGGAAGGTGCCACGTATGAAGTGGTGTATGTGCCTCATCTATTGCTTGCCGCTGCAAAAGCTAATGGAATATCCTGTCTCGAGCTGTCAAAAGACGGGAAAGAAGTTGAGGAAACCACCACTATGGCCTTCGCTGCCAGGACCGACGACTTCAACGCCAACACCTGCTCCTCCTCATCACTCTCTCTCCCTAGGAGATCCCAGTTGATCTGCTCTACGTCATCAGAAATATCGATGATCTCGACAGGCGCAATCCCTTGGACTGGAGGTTGAGGCGGAGCGGCAAGCGACTGTCCTCCGCATAGGGGTGGAAGCAGGACGACCGCCGGAGCCATCGCTAACAACCGAGACAGCTCTGCCCCAGTCGAACAAGTTGAGATCATCAACATATCCAAAGAAGATGAGGAGGAAGACGACACCATATTCAGGTTAAGGTTAAGTGCTCGCTCATGAGGTAGTAACAAATCCAGCCGAATGACCCCAGCTTTTACAGTGAGGCCAAGTAGCCATGTACGCTCAAGAGATTAAGCGGAACCGACACGGCATCGTTTCATGGCACTCCCCATTACTCCCCGGGGAGCCCGTGGTCACATCCTGGTTGTTCCACCTACACATGGCAACATCCTACGAAGATGCCTCATTGTCTCGCACGCACGTTCCATCGTATTAATGGCTTGGACTCCTTTCGGTGCATGCCAGGGGTGTGGGCATGAGACCCCAAATGAACCCATGCATTATCCAGTCAAATGCGCCAGTAACACATCCCATCCTTCCATTCTTAAACAATGGGAGCCCCCTGCTCCCACACGTAGTCTCCACTCTAACAAATTCAAGTGGCAAGAGGACTCGTCATCAAGAAGTACAAAGGATCTAAAGTAGCTTCGGCATGGACTCTGGAGTGTATCATCTCCACCGACACCCCTCCAGCCTCTTGTCTCAATGTTGTATGTACCAACTCCATTAAGCTCCAGAGCGTGTCTCCTCTGCCAATACGTCTTCAGTCTTCGACTTTGACATGGGTTGCATCTCTGACCTCAGCGTAGGCTCTAGATCGTGTCGTCGTGGCCAATCTTCCTTTGGTCTTCGGCCTCAATGACAGCCACACACCTGACCTCAACAAAGGCTCTGGAGTGTGTCACATCTGCCAATATTTTTTCAGTCTTTGGCCTCAACGACAGCCACACCTCCAACCTCAGCATAGGCTCCGGAGCGTGTGCTGATGACAACACCCAGACGGGCTTTGGCTTTGACAAATAAATATACCTCTGATATCATCATGATAAGCCACTGAGGATGTTAGAGACTCCCTCCCTCAGTGTCTCCTCTAAACGTGCCTATGTCTTCGGAATACGCTATCAGCCTCGAGCTTCAACATCGACGCCCACAGCTCCCGCTGAGGAACTCCTCAGAGGCAACAAATTGTGTTTGGGCATCCTTGTTATATACCAGGATGGAGTTTGCTTTCCTCTACATCCTCTCACCCCTCCGAACATCGGGGCTAGTGGATGAGGGGGTATTGTTAAGGGAAATAGCCCAGCCTATGGACCATGGTTAAGGATCGCTATCAATGGTCCCTCCAGAGGCTTCAGTCTCTGGACTCTCAGTAGGAAGCATGGCCTTCGGAGGTTGTGGACCCCTTCAGGCCCACCCCTCCGGTGCCTATGTATCTGTCCCCTCCCCCCAGATGTCCATGGCCACCCATTTCTAGAAAGTTGTGATCAGAGCAAAACGCGATCAAAATGCTCTATATAGTCCTCCAAGGTGTCGTAGATCATGTTGGAGCTTATTACAGTGGATTTTGCTCCAATGTTAATTTGCTCTGAAATGGGACCAAAAATGGGTTCCGAACGGGTGGATTTCATGAAAGTTATGAACATATTGAAATGCACAAGGCATTGCATGGACCTCCCAGGTGTCATTCGTCATGTTGGAGCTTATTCCCGTGAATTTCACTTTAATGTTAATTTGGCCCAAAAAGGGTCCTGAACGGGTGGATTTCACGAAAGTTATGATCAGAGCAAAACATGACCAAAACATACCGTAGGTCATGCTTGAGTTTATTCCTTTGGATTTTGCTCTGATGTTAATTTGGTCTGAAACATGGCCAAAACGGGTCCTAAATGGGTGGATTTGACGAAAGTTATGATCAGAATGAAATGTGACCAAAGCACATTGGTTGTTCCTCTCTGGTGTCATTGGTCATGTTGGAACTTATTCCGGTGGATTTTGCTTCGATGTTAATTTGGTCTGAAATGGATCCAAAAACGAGTCATGAACGGTTGGATTTCTCGAAAGTTATGACAGCAACAAAATGCGACCAAAACGCACCGGATGAACCTCCAATTGTCATTGGTCAGGTTTAAGCTTATTTTAGTGGATTTTAAACTGTTGTTACTTTGGTCCAAAACAGGCTCTAAAACTGGTGGATTTTTGCAAAAGTTATGACCGAATCGAAACGCAACAAAAACTCATTGGATGGTCCTCCCAGGTCATGTAGGTCATGTTGGAGCTTATTCTGGTGTATTTCGCTCCAACGCTAATTTGGTCCGAAACGGGCCTAAAAACTGGCCCCGAATAGCTGGATTTCTTTAAAGTTATGACCAGAGTGAAACACAACCAAAATGCACCAGATGTCCACCCATGTGTCATAGGTTATGTTGTAGTTTATTCTTATGGATTTTACTCCGTTGTTAATTTGGTCAGAAATGGAACCGCAGACGTGGCTTAAATGGTTGGATTTCCATAAAGTTATGACTGGAGCAAAGGATGACTAAAACACATCGGATAGTCCTCCAGGTGTCGTTTCTCAGGATGGAGCTTATTCCAGTGGATATTGCTCCATTGTTACTTTGGTCTGAAACAGGCCTAGAAACAGGTCCTGAATGGGTAGATTTCACGAAAGTTATGACCAGAGCGAAACACAACATAACGAATTAGATGGTCTACGTAGGTCTCATAGGTCATGTTGGAGCATGTGCCGATGGATTTCGCTTTGATGTTAATTTTGTCTGAAATGGACCCAAAAATGAACCCAAAGAAGTGGATTTCATGAAAGTTATGACCAGAGTAAAACACGACAAAAACGCATTGGATGGACCTCCTGATAGTTATATCCCAACATCCCTACATGATGTGTACATGAATCGTCCGGATACAACCACGTGTGTACTTGAATATAATGTGCTCGCATTCCATATTAAATATTATTATAATCCATGTGAACTTGATTTACTACGTCATGAAGGAATTTTATTGTTCACATATGCAGAATTATTGACTTGGAGTAAAGAAGCATGTGCGTGGAAAGTGAAGACACCTGGAACAATATTTTCATCACCAAGCTAGCCCCACCTCTTACAATAAATTGATTGGGGGATCCACACCAAGACCTTCTCAACATCCCTAAATGCTCACAATGTCATTTATCCATAAAGAAAAGCAAGGGTATGTGATGAGCATCTCCCAAGCTCATCTCATTCTTCTACTATAGCTGCTACTCCTAGTGTGCAAGATATTGTTTGTACACAAGCTGAAAGTGTTTCTAATGCATACAAAGGACAATGACACGAGCGTGTGCACAAGAACTTCAAAATAAGGTGAATCTATTCCTAAATACACTAGATTATGTTCTTGATGAGAATAGTTTACTACCTAATGGGTGTACTTTTCTTGTGCTCAGATATGAAGGACTAGCACAATTGGAGAATACAAAATGAGATGTGAAGCTTCAGGATTTGAGGTTATGTTTAACAGCACAGTGTGTGGGCTGTCCAGAACGATGCGTAATACTTGACGATGTGGAGTTTGTGGCTTGCAAAGACCATAAAGCATATAACCAGATGTTTCAAGGCTTTCAAGGTGTGGAAACAACTCCTTGGCAAGTCCTACACGGACTCAAATCAATACAACCACGAACAAACAAGATAAGGAAGAGTCAATTGATTTGGACTCAGATTGGTGTAGCCAGATACATGTGGATCAAAATTTCCATAACTCCCTCATACTGAGTGGGTTTGGGCTCTATAGGTATAGGATGGAAATCTTATCTCTTAATCTGTCCATGGACACGGTCCCATTGCATATTCATCACGAGCTGGCTGCAATCATCACAACAATGTGTCATATGTAGGGTTTTCTATTTTGTGTTGTATTCGAGTCCTTGTCGGTCCCAACTATCCTAGTGTAACACCTTGATTTTTAGAATTTACAATTTTTAAAAAAAAATCAAGATTATTGAATAGCTTCGCCAGTAGAATAGGTTGAAAACCTATTTTCTTAATCAATTTTGCTCCGGTGTTAATTCTGGTCTGAAAACGTGTCCTGAACGGGTGGATTTCATGAAAGTTATGATTAGTAGAAAACATGACCAAAACACACTAGATAGTCATACCAGGTGTCGTAGGTCATGCTTGAGCTTATTCCTTAAGTATTTTGCTTTGGTGTTAATTTGGTACGAAACAAGGCCGAAAACAGGTCCCGAATTGGTGGATTTCATTAAAGTTATGATCGGAGCGAAATGTGACCAAAATGCATTGGATTGTCCTCTCTGGTATCATAGGTCATGTTGCAGCTTATTCCGGTGGATTTTGTTTCGGTGTTAATTTGGTCAGAAATAGGGCTGTAAACTGGTCCCGAACTGTTGGATTTCCAGAAAGTTATGACCAGAGCAAAACGTGACCAAAAGGCACTGGATGGTCCACCCATATGTCATAGGTCATGTTGGATCTTATGCCATTGGATTTCGCTCCAATATTAATTTGGTCTGAAATGGGCCCAAAAACGGTCCCTAACGGGTGGATTTCATGAAAGTTAACACCGGAGCAAAACACGGCATAAACGAATTGGATGGACCTTCTAGGTGTCATAAGCTATGTTGGAGCTTATTCCGATGAATTTCTCTTCAGTGTTAATTTTTGTCTGAAAACGGGTCCTGGACAGGTGGATTTCTCGAAAGTTATGATCGGAGCAAAATACATTGGATTGTCCTACCAGGTGTCATTGGTCATGCTTGAGCTTATTCCTATGAATTTTGCTCCAGTGTTAACTTGGTCTAAAATAGGACTTTCTAGGTGTTGTAGGTCATGCTTGAGCTTGTTTCGGAGTTTTTCTCTCTGGTGTTAATTTGGTACATAACGAGCCAAAAATCTGGTCTTGAATAGTTCAATTTCTACAAAGTTATGATCGGAGCAAAATGCGACCAAAATGCATCGGATTTTCCTCCCAGGTGTTGTAGGTCATTCATGAGCTTATTCCAGTGGATTTTGCTCTAGAGTTAATTTGGACTGAAATAGGGCGGAAAACTGGTCACTAATCAGTGGACTTCACGAAAGTTACGACCAGAGTGAAATTTGACCAAAACGCATTGGATTTTCTATCCGGTATCGTAGATTACGTTAGAGCATGTTTTGGTGGATTTTGCTCCGATGTTAATTTTGTCCGAAATGGGGCCAAAAACGGGTCGTGAATGTGTTGGATTTCCTTGAAGTTATTACTGGAACAAAACACGAACAAAATGCACTGGATGGTCCTCCTGGTGTCATTGGTTAGGTGGGTGCTTTTTCTTGTAGATTTTGCTCCGTTGTTACTTTGGTCTGAAATAGAACTGAAAACAGGTCCCAAGTGGATGGATTCCACGAAAGTTATGATCGGTGCGAAACACAACCAAAATGCATTGGATAGTTCTCCTAGGTCATGTTGGAGCTTATTCCGGTGGATTTCACTCTTGGGTTAATTTGGTACGAAACGAGCCCGAAAATTGGACCCAAACAGTTGGATTTCCATAAAGTTATGACTAGAGCGAAACACGTCCAAAACACACCAGATAGTCCACCCATGTCTTACAGGTCATGTTGGTGCATGCGCCAGTGCTTTTCACTCCATTGTTAATTTTGTCCAAAATGGGCCCAAAAACGGTCCCGAACGGTTGGATTTTACGAAAGTGATGACCCAAGCAAAACGCAACAACAACAACTCATTGGATGGACCTCCCCGATATTGTAAGTCATGTCGGAGCTTGTTTCGGTGGATTTTGCTCTCATGTTAATTTTGGTCAGAAAATGGGTCCTAAACAAGTGGATAACACGAAAGTTATGATCGGAGCAAAATGCAACCAAAACATACCGGATTGTCCTCCAAGGTGTTGTAGGTCATGCTTGAGCTTATTTCGGTGTATTTCGCTCTGGTGTTAATTTGGTCTGCAACGGGCCCATAAATTGGTCCAGAACAGTTGGATTTCTAGATAGTTACGACCGGAGCGAAACGCGACAAAAATACATTGGATGGTTATTCAAGTGTCGTTGGTCAGGTTGGAGCCTATTCTGGTGGATTTTACTCTTTTATTAGTTTGGTCCGAAACAAGGCCGAAAAATAGTCCTGAAAAGTTGGATTTCCATAAAGTTATGACTAGAGCGAAATGCCACAAAAACACATCGGATGATTCTCCCAGGTCCTGTATGTCATGGTGGAGCTTATGCTAGTGGATTTCGCTCCGGAATTAATTTGGTCCGAAATGGGCACAAAAATAGTCATGAAAGGGTGGATTTTAAAAAAGTTATAAATGGAACAAAATGTGACAAAAATGCATTGGATGGACCTCCCAAGTGTCATAAGTCTCGTTAGATCTTATTCCGGTGGATTTTGCTCTAGTGTTAATTTGGCCGAAAACGGGCCTGAAAACGAGTCCTGAACAGTTGGATATCCAGAAAATTATGACCAGAGCGAAACACGACCAAAACTCATTGGATGGTCCTCTCAGGTCTTGTTGGTCAGGTTAGAGCTAATTATAGTGTATTTTGCTCCAATGTTAATTTGGTCTGAAACGGACCTGAAAACTAGTCCCGAACAGTTGGATTTCCTTATAATTAAGACCGAAGCGGAACACCACCAAAATGCACCGGATGGTCCACCCAAGTGTTACATGTTGGAGAGTATTCTAGTGGATTTCACTCCAGTGTCAATTTGGTCTAAAATGGGACCAAAAACGGTTCCGAACAGGTGGATTTCACGAAAGTTATGACCAAATCAAAAGGTGACAAAAACGCATTGTATGGACCTCCCAGGTGTTATAAGTCATGTTGGAGCTTATTCTATTGGATTGTCCTCTAGTGTTAATTTTGGTCTGAAAATGGGTCCTGAATAAGTGGATTTGACGGAAGTTTTGATCGGTGGAAAACACGACCAAAATGCACTAGATGGTCCTACCGGGTGTCGTAGGTCATGCTTGAGCTTATTCTTGTGTTTTTGCTCCGTTGTTAATTTGGTACGAAACTGGGCCAAAAAGGGTCCCAAATGGGCAGATTTCGTGGAAGTTACGACCGGACCAAAATGTGCTGAAAACGCATTGGATGGTCCCCTCCGGTGTCATAGGTCATGTTGCAGCTTATTCTGGTGGATTTTGCTACAGTGTTAATTTAGTCCAAAACGGGCCCCAAAACTGGCCCTGAACAGTTGGACTTCCATAAAGTTATTACCTTAGAGAAACATAATCAAAATGCATTGGATGGCTCTCCCAGCTGTTGTAGGTCATGTTGGAGCTTATGCTGGTAGATTTTGCTCTGATGTTAATTTGGTCCGAAATAGGTCCAAAAACGGCCTCGAACGGGTGGACTTCCCGAAAGTTATGACCAAAGCAAAATACAACAAAAAGATATTGGATGGACCTCCCACGTGTCCTTAGTCATGTTGGAGCTTATTCCGGTGAATTTCTCTTCGGTGTAATTTTGGTCTGAAAACTGGTCTTGAATAGGTGGATTTCACGAAAGTTATGAACAAAGCAAAAAAAAGGGGACCAAAACGCACTGTATTGTCCTCCCAGGTGTCGTCGGTTATGCTGGAGCTTATTCCGGTAGATTTTGCTCTGGTGTTAATTTGGTCCAAAATAAGGCCGAAAATGGGTCCCGAATGAGTGGATTTCACGAAAGTTATGACCGAAGTGAAACTAGACCAAAGAGCAATGGATGGTCTCCCTAAGTATTGTACGTCATGTTAGAGCTTATTCCGGTGCATTTCGCTCCGGTGTTAATTTGGTCCGAAACAGGCCCAAAAACTAGTCCCGAACAGTTGGATTTCCAGATGGTTATGACCGGAGCAAAATGCAAGCAAAACGCACCATATGGTCCACACAGGTGTCGTAGGTCATGTTGGAACTTATTCTGGTGGATTTCGCTCTGGTGTTAATTTTTCCAAAATGGGACCAAAAATGAGTCCTGAAAGGTTTGAATTTCCATAACGCTCCGGATGGTCCTCCAGGTGTTGTTGGTCAGGTTGGAGCTTGTTCCAATGGATTTTGCTCCATTATTACTTTGATCAAAGTGGGCCCAAAAATGGGTCCCGAACGGGTTGATTTCACCAAAGTTATGACTGGAGCACAACGCGACCAAAATGCATTGGATGGTTCTCCCAGGTTTGTAGGTCATGTTGGAGCTTATTCCGGTGAATTTCGCTCTAGTGTTAATTTGGTCCGAAACGGGCCCGAAAAAGGTCCCCAACAGTTCGATTTCTAGAAAGTTATGACCGGAGTGAAATGCGACCAAAATGCTCCGTATGGTCCTCCCAGGTGTTGTAGGTCATGTCAGAGCTTACTCCGGTGGATTTTGCTCTATTTAATTTGCTCTGAAATTGGCCCAAATACGGGTCTCAAACGGGTGGATTTCACGAAAGTTATTAAGGGGATCGAAATGCAAAAAAAAGCATTGCATGGACCTCCTAGGTGTCATATGTAATGTTGGAGCTTATTCTGGTCAATTTCTCTTTAGTGTTAGTTTTGTTTTGAAAACGGGTACTGAACGGATGGATTTCACGAAAGTTATGATCAGAGCAAAACGCGAACAAAATGCATTGGATTGTCCTCCCAAGTGTCATAGGTCATATTTGAGTTTATTCCTGTGGATTTTGCTCGGTGTTAATTTGGTCTGAAATAGGGCCAAAAATGGACCCCGAATGGGTGGATTTCACAAAGTTATAATCCGAGCGAAATGTGACCAAAGCTAATTGGATGGTCCTCTCCGGTGCCGTAGGTCATGTTGGAACTTATTGCAGTGAATTTTGCTCCAATATTAATTTGGTCCGAAATGGGGCCAAAAATGTGTCCTGAACGGTTGGATTTCTTGAATGTTATGACCAGAGCAAAATGCGACCAAAACACACCATATGGTCCTCCAAGTGTCGTTGGTCAGGTTGGAGCTTATTCTAGTGGATTTTTCTTTATTGTTACTTTGGTCCAAAACAGGCTCGAAAACTGGTGGATTTCACAAAAGTTATGACCGGAGCAAAATGTGACAAAACGCGTTGGATAGTTCGCCCAGGTCATGCAGGTCATGTTGGAGGTTATTCCATTGTTTATTGTGTCTGAAACGGGCCTGAAAACTGGATTTGAACAGTCTGATTTCTATAAAGTGATGACTGAAGCGAAACGCGACTAAAACGCACTAGATGGTCCACCCATGTGTCGTAGGTTATGTTGTTGCTTATTCTGGTGGATTTCACTCCGTTGTTAATTTAGTCAGAAACGGGACCACAGACGGGTCCTGAACGTTTGGATTTCTAAGAACTTATGACCGGAGCAAAGGATGACCAACACGCATAGGATGGTCCTCCAGGTGTCATTGGTCAGGTTGGAGCTTATTCCGGTGGATTTTTCTCCATTGTTACTTTGGTCTAAAATAGGCCTAGAAACAAGTCCCGAACGGGTGTATTTCACGAAAGTTATGACCGGAGCGAAACGCATCATAATAAATTGATGGTCCACCCAGGTCTCGTAGGTCATGTTAGAGCATCTGCCAGTGGATTTCGCTCTGATGTTAATTTTGTCCAAAAAGTGGGCCCAAAACTGGACCCGAGCGAGTGGATTTCACAACAGTTATGACTGCAGCGAAATGTGACCAAAACGCATTGGATGTTCCTCTCTGGTCTCGTAGGTCATGTCGCTACTTATCCGATGGATTTTGCTCCGGTGCTAATTTGGTCAAAAAAGGGCCCGAAAACTAGTCTTGAACAATTGTATTTCCATAAAGTTATGACCGGAGCAAAATGTAACCAAAATGCACCGGATGGTCCACTCAGGTGTCGTAGGTCATGTTGGAGTTTATGCCATTGGATTTCACTCCAGTATTAATATGTTCTGAAATGGGCCCAAAATACCCAAACGAGTGGATTTCACGAAAGTTATGACAAGAGCAAAACACAACAAAAACGCATTGGATGGACCTTGTAGGTGTGGTAAGTCATGTTGGAGCTCATTCAGGTGAATTTCTCTTTGGTGTTAATTTTTTTCCAAAAATAGGTTCTCAATGGGTGGATTTTATGAAAGTTTAGATCAAAGCAAAACATCACCAAAATGCACCAGATTATCCTCCCAGGTGTTGCTATCGTACATTGATGATCTCGAGTACAAGCAATGTGGCTATCGGGTTCGGTAACCAATCTAAGGCTTCCTGATATGTACTTCCTTGATTCTGGGTATATCAGGTACCGCTGATTCGGTTCTATGATATCGGAAGCTTCCTAATATGTGTTTCACATACCCTATCTGTGTGTGATATACTCCTTATGTGCATATACCCATAGTTATATATTTGATAGTAACCCCCTAACTCTACTCCGGAGGAGAGGTTTCCATAAGCACCTACTCGAGTACTGCCATGTTTAAGCTTGGTCAAGTAAAGTAGATCAAACTCATGGTTGAAAGAATCGAGTATGGATGAATCCTTTCACGAGTATCGAGTGGAAGCATAGTCGGGTCGAGCGCCCTGTGGCTAACCACACTCGAGACTGGAAGAAAAAAGATTTAAAGAACTCAACTGATCGACACCCGACTCCGAGTAGAGTAAAAAAAACCTTTCAAAATTTGAAACGATGGGTATGAGAGCATTTAATGCAGGCAGAAGGGTGCGCAGAGATTTGCACATCGTCTTCATCTCGTCTTTCACGTCGATCGAAGCACCATAGAGATGGGAGTAGTTGCCGAGGCAGAATCAATTTCTGGTTTTAATTTGGAGACAATGCCTACTTATACTTCCAAAGAGAAACTCCATCGCCTCATCTTTTCCGCCTTTGCCAAAACCTTGCCTTTAGATCTCCTCTCCAAACTTTTTCGGCATCATCCACTTTCGATCAAGGATTTTCATTGCCCTCCCTTAGTCTCATGGCTGAGAATCCTGATTGGGCTGTTCTGCCATTGGGAGTACTAGATACCATCTCCAACAAGCTGCTGCACCCAGAGGATTTCACTTTCTTCCGCTGTGTCTGCACTTCTTGGTGTGAAGTGCACAGGGTGGCAGAGTTTTGGTCATGGATCTTGAAAGGACCATTTGTGCACAATGATGGCTTGGTCAAGGTGCATCATCTGGGGAGTGAAGCAGCTTTTGATCTTCGTTTCCGAGGTTTAGTCGGTGACAGTTGAGAGATAGTCGGGGCCTCAAGCGAGCTCTTGATCGTCATCGAAAGAGGGCGCCAGGTCAAGAGCAAAGTAATCAACCCAATGACAGGATGGTTCTCTGACCTTCCGCCACTCTTTTATGATGCATTTTGGGTAAGCCTGGAGGGAAAATTGAACGTAAGTCTGTCCTCATCACAAGCGTGTGGTTTGTTTATTGGGTGACTAACAAAATTTACTTTTTTCAGGCCTTGAGTCCTCCTGTAGTGACAAGGAAAAACTTTTTGCTGACGCCATGAAGAAGATTGATGATGACGTCAAGTATCGGTAGAGACTCATGAACCAGGTGAACACCGCGCGAGCTGAAAAGAAAGCCATGATGAATGAACAGGATGCTGCCATTGCCCAACGAGATGCTGCTAACCTGGCTCTTCAAGAGCTAAAGGAGCAGACACTCGACTGCATGACCCAATCAGCCTCTATAAGCACCGCTACATTGCTCGGTATCCTCAAGAGTTACAATCCCAGGTTTGATACTTCGTTGGTGACAGTCGGGTTTAATTGTACTAGTGAGGAGGCCTCAAAACTTGTCGAAAGCGTCCAGTCGGTGGTTCCAGCCTTTGTTGAGTCTCTGAGGCTTAGTTTGCCTAGTGATGATGGTGAGGAGATTCCCTCAGATTGATGGTCCATCCTGTTCTGGCACTTGTAAAATACATTTTATGATCTGGGAATGCCCACAACAATTCTACATTTTCCCAGTCTATTATGCTTTTGTCTACTATTGTCTTGTCGATGAAATAGGATTATCATAAGTAGATGCAATAATTGATAGGTGCATTTTGTCATCATTCTCAAGACCATATGATTATGTATCTGTAAACCTGAAATCTTAACTAGATAAGCTATTAGATGTGCGGCCCTCGAGTATTCGAGAAGACCGTAATAGTAAGGAAAAGACTAATACAGAGCTAGAAAAAGAAAGAGCATATCAAATTTTGTTGCGAACTTTTATCAACGTGCACATTCAATCAGCATACAAACATGAACTCGATAGAGAGTACACACGAAGTAGACTAGGACTTCAGAACCCTTTTGGTCATTAGGCGTGAGATGCCTGACAATCTCTGTGCCATTATGCCTCCTGAGGTATAGCTGTCCGTCATTGACCCAACACATACCTCCGTTGGTCCTATTCAATGTGATCGACATAGAGCCAGATAAAATTTTGCAAAAACATATAACAAACATATGGTATTACGATATAGCCCCCGACTCTATGGTCGAGGAAGAAATTACTCGATCGGAGAGTAGAAAAGGACATACCTGTACTATTGATCGGAAAGAAGTTTTATAGCTCAAAACTCTGTACTCGACTGAATCTCGCTTTCGACCATGTGCATGATGAGGCTCGTTCTAGACCATGTACTCGATAATGGAGTCGATCGAAGAGTGAGGCTCGTTCTCAACTAAATACTCGAGAATGCAAGCCCCCGAGCATTATGATTTTGACTACAATATGATTATCTAGTGAACTTGAACCAGTGGACAGGTGGGCATTAAAAGACCTCACTCCCATTTGTACTCGTTTTCACCATAACATAGATCTGATGCGTCGTAATGGCCGCCCATCCCTCTTTGCAGGGACGAGACAAGCCATAACGCCATCATGACTTCCACCAAATGCTCTACGCGTCCGAGGCGACTCCATCATTTCGGATCTTGATGGCCACATTTACACAGTACAACTCGTTTCCCCCGCTATAAATAGAGGGAACTCGAAGTTGTTTGTCCATCGTCTCCTTTGTTACCTTTACCCATTGCCTCCTAGGACTCTTGAAGACATGGCCTCCACTCCATCTCCACCTCTTGAGCTGGTCCCAGAAGTCCTTTCCCCTAGGCCTCTCGCCATGATACCTCCTGAGGTCATCATCATCACGTCCTTCGATGACGAGGACTTGAGTAGCGGGCCTCACAAGGAGAGGGAAGAAACATCCACCATGGATCGTCGACATCCCCTCACTCAGCGCGTTCGCCGTTACATCAAGACCTATGCTTCGACGCAGCGCTCTGCACCGGAGAGGAATGAGGATGTGGTGATCTCAACCGGATCATCGACAAAGCCGCCATTAAGGTCTTCAGTGGTGAAGCCCCTAAGTCATCGCTGCCGAAGGAGGCATGGTCGCCTTCTCCGTCGACAACCACCAGATCGCCTTCGCTCCATGCAGAAGACCACTTGGCATCACCGACGCCAGTCATCAGCTCCAACAGGACCTTCGTTTCGGCCACTTTTCCTAGCCCTTATGCTAGTCGGCGTCCAATTCTTGGGGTGATCAGTTGCCGCCCGAGGGAGGAGTACAGAAGGTTTCTCAACTTGTTCAGGGGCGAATGAGGGTCCATACGCTTCTAAACTTTTGGAGGTGGTGGATCTTCACTAATTGCCAGAGCTAGGTGGATCCTTTCTGTAATCTACCTTATGAATAAAACTTTTGAAGTTGGTCGATGTTCCACTAGTGTTCAAGTATCTCGCCATTCGGAGTAGATAGCCGTACTGACCCTTCTCGGGTGACTTCAACTACTATGTAAGGTCCTTCTCACTTAGACAATAACTTGTGGTGCTGGGCCTGTTTCTGTACCTTTCACAGGACAAGGTCCCCAGCAGCGAGTTGCTTGGGCTGAATTCTTTGGTTTTGATATCTACGCAACGCCTGCTGATACTTAGCTGCTCGAATAGATGCTTGATCTCAATACTCCTCGAGTAAATTTATGATATCCACTTGTAAGTGCTCCTACCCTTCTTTTGAGTAACTCTAGATAAAACCTCTTCACTAATTCCCTCAAATATTGTATTTTTGGCCTTAGCATTCCACCTAACTTGTTGTTCAATAAAAGGTTGATCAAACCCAATGGAGGCAGCTAGCCAAACTTTGGGAAAAATAGCCTCAAGATAGCTCGCCAAGCAAATTTTCTAATAGGCAAAGTTCTTTCCCTTGAACTTTGGCACGCTACTTCCAGTCCCCGGGACCATTGCTCTAGGATTTTAAGCCTATCAAGAGCACGAGACTCTGATACCAATTGAAATGATCGAATGACCCAAGAGGAGGTGAATTGGACAATTAAAAATTTTCTTCCAATTTCTAGAATAAGTAGCAACCTTAACCTAGATGCAAAGAAAAGCGACTACACGTTCAAGCTAAGGAAAGGGAACCAAAACAAGCAAGCAAAAACACAAAGAGAAATGCGAAAACAAAAGCTTGCAAGAAAGTAATGCTCAAAGTAACTATGGGAATGTAAAGAGATGGACAAGAGAATACCGGATTTTTTCCCGAGGTATCGAGGAGTTGGCACTCCCACCTAGTCCTCATTGGAGCATCCATCAAGGATATCACTTCCCCTTGAGTAACCAAGACACAAGTGCTCTCTCATGATTGCCACTTCTCTATCTCCAGATTGGCGGGCATCAAACTAAGTACAAACTCTTCTCGGGTCTCCCACAAGAACTCCAAGAGCTCACCGAGAACACCTCCAATCACCAAGACCAGCTAGTTGTTGCCAACCACCAAGAGTAACAAGTCTATACCTTCACTTGACCAAGATCAAACCTAGACTACAGCTTGATGCACATTTGGTACTCTCCTAGCACTAATAATGTCCTTAATCTTCAATTAGGAACTTGAAAATCAACTCAAGTGCTCTCTCTTGCTTCTCGATGACACACACAGTGTATAAACTCCTCTAGGTCACAAGAGTATAGAACGAAACCAAGTGGAGGGGTATTTATAGGTTAGAGATCCAAAAATAGTAGTTGCCTAACAACCCACATTTTCTATTATCACCAGATAGTCCAGTGAGTATATCCTTTTCCCACCGGACAATCCAGTGAGTACAAATTTTCATACCCAAGTGCCAACTGTCACTAGCCGTTACTAGTGAGAATTAGTCTGGTGATAAGCATCATGTGTTCAATACACTAACACCGGATCATCATGTAATTTGAACCAAGCCAAACTTCACTTTGCAAGCCTCTCTGCTAAAAATGCTCTGATGCTCATGCATTTCCATCACTGGACAATCCAGCGAGTAGACCACTTCAAACTGAAACCTCGCTATAGAAATTAGACCGGTGATCTCAACTTCCAGTCACCGGATAATCCAGTGAGTACAAATCTCTTTGGTCACCAGAAAAGCTTCTCTGCAAGAATTAGTCCAGTGAGTACATCTTCCAATCACCGGATAATCCGGTGAGTTCAACTTCATTTTTACCAAAAAATTCTCTTCTGCTGAAATTAGTCCGATGCTTTAAACACTCTAACACCGGACCATTGCGTGTAACACTTCTAAAATTTTTGGACACGTGTCAACAAAAAAGCATCCGGTGATACCCTGGCCTTATTCATCGGAGCATCCAGTGAACATAGAAGTGCTTTTCTGACTTGTGCAAATAATGCTCCAGTAAGACCAATAACACAACCACCGAATCATCCGGTGAGGCAAGTTTTTCTGAGCTCATCCAATTCAAACTTTCCTTAAGCTCTAACTTCTCAACATCTCAACCACAGACTCCTATGAGCTACCTAGTGCTAGAATTTCACAAGTGTGCATCAAACCAAGTCTAGACTCAACTAGGTCAAGCTACTATTCTTAGCCCCTCTTTATAGTACGGTCAAAAGACTAAAATAGGAAATCTATACTACTCTAAGTGTCCTTCATCTCCTTTATGATACTTAGAATTAGAATATCCTTAATCTTGATGCACGTGTCCTTTGATCGACCAGATAATCACTTTAGAGACCAAGAGTACCCAATACTAAATTTTTTCATTCCATTCAAAATAGATTGTTAATCATAATGATATGATGATCATTAATCACCGAAACACTTACCAGTTACCTAGGGGCCTAGATGCTAGAACAAGTGATCGTACACATTGTCAGGTTTTAGGAACTTCTTCTGTAACACCCTGATTTTCATAATTTACAACTTTTTAAAATTTTCCAAGATTATTGAATAGCTTTACCAGTAGAGTAGGTTTAAAACCTATTTTCTTAATCAATTAATCAATATAGGTTATTATTTTGTGTGCATTGCATACTGAGTTTTGTTAGGAGCCAGGTAAATGCATTAGAGTTCTTTTTATTTCTCTTTGGTGTTTTGAGTGAAAAAGATTTTGAAAAGTTTTTTACAAAACTCAGTAGTGAATAAGTTAAGGATCTTAATGGTTGAATTCAAAATCTTTGAATTCATCATCTATTGATTCCTTGATCATATCTGATCCTTCTCCAGTTCAATTCAAATCTTATCAAAATCTTTGTTTAAAGTCAATCTCTCTTCTTTCTCAAATTCTACCTAAATCCAAATTTAAATTCTTTATCTACTCCTATTCTTGTTCAAACTCATTTTTCGTTTATCTTAAATTCACTCCAAACTCAATTCAAATTCAAACCCTATTTAAATTTCGCTGCAAAAGTTTTTTTTTCTAAATCCTAGATATACCTGAAGTGTCTTTGGGCTCAATATTGCTCAAGTCCAAACCCTTAGCCAAGTCTTCTAGATGGCCCAACAAAGGATCCACGAAATCTATAAATTTTCGCGGAGTCCTAGACAGCCTCATCTTCGCATGACATTTCGGAGTTCAAAAAGGCATCAAATACAATTCTTGACCATACAAAAGTTGTAGGTCCCGTCGAGAGCTTCGATTTGAACCTATGGAAGTCCTCTTTTCGATAATGGAGCTAGAAGTTATGGCCCACTAAATCAGTGCTATGCAGATAAGTCCGAGTTCAAATAGGTTATCTTGTGGTGCATTTTTGGAAATCAAGATAACATTTTCAGATGTTCTAATGACTACCAAAGTTGTAGATATTTTCGAGTACTACAATTTAGAATCAAGAAAAATCAAATTTGCAGTCCGGACAATAGAGATATTATCCTTAGAACAAAGAGCTGCGAAAAAGGAAACCGTAACCGACTCGAACTCGAATCCTATTCGTGTTCGGCTTAGACTCCACCTCATCCAGCCGCCCCTAGCCCTATAAATATGAGTTGGACACACTTTTCTACCCCTATTATATGCCACCAAACCATACAAATTGCTGCTGCCATGTCCGTGCATCGCCGGAGCGCCGCCGTTCGTCGAAGCCGCCGCCGCCGCCCATGATGCGCTACGTCATCTTCTCCGCGAATCCTCCTTCCTTGACCATCAAAGCAAGGTGAGGACCCCTTATTCTCTTTCATTACTACTGTTTTAGCATCATCCTAAGTCCCTAGCCAAGCTCTAGCCCTGGCCAAAACCCGATCTACGCCGCCACAATCGTTGCCGTCGTGGACAGCCACGCTGTAGCCAATTGGCATTAACGTTCCCGACCGACCAGAGATCAAATCACCAAGCCCTTTTACCGGTGCATGTCCCATGATGTTTCCCACGCTCTCACCAACTAGGTCGGCCAGTAGAGCAGCCAAACCACCGCAATCAAGGTTGACATACCCGCTGTCCGGTTTCTGGACGCGTTTTGCGTGCGCACCGGATTTGCATTTGCGTTCCCTGTCAATCCAAAAGCCGTACGGATGCACCAACCGTGTCACGGAGTGTCCCATGGAGTCTTCTACATGACCCTAGGAGCCCATTCCCATTTTGCAACGACACAACCAAGACGCCATTGCCAACCACAGCATGTCGCAGCCATCACCCATCTCATCCCTGCTGGTCGTTCTTCCTCTCGGTGGATGATCTACCAAAACTCATGCCATAACATTTTGTTCCTGGGATATATGAACATCTCTATTCAAACGGTTTCTCAAATTTCATAGCCAATCTCTGGGAACGCTAGCATCTTTGTTCCTGAATCTGTTTGCGGTCACCACCAAACCTAGAAGCAGTCATCGTTGTTTTGCCGCTACCTCGGATAACCCCCTTCCAAAACCAACCATGTCTTTGAGTTAGTCTTTCCGTGTTCTATGCCATACTTCCCTCGTTTCACTGAAACACCACCGAAGCCGACATCGATGTCAGTGGCCATACGCCAGATCGCTGTCTTCGACGAAACCCGAACCACCACCGCTACATAGAGTCAACAGTAGTATCCTTAACCTAGAAGCGCAACCTTCGGCCTTTTTGATCCATCATAGGTGGTCTATACTAGATCTCCGTGTATCCCTTCTTTAATCCAAGATGTTACTTGCATAGCATGCCAAGTCAGCACCCCATCATTTTCCATAGCCTAGTCAATGAAGTCTAGTCTGCCCTACACTTCTTGAATCTTGCACAATGATGTTGTCAAGCCTGACACAGTGATTGTGCGATAAAACCTTTTTGTCCATAGGACGATAGTCCCGGAAAATTAGTTTTTCCTTTTCAGGCTAATCCATCTCTCGAAAGTTGTTCTCTTTTCATCTTAACTCCGATTTAAGTGATTCTTGCGTCTAAATATTTCTAAAATCTTACCTATCCAACCATAGTGTTTTTTAAGTGTTTTAATGATGTATGGTATGTTGTTCTCAGTGTTTTCCTTTATGTTGTTTGTCAGTAGTTCTCGCTATTAGTCGATAACGTTCCGGAGCAGTTCGAGGGACTTCAAGACCAAGATTTTGACAACACTGAGCAGCATTGGGTAAAAGGCTAGTGTCCTTGATCATCTTGAACCTATGTTTTTAAATATTTTGTTTTACAAAATTACATGCAATATCTATCAATATGATGGGTAGTCACCTATGTTAGGGTTTTCCTAGATTTTCCCTTATCATCCCTTGGAACCTAGATGGTTTATGGTTAGGTGTCTTTTATGAGTAGATTGCTTAACCATGCTTTTAAGATGTTGAGAAGTGTCATAATCTTGACTAATGAATATATGCAACAATGGTCATTAATGTGGTAATGGTCTAGCAACATGGAACCTTAGGCCTTGAGCAAAGTGGTTTTGATGGTTATCATTGTTATGATGTTGGTTTAGTGTTTGCTCAAGTAACCTAAGTAAGGACTGGTTCGTGGAGCGACAACCCAAGAAGTAACGTACCAACCACGAGGCTAATATGGGTAAGGCGTGACATACTTATTAGAGTCTATCCAGTGTGTGTTGTGTTAGCGCAAAAGGGGGTTCTGGGTAGGAGTTGAACTCGCGTAAAGCCTGACGGTGAAACCTAGTGGGCAGACACATACTGGGTTAGTCTCTGGTTAGTAAAAAGTGTTATACAGTGATTCTTGGCGGCACACCACTGGCGTGTGTTAAGTGTTTGCGCAACACAGCAACATGGAATTTACTGAATCGTGGGGAAAGATGAACAAACTCTGTAGAGTGTATAACTGTTATAACAGCCGTGCTCACGGATATGACAGACTTGGATCCACACATGATTAGTGGGTTGTGGTTATGAGTTTGGTTGTGGTTGTGGTTCTGGTACAAGGAGTACTAGATGGTTGTGGTTTTGGTTATAGTACAGGGAGTGCTAGACGGTTATGGTGTGCAAGGTGGGGAGTCTTGTATGCTGCGTGTTGGATTGTATGGGTTACATTCACTTAATAATTACTTAATGCTTTTGAGTCAAAAAAAAATTTCATTACTCACATTTACGCAAATATACCATGTATTAGCCTATTCTTGGTATAAGCCTGCATATCATTATTTTTCCCACACTTGCTGAGCGCATCATGTGCTCACACTTGCTATTTTCCCTACACAATGCCACATGTATGCTGCTGCTCAGTGAGTGAAGATGTTGAAGACTATCAAGACGAGATTGTGACGTTCTAGGCGCGTGTCTCCCGGTCAGTTGCCTGCAGTGTTGTTGGGCACCAGTGATTCTATTCCGCTGCAGATATCTTCATAGAAGACAATATATGTCAATTGCTGTAACAGTTTAACATTATTTAATAAAAGTATTGCTTTTGTTACTTTACATGTGACGTCCTTATGTGTGTTGAACATCTTGGGCACACATAAGCCGCATCTGGTTTTGGCCGTTAAAACCGGGTGTGACATCTTCTCATTCTTGTAATCACAGCATGGACATAGACACCAAATTACCGTTTTACCCCGACCTTCCATATCCGCCACCACGATAATCAAGAAAGATTTCAACCCGCTTATGTAGTCGTTACAAGTACAGTAATCAAAGTACATCTAACTTTGGTCCACCATCTACAAATTGAGAAAATGTTAATTCTAAATGAAAATGACAGAGAATGTAGAATAAGTATAAAAATTCTAACTCAATTTAACTAAATTAAGTGTGTACGTGTGTTCTAGTGATATTCAAGACAACAATTAACATTCAAATATGATACATGTTATCTATGGTGAAAGATCCTAGCTAATTTCTAATAGCAAAGATAGGTCCTAACCTTATTCAAGTATATGTGGCCCAAGTAAGTTTCCATGTGCTTATATGGTTATAGACAAAATTTGGCAGCACCTCCCCACTGTTCTCCAAATATACGTCTCGACAACGAGCCGAGAGGGTGTGTAACCAGAGAAAAATCGGGAGACACCGCCAAAATTCTCTCTAGAATCGTACAAGAGCACTGAAACTTACTACTCGGGTCTCATATCCTCGAACTGTCCAAAGTACATGGACAATTCGAGAGCATCTTATTATAAATATGACGAGTTACCAAGTCATATTTATAATCAAACACTCCCGAACGGGAGACATAGGTTACGCATATACACTAAGAGGAACAATCCACATATATCAATATCTGAGAAAAGGAGCAAAATTGTTGATTCCAACTCAAACCCTAGAATCCACCATGCATATATGAGCAAGAGGAGGAGGAGAGGGAGGAAGCAAACTTTCAAAGGCTAGGGACACACACCAACTTTAAATCACCGAGATTTGATTTGGCCTCAACAGAATCACCAAAAAAATCGCCCCTTTACTGAGCAGATGCGATGGACAGACACTGTCCGGTTGTGCTGCTCGGGGAATAAAATAACAGTAAACATCACTCATTAGTGACGGATTATAAGGATAACTATCACTAATGAGTGAGCTATGAATGACTGGTCTCGTAACAACCCGTCACTAATGAGTGGTCCTCAGACATTTAGTGACGGGTTATTAGGACACCTGTCACTAATTATTTAACATTAATGACAGGTGATAAGGATACCCATCACTAATGACACATTAGTGATGGGTGAAAACTAAGACCCGTACTAATGACATCTACAAGAAGAGATCGACTTTTAGAATAGAGACATGCATGCAAACAGAGAGTACTTCAATAGATTCCATTCAACAGAACTGAACTGAACTTCGATGGATGACATCCTAAAACAATGTCAGGATTTAGCAGCTGTCTTCACATTCAAGAATATAGATATATATCCAAAAACTTGAATTTAACTCAAGTCAGTCATACAATATAGTTATGCATACATTCCATACTTATCTAAATATCTATACATCATTACACTTGAGCATTTGCCAGAGCACGTAGCCTCTGATATTTAACATAGTTGAAATCTACAATACTGTATCCTAGTACTTCATCGATATATATTAGTGCATAAATTAGTGCACTCCATTTCGCTTGACATGGACGACCCGATGCTTTACCATAGATAGTAAACAATATCTTATTAGCTGATTCATTTCCACTTAGATGAAATCTTATATCAGCCTAGAAGTTATCTTCAGCAATGAAGTCCACTCTAGGGCTATAAATGCTCCATAGCTTGATCTAAGATAGCATCAAAGCTAATTACCGCAAAGATGTCACGAAAAATATCCTACAAGTAAAGAAAATAAAATTATAAAAATAATACATGCTAACAGTCATGTATATCAAAATAACCGAATTACATATTACTGTACCATATCATATTCATCAAACTGAGCAAGCCTCTCACTGATCAAAGCCAAATCCTCTTTGCCCTCCTCAAGAACTTTTATTCAAAAAAGAACACATGCTCCTCAAGCACTTTCAGCACCCTTCAATGGCGGTTTTTTCGGAATGCAACAAAATCAATGATGCATTACCACAGGAACTAATAGTGATATCCCTACTACTTTCTCCCCTTGAACGTATGTCAAAAGAGATAAATAGTTTCACAAAATTCCTTCCATCTAGAGTGGATTGCACTAAGGTACAGCATCACCTATCGCAAGGATTACCTCTTTGAGCCATATGATCGGTTTCAACACCTACATGATAGAATGATATGAATTGAGCCTAATGTACTATAAACTCAATTAAATTATTGTGCTAATGGGTGTTACTATGAGTCTAAAAATGAGGGAGAAAAAGAAAAGAGGTTACTATGATCGATCTCGATCGCGACCGGTGGGGGAACGCCGCTGGAGAAACGCCTGGAGGATAGTGTACGGCTGAAGCGTGAGCTGAAGGAGGAGTTGTCAGGATCCATACAAGTCCGCCATGATGACGGCAACGGCCCCCGCCACTACCTTGATCCATCGCCCTAACCCTAATGGGTAGAGGGGGGTGACGGCGTACGTCGGGCTATGGTGGAGGGGGGAGGATGGCAACAGCATCGGCGGCGAGGTACGAACAACGGTGGTGGTGGGAGGAGGAGGTGAGCGGACGTGAGCGGAGATGAGAGTGGTCAAGAGAGAAATGGGCAGATAAGAGTGGTTGGGCAGATAGGAGTGGTCGGCGAAGAAATTAGTGATGGGTGATAACACTCGTCACTAATGAGTCAGTCGTTAATGACAGTAACAACTACATCTCGTTACTAATTACTTTAATATTAGTGACGGATCTCATAACAACCCATCACTAATGAGTAGGCTATTTAGTGATATGTGTCTCATATACCCGCCACTAATAACTGAATTATTAGTGACGGATATTAATATAATCCGTCACTAATATTTTTAGTGATGGGTTGTTCGCTCGCCGTCACTAATAAACCATCATTAGTGATGGGTCTTGATCAGATCCCGGTCCAGACTACACATTAGTGACGGATCGATACTGGACCTGTCACTAATAATACACTAGTGACGAATACTGAAGAGCCATCACTAATGACGTGTCTCTTTTAATATTTTCTTACGTAGTGAAGGAACACAAGGCAATCAAGACCACCACTGGAAGGGACACAAGAAAATCCCATCTTTGTGTCACTGGCAGTGCAGATTAGATATCATTGAGACAAACCAATTTTCAATTTTTGGTGCATGAGCAGGATAGAAGCCATTGCCAATCGAACTTGAGCCAAAAATAGCCAAATCCAATCGTTTGAATATTTGGATTTAATTCACTACTAACTCCGATAAATCTAATTCACTCGCATAATCACAATTAATTATTATATAGAATAGAAAGATAATATCTTCTACATAGCTTTTCCTATTCAGTTCTAGAATAGTGGTTACAGCGAATGAATTTTATTCAAAAGAAGGTTTCACGTTTAGTTGGAAAGTTAAAATCGACAATTAAGAGCGTATTGATCCCACATGGTTTCTTTTAACTTACATATTGTATAAATAACACAATTCACATACGCAATTTCAAAATTTAGGAAGGTAATTTATTTTTCTATTAATTGTGTACATAATAAAACTGATTTACCAACTAGATTAATCATTGTCAGCTCGGTTACTATGATCTGTGACAGACCAAAACCCAAAATGAATTTATGATAGTTTAGAAACTAAAATTTATAATTCGATTGACATATTTACATGGGACGACCAGATTGATGGCCTAGTTTGCCTGCTAATCGAAGTGTTTTTTATCTGCCCAATGTGGGGAAAAACTCTTTTCAAGCGAAAGCTCATGGTACATCACGTGATTAACTCCCACCTTCCCCAAATAGAAATACTAACCACCTAGGACATGTGTTAAGCAACACTGGATCAAATCCGCTCAACTTAACAGCCACTCCTATCACTGACATGTGGAATCACGTATTTGTTCGTCAGCCTGTCAGGGATTGAACCCCAAAACTCAGCATGTGCGGAGGACATCCAGTCAAGACGCGCCACGACACGATCTATCCCGAGGCGGTTGGCCCCGTCCAGTGCTGCATGCCCGCCCACTCTCGGCCGTCCACGTGTGGCCTGCACGCACTCGCGGCGTTTCGTGCGGCCCCGCGTGGGCCGGGTCGGGTCGGCCATCACCCTCCTCACCCTCACGCTAGCGCCACGTGCGCTTCTATTTCTCACGGGCCCCGGCACCATATGGCCCACAAGTCAGAGAGGTAAGCAATTACGCGCGGTTGATCCGCGTGTGCGGTTGGTTTCTTAATCAGGGGCTCGGGGTTCGATCCGGGGAGTCCAGCGGCCGACCAACGAGGCGAGGAAACCCGCAACCGCGCCCACCATCCCGCGCCCACAAGCACTGACAGGTAGACCCGTGCGGAAACCTCGTCCCCAACCGCCAGCATCGAGTCGTGGCATCCCAGGCTTGCGACGCCCCCACCGCCCGCGCGAAATCCCCTTCCTGCCCCTTCCGTCTTCCTCCTCCTCAACCTTCCAATCCCGCTGCATCTCCTATAAATACACCTAGCCCCGGGCCCCCGGAACGCAGTTGCTTCCTACCCCCTTTCCACCATTCCCTTCGTTGCTCCTCTTCCCCTTTCGCTTGGCGTCTCCTCCAATCGAATTGGTTTCCTTCACCAAATCTTAGGGTTAGGGTTTCGTCTATTCCTTCCCTTCCTCGCCAAATTAGCGCGTCGCGAGGGCTAGCGCTGCGTGTGATGATGGGCACCGCCGTTGAGCTCGGCCGGAGGCACGGCGAGGACCGCTTCGACGACGCCGCCAGGGCCCGCCGAGGCCACCAGCGCGGCCTCCCTAAGTCGCGGTGGTCCACCGCCGCCGCCGACCAGGAGAAGCCGCCGGAGGTGCCATCTTCGGCGGCGGCCCCCGGCGTTTCGGGAAACCTCCAGCTTTTCGTGGCCGCCGTGACGCCGTCCGTGCCGGCGCAGTATCCCTCCAAGGTTCGCCTCCTGGCTTCTGTGCTGCAGGATTAGATCCTTACAATTTGTGATGGTTTGGCCGTTTCGGAATTGGTGAGATTTGGGGATTTGTGATGCAGAGAGCGGTGAGGGGGTGGAGGAGTGGCGGCGTGGCCGACGAGCAGGATAGGCCGTACTTTGATCTCCGCGACGTGTGGGAGGCATACAGTGAGTGGAGCGCGTATGGTGCCGGCGTGCCACTCATGCTTGATGGGTGCGACGGGGTCGTCCAGTACTATGTGCCCTACTTGTCTGCTATCCAGCTCTACGGAGACCCCGCAATCCTGCGGCCATCTCCTAGCCCAAGGTGAATTTTGCTCACAGCGGTTGCTATCGGTATAAGTTGTATTGTCACATTTAGGTATAAATAGTTTGGATTCAATTGATGGTCTCTGTGTATCCGTTCCTCAATATATGCCAACAAGTTGTGGAATCCTTTCTTAATTCTTGATAGGCAACTGAGATCCACTACGTTGTACTTACAGAGAGCAGTAGGCATTGTATCCTGGCATTTGGCATTGTGCTGTCTAGATGCGGTATGATGGATTCTTTAGACTGCTGTTGTGCTTGCCTGTAATGCGAATGTATTCTTTCTACAAAACATGACCAAGTCATTTTTGTTCAACTTATAGGGTACCCTTTCTGCTATAAGGTTAACGGCCTTTAAGTAGTGGATGTTTTCCAGGTGAAGTTATTAGTTACAGTATTTGTTGACATCAAAGAGCATGAACATGAAAATTAAAATGGAAATCAGCACTAACTATTTCTTGTAAAAGGGGCTTGTCTTTTACTTATGCAAGTGTAAGCCGAACTCTGAAATTCATAATGTTTAACCTGGTGGAAAGTATTTTAAGCTCCAAACTTAATGGAATTTGAGCATTACATACATAAAGAAATGCTCAAAATGACAATTAGCATCTCCAACAGGCCTGACCTGCAAAATTGTCTTCACGTGCGTTTATATAGGTAGTTCTCAAAAGTTATTTAAAGTTTTACCTTCTCTGTGCATTCTCGCTAAATTTGACTTATGCTAGTGTGTATCACCTAAGGTTCTCATACATGTTCTGACATGTTTACACATTGCAATTTTGACTTCCCTCTAATGATTGTGTAATAGTTGTTTGGAACGTTTGGAAAAAAGCCAGTTGATTCCCCTATTCTACTTGGTCTGTTATATGCAAGTATCAGATATCCCTTTGTCCATTTTAATTGGCAGCTCAATGGAGCCATTCAAGTTGTTGATTCCTTCACTGTGCATTCGATAATATTATTTAAGAAAGATTTTGTTTTGTTGAGGACAAGATGTAATTTGTATGTATAGTGGGGTAAAACTCTAAACGCATAATTTCTTTACACTCGCACCTTTTTTGTCCGTTTAAAGCTTGTGAAGGATTTCTCAGGTTGTAAATCCGTTCATAGTTCTAAATTTTTGTTTTCACTTTCACTTTTTCAGTGATTATTTTTGTCAGTCATTGGTTGTTCTTGAGATGTTCTTGTGTAGCTAGTTTCACGTAATATTTTTATTTCTTAATTTTGTGCTTCCTTTTTTTTTTTGAAGCAGGCATATGATGAATGACAGTGATGTAGATAGCCACGACTCCAGCAGTGATGCAAGCAGCGATTATGAACATGGAAGGCTAAAGCATCTTACACATGAAGGTTTCTCAAGTGATGATGGTGAATCTGGAGATCTTCATGGTCGCTTGCTTTTTCAATACCTTGAGTTTGATTCTCCATTTTGTCGTGAACCATTGAGTGACAAGGCAAGAATTATCATCACTGTATTTATATACTCTTCAGTGGCAGTTCCAAGTTCTAACACCCTTTTTTTCTGTTTCAGGTTTCTAGCCTTTCCTCTAGATTTCCTGGATTGAAGGCCTTAAAAAGTTGTGATTTGTCACAGCGAAGTTGGATGTCTGTTGCTTGGTATGCTTTTCATATTATGAATACTTTATTGGTGCTTCTTAAAGATGTAACTAATCAAGTTTTGCAAGATTGCAGGTATCCAATATACCGTATCCCTACAGGCCCAACATTAAGAGATCTGGATGCTTGCTTTCTGACTTTCCATCAGCTTTCAACTTGCAGAGGTAACCATATTCTGTTTCTGGTTCCTCTTTCAGAGTCCTTAAGTTGAGATTTTCTGATAATGTTGTCCCAAATGCTATTATGGTTATACCAAAACAAACGTAGGTTACAGAAATTTCTCCTTTGTTTTGTTTTATGGATATTCGCTTATCCTATGCACAATCCAGTTAGCAGACACATGGTGAATTTGATATTGTTGAAGTATAAGAAAGATTGTACAAATAATCAGGTTCCTTTTTAGGATTTAGTGTTCTGTTAAATGATTTTTTTTGGTGATCTCTTGTCCAGGTCATGGTGGTACTTTAAAATATCCATGGGGTCCTGATGGCACACCAACAATATCACTCCCTATCTTTGGTATGACTTCATACAAGTTTAGCAAGTCGGTATGGTCTTCGACTGATGGGGATTGGCAGCTGGCTAGTGGCTTACTGCAATCTGCTGCTGATTGGCTGCGAGATAGACATGCCAGCCATCCGGATTATCAGTTCTTTGTCTCACGTGGTGCGTACAGCACGTAGTGGCACCAAATCCACACCTTTGACAGAATTTGCTACAGAATGTCTGGAAGGGAAGGAGTTGGTTGTAACATAACCAAAGGAATCGAACGTCTTGCTGCATTCATACTCTGATGCATGTCTCGAGACAGGGTTGTTCCCAAGTGGGAAGCAAGCAGTGTTGTTCTGCGTTGTAAAGTGCATTAATTGGAGGGTTCGATCGGCCGTGTTTTGTTATACTCGGTCGGTAATCCTCCTAAGAAAATCTGGGACGAAAAACAGTGAGGGAACATGGACTTGTTGCACTTGTTTTTCGAATCATCTGTGGCTCCTTGTTAGATAGAGCTGCTGAACTTTCTTATGTATTACAAAAATACGGGGGATAAGTTTTGATGAGATCCCCTTAAATGTCTGTAAACTTGTGAATGCTTGTCGAGACAGCATAGTGCTGTTTTAAGAACTTGTTGATTAGCAACCTGTCATCTGCCACGTCATTCTACACAACCTGGGTTTACAAGTAATTGAAGAGAGATAAATAAGTAGAGGGAATAAAAAACCTTATTATTGATTTAGAGGGTGTTTATATATTTATATATGTTGAATAGATATGATAAAAGAATATGTATATTGGGGAAATATTTTTTCTAATAAATATAATTTTTTATAGTTGATAGTGTAATTGATTATGGTTTACTAGACGTGTTTACTAGAAGTGTTTATTTGTAGTACTCTCTCTTGATTAATTTAATCATTAAAATCTTGTAGGAAAAATTTGAGAAATATAATATGGTGATATATCATTAAAACTTTTTAAAAAATCTAGTGAGAAAAATAAGAAAAAAATGATACAGTATATATTGATTATTGTCTTATTGTATACTCATATGAAAAAACTTTTTAAAATAAAACATGTAAGTAAGTTTAGAGAACAATTGATACGATTTACGGATCTAATATATCTTTGATACCCTCTTTAAAAACCCTGATAGGGAAATTAGGAGATACAATATATCTGATAATGACATACATATATATATATAGATAGATAGATATATATATATATATATTTTTATATATGAAAACTAGTATGTATTCTGGGTGTATGTATTTCCACCTCTCATATACCACTTTTACACGTGTGTTATATTTCTTTAACACTTTAAATATACTTCATTAGTAATTATAAGATACTACAATACAAATCCTACAAAACAATTTATGAAATTCCATGATTTTTTTATCATAATTTGCATATATACTTCTTTTATGTATAAAAAAGAGTATAGAGCAAAAATGAAAGGCTAACATTGAATTTTTTTTTCATATAACTCATATTGGAGTATCTTAGAATTAGTATTAGAGTATACTAAAAATGATAAAGCTCATAAGAAGGAAAAGAGTACAATATTATGTATAAACGTGTTATAATTTAGGAGAGTCTCTCTCTTAACCTTGTAAATCTATAAATTATTGCATACCAATTCTATAAACAAACTTTTAGAATATCAAAGTTGGTAAGGACTTTACGAATAAATCTACGAGATTATTGTAAAATTTAGTTTGCAAGATATATCTCTCCACTTTGTCGTAACTCATGAAGATAAAATAATTTTGAGGGAATATGTTTAGTGATATTGTTTTTTATGTAACATGTTTACATCTGAGCAACACAATCAATATTATATATGTAGATAATGGTTAACGATTCAATGAAACTAATACCAATGTTGTATGTGGTTGATCATTTTGTGAAGCTATATTATAAGTATGTGATATTTCAGAATGATAGGTAGAAGTAGCCACTGGAATATGTTTTTGATAACTCCCATGAGAAAACTATATCATTATAAAATCAGCCTATGATCTGGTATTATGGGGATCATATAGCCAGTATTTGGATATCTCATCAAGGTTATATCTTGATTTTTATGATAGAATAAATCAAATTTATGGTGATATAAAGATATATGAGAATATCCTCTTTGACTCTCACCTAATGGCGTTGTTAGAGCTATGCTATTTTGAACTAGCAAATTATCTGCAAATACAATATCAGGTTTGTTGTTATTTGCAAGATACATGAGAGCTTTGATGGATATGATTGTCCAATATCATTTGGATATTGATGGACTGATGAATAAATATTCCTGAAGGAATATGCTCAAGTTGTAGACTTAAACGAAATTTAGTTTTACCCAAATCATTTAAATTCCGTATTAAGATGATTGCATGCTTTCTCGTATGTGGTTGGAAATGATACAAAATCCAATGAGATTTTATTATGGACACATGTATACAATCATCGTGATTGGAATAACCCTTTTGTAGAAAAAATTCATTTAGTCAGTTGTACCACAATTAAGTATTCATTTAGTCAGTTGTACCACAATCAACTTAATTGTTTGAAGTCATGAAGTGACTTAAGGTTTACACAATATATATATTATGATTTGTATTTAGATTCAAAATACCAAGTCCATTATAGACTTATATGTCCGAATCTATTCAATTCATTTGATCTGCCAATAATATTGAATATGATAATGTAATTTTCACACATACTATAAGGTATGCAGCATTGTAAGTGATGTTGGGTCTCTGTGTGAACCCTTATGTTATAAGCTTCGCTATTTCATCACCTTATGGAATAAAAATTCATTTCGCTTCCGTAGGTAAGACATTATGTTGTTGAGAAAAACAATTCTACTTAATTATCACCTTTGGTTTGACCAATTTGAGTGCTGAAACAATATGTTTAGGACTTTTGTTTTGGATCCAGTTGAAGGTGTATGACAATCTTGAGAAGAAATGTATATCGATAATTTGTGGTCTTTGTATTGATTGATTCTATAGAATCAATATAGTTTGTAGAAGTATTATCTTATTTAACTCCGTGTATTTCCCAAAATAATAGAGTTACAGTGTTCCAATTAGAATCTATGTGCACTTTTGTGCTAGCTTTTGAATGTTGAACATCCGTAGGCTTTAGATAGTTAATATCCAAAAGGTGTCTATCAACTCGATGTTGATTTGTATTTACTATCTTGGAGGATGTTCCCCTCTATTTCTGAGAATGCTTGCAAGAAATTGTATCCCTTGTGACCATACTTCTCCTCCTCTTATTTTGATTTGGGAGTTGAGTGGTTTTGTTAGGTACCTATATTCTTTCTGTTACATTAACAGTGGAAATCGAATTTGATGACATATTTATGATGAGTAAACGCATCTAGTAGATTATATGCAATATGTTCTAAATACAAGATGTTCTGAATAAAGGGTTTATATCTCTAATACATGGATATAAGGACTGAATGTGAGGGTGTGTGACATTCTCTTCTAATTCATGGTATTCTTTGTGGTATTAATCTTCCTATAATACCGGGAATTATCCTCAAAATATTATAAGCATATGGACAATGAATAAGTCCCTTGTGAGGGACTCAAGGTATTATATGATTGACGAATAATTATATCTCATATGGATCCCTAATGCACTTTTATATATGGTGTACGGTGGTGATATCGGTATGTGTAGAACGTAACCGATTCGTATATGGGAAATACTTGGCTAAGGCTAAATTTTCATGTACTAACTATAACGGAGGGAGGCGTATAATTGCAGTTGGATGAATTTAGATTAATTATGCAGTGTGTAAGGCCGCATGTCGCCAACAAGATATTGATAAATTTTAATTCTATGGTTGGTCATGTAAATAATTTGCTTCTCTTGATGAGAGATTCAATTAGACCATTATAAGTATGGACATAAGATACTTAGTGTTGTAGTGCCCAAACAACACTATTCCATGTGAATGGATTTGATTATAATACGTTCAGGATAATTTGCTGTAATTTTAATTATTTGAGCAATGAGTTTGGCATAAGTGTTATGTCTTATGTATAAGGGGCACATGTGAAACTATTTTGTAAATACATAAATCAATATTGTAGAGTACTAAGATGGTGTATAAAATTGTTAAATAGCTTCACATATATGTTATTGAATATGTTTAATAAATTTGATGGTGTGTTATTGTCACGTCCTGAAATCCGTAATTGTGTGTTTTAATCCTAAAACATGCAATTTCAGCTTCATGTTCCAGTTTGGGTCACTGGAGCACCTCACTTTGAATCAATGAGGTGGGAGAAGGAAAAACTAAGAGAAATAAAGGAGCTAGAAGCAAGTCTGGACTTTCCTCTAGGTAAATGGGGCCCACTTGGGTGGAAAATATCTCTCTATAGGTGGGCAACAATACTCTCTCTCCCCTTCTAAAACTTGCCCATACGTACTACTCACCCACTCCACTAGGTAAGACTTTTTGAGGAAGCAAGTTGGAGTTGGCTGTCTCTCACTCTCTCTCTTAGGCTTCCTTTTTCCCCTTTGGATCCCTACCTCTGGGAGCAAGATCAAGGTACGTATATGGTACTCACGTGACCACCAGCTCAAGGATTACTCGTCCATCCAATTCGTTTTCAGTTTCCCCGAAGGAATTCGAGCTGGTTCTGAACTTGTTTTGTGTTCTTTGGGAGAAGCAAGGAAGCAGCAGTTTTTCCTCTCTTCTCCAAGCCACTTTCCGTCGTTTCCTCCTTCAACTGGCGGTCACCAACCTCAGCAAAGGACCTTGGGTGAGTCTGCTAGGCTCCCATGGCAAGTATGCTCATTTTTGGTTGGATAGATCTTGAATCTGGAACTAGGGTGGCAAAGTTCTTAAAGTTCTTCAGTCTGGGAACAAATGAGGATTTATGTGGATTTGAGTTAAGAATCATGTTGCTAGGCAGTTGAGCAAAATCTAGACCCTGTACATCCTTCTAGAAATTTTTACTTTTGATTTAGAGAGACTCCCAAGTTAGTTTAGCCCAGTTTTTCCCTTCGTAATGGCTGCTGTTCTGGAGCTACACAAGGCTGATTTTACTGTAGCGCCCGAGTAATGTTCACCCAAGCACACCGGGTACTGTTCACCCGAGCACCCCGGGTACCGTTCGCCCCAGCACTCCCGGGTACTGTTCACTCGAGCACTCGGGGGGTACTGTTCACCCCGAGCAACCCAGCACTTCGGGGGGGGGGGGGGGGGTACTGTTCACCGAGCACCCGAGCACTCCGGGTAATGTTCAGCCCGAGCACCCCGAGCACGGTTCACCCCGAGCACTTCCGGGTACTGTTTACCCCGAGCACCCCCGAGCACTGTTCACCCCGAGCACCTCCGGGTACTGTTCACCGAGCACCCCGAGCACTGTTCATCCCGGGTACCCTGAGCACTGTAGCAGTATCGCAGGGCGGTTATCAGGTTTTCCTGGAAGCTGGTAGCTTGTAAAATTCATAGTTAATTCGCACGAACTCCAAACTTTATGAGACCAGTTGTGTTGGCTTCGTAGGAATATGAACTACATGTTAAAAATGTTTCAACTCATTAAATACGTTCTGAGAATTTATCTATTGATTAAATGTGTTTCAGCTTAGTTAAAGCACAAATAGTCAATGCCATGTTCGAAAGTTGTGAGACCACTGGGAAAACTCTTATTTTGCATAGTGTGATCTGGGAAAAATATTGTCATGTATTGTGGAGCATATTTTTCTTATATGGTCGCATTTCATACATGCTCATTACATTGCACGCGTTGCTCTCTATAGTGAACGCCGATCCGTCGATCCCGGAGGCCGTGGGCGATCGTGAGGCGTCCCACCTTTCTGATCCAGGGCAGCAAGGCAAGCATCGTTCATATTGCACCGTGTCTACTTGAAAATTTAATATGTTATCTACGCTTATGTATACATTGCATGTGTCGGGTACCGAGTTGGGTAGAACCTATGCCAATGCATTATCCCATTTCGGTCACGTGTCATGTGTTGTTCCTAGGAGCCTAGTTGTGTCGTCGCGGTCTAATTTTAGTTTGCTATGCTTAGTGGTACTTAGGCTTTCCGGTAGAAGTCGACGACGGCGTCCACCGTTGTCGCGAGCCTAGGGCTTATTACTTGTTCACACTTATGGTTGTATTGATGATGAGTCGGTTTGGTGAGTGGTGAGTTGAGACGAGGTGTGGGCGGTGTTAGGGGTGTCATCTGCTCACGAGGAGTCCTCAGGCAGTTCGGGGAGGGAACCCAGACACTGTAGACCGCTTGCACCGGTTAAGCACCGACCGTCGGTGTAGTCGGCTTTAGCACATACCTTACTCACCACATGCTGATATAATGGTAGGCGAGCCGATTACCTTCGCAGACGTGGTCATGTGGGCCTCGTCATAGACGGTGTGAGTCCGGTTTGAGTCTGGACTTTTAGCAGTATTAGTTTGCTCGGGGAGTAGTTCTAATACCGCCGTGCCGAGCTATTGTTGATCCACATGGTTGGGCCTGGTTGGGAAAGGTTGTCACGGGTACCCCCTTGTGTGCATCTTAGCGGGTGGCACAAGCCGTATGGTCCCTGTGTCGTGTGGGTCCAGGAGTATCCCCCTGTAGGGTGTATAATCAGTTTGAACTGCCGCGCTCTCGGTCATGAGCATCGCTATCGCTTATCTCAACCGAGCGACCATGTTTTGGTCGTAGAGTTTCGATGTGGGTTGTGGCATGGTTGGATTGGGTTGGTTTGGTCGGTATGTGGTTGGTGGTTTGGTGGGAATGGTTTGCTTTTATACACTTGGTGTTCATATATCTGTTCTGATCAGTTGGTTGGCAGGGTTTGAGTCGGTGGTTGGTTAAGTCAGTTGCTTACACCTAGAGTCTAGGTTGCTTACCGCTTAATGAACTTAAACATGTCTTAATCCTTGCTACAGCTTCAAATGCATGATCCTTGGAGTCGAGAATATATATACTCATACTGTGTAAGTCTTGCTAGTACCTTCGTACTAAGGGGTGCTGCCCTTAAGTTGCTTTCAGGTTCGCAGGTTGGAGAGGAAGAGGCAGTGTTCGGCTACTTTGTGCCTGCCGATTAGGGTGGCGGGCAGGAGTAGCACCTTCTACTCTGAACTCCGGCGCTTTTGGTATGGAGCCTAAGGGCATACGGCTCCATACTCTTTTGTTGTATAGGTTTTTCTTCCGCTGCATAGTCGTTGTTGTTCCTCTTTTATTGTAAATTATGGAAGCAGTTGCATGTTTAATAATTGTAATCCAGTTTAATTATTTGCTCTCTATTAAACTGTGTTGTGATATTTGAGTTGGAAGGCATGTGTTCCGATCCTGGGCACAAAACACGTGCCGGGACTACCGGAATGGTATTCTGGTTAATCGTCGAGGTTGTGATTATAAAAAAATGATCCTCCTGATGATTAATTAGAATACTATTTGGACGATTCCTCACAGCTTGGTATCAGAGCCTGGTTTAATTTAGTAGCCTAAACATAATTAGTGCGTTGTTTAGTAAGTCGAGAACTTCACCCAAACAACCCATGATTTATGTTTATGCCTCTTCATGTCTAATATGTATTAAACTGCTATCGTTTATGCCCCTAAGTTAAAATGCGTATTATGAGTGACGTTTATATGTCTTATACCACATTGTTTTGCTTTCGACCCTGCACTGATTCATGTTGAGCATTGCATCTTCGGCTTTGCATCGTCGGAAGGTAAGGTACGATGCTCGGTGGCGGTTAATCACCGAGGGCTCAGCCGGATGCGAGGCAGGGGCCCGGCATGTTCCGTACGGTGATCCGTACGAGAAGTGAATATGCTAGCAATAGCGTATGAACATCCACCATGCGATGGGAGACATGGTCGTCTACTCGTGTGGCGTTTACACGAGATGTCCCGTAGGGTCTACGGGAAGTGAATACATCGTTGTCGACGTATGGATTGTCGCTTGTACGGCATGTGGTACTAGGGCCATTCGCGCTCTTACTCTTTCTAGCGCGAAGGGTACGTTCTAGATGTTATAAACTGCCTGTGATTTGGATGCTTGCAGGTGCGGTTCTTATTTTGAGAAAGAAGCGGTAGCTAGGTTCGAGCATGCATCATTTCATGGCATTCATGCATGCATTCATGTTTATACATGTATTACGGGATTCTAACAATATATCCGGCGAATGCATTGTGCTGAGTCAGAATTTGACGTCTCCCCTTTTAGTTTTACATTTCAGAATGGTTGTCACTCGGCGTGGTGGGGAGGTTCCGGAGGGTTCCGGTCAGAACAACCCTCCTCCACCGCCGACCATGGCGGATGTGCTCATGCAAATCGAGCAGAACCGCCAAGCGAATCACGCTCTCCTCCAGACGAACCAAGCGCTCCTGGAGGCTCTCGTGCACAACGCGGCTCCTCATGGAGGAGGTGGGGCCGTGCGCTGAGACGACTTCTCGGACTTTTTGTGGACTCAGCCGCCGGTCTTCTCGCGAGCTGAGGATCCTCTCGATGCTGATCACTGGCTCCGGACGATCGAGCAGAAGCTCGCCCTTCTTCACTGTGAGGATCACGAGAAGGCGCTCTTCGCCGCCCATCAGCTTCAGGGCCCGGCGGGTGCGTGGTGGTCCGGCTTTCTGGCCATGCACCCCGCCGATCACCGCGTGTCATGGGCGGAGTTTTGCAAGGCCTTCTGCTCGTTTCACATACCGAGTGGCCTCATGGAGGCTAAGAGGCGGGAGTTTGAGGACCTCAAGCAAGGAGGTCGGGCGGTGATGGAGTACGTGCAGGTGTTCAACCACCTTGCACAATATGCTACCGAGGAGGTCAAGACGGATGCGCGCAGGCAGCGCCGCTTCGTGAATGGCCTGAACTCGAAGATGCAGGACCGGTTGTCCGCGCATAAGTTTGCCGACTTCAATGAGTTGGTGAGCACATCGATCACGGTGGAGCTCAAGTATAAGAGCCACCAAGAGGAGAAGAGGCGGAAGAGGGGTTCCTCGTCTTCTGTGGGCGGGAGCTCGCAATGCGCTCACTCTGAGAGTCAGCCTTCACAGTCTCAGGTGCCGTCGGCTGGCTACCCACGACCGATGTGGTTTGTACCACATCCTGCGTTCTCCGCTCCACAGGGGCAGGCTGCACGACCAGCCGGCTCCCAAGTGAGCGTGACTGGTGGCTCAGGCGGTCCGTGCTTCAACTGCGGCCGCGTCGGCCATTTCTCGAGGGAGTGCTCGTATCCGAGGCTGGGAGCCGCGGTGAGTGCCCCGCGACCACCGCTGGCTCAGTCAGCACCGCAGTCTTCGCAGGCGACTCACGTTCCCAAGCGTGGTCGAGCTCGCCACACTACCGCCGACGAGGTTCAGGAGGGTGACACCGTCCTAATGGGTACATTGGATATGAGTTTCAAATCTGACATCTTTTCTGCAGTGGTTTTGTTTGATTCAGGAGCCTCTCACTCCTTTATATCTTCGGATTATGTTTGGAAAAGTGGGTTGAGATTCAGTGCTACCCACACGCCGTACCTTATAGACGCCCCAGGGGCCAAAGTTTTAATCAACCAGTGTGTGAATAAAGCGGCGGTAATTGTCAACGGAGTTTCCTTCTTTGTCAATCTGTTAGTGATGAACTCGAAGGGAATTGATGTTATTCTGGGAATAAATTAGCTCTCCAAGAACAAGGCTGTGTTGGACTGTGCTCGGCGGACCGTCACCCTCAATGGTCTGTCAGGTACTCGGGTCCAGTTAAAGCTAGAGGATGTCAAATCCTGCTTGTTCGCCGTAAAGGCTGTCCCCACCAGGATTATGGAGACCATTCCTGTGGTGTGGGAATTTCCGGATGTCTTTCCGGATGAGTTGCCTGGAATGCCGCCTGGTAGGGCAGTGGAGTTCTCTATTGATCTCGTGCCCGGTGCGGCCCCGGTTTCGAAGAAGATGTACAAGATGTCGCCAGTTGAGCTAGTTGAGCTGAAGAAGTAGATCCAGGAGCTGCTGGCGAAGGGTTTCATTCATCCTAGTTCCTCACCTTGGGGATGCTCGGCTCTATTCGTGAAGAAGAAGGACGACACTCTCCGGATGTGTGTTGATTACCGTCCGCTGAATGCAGTCACGGTGAAGAATGTGTATCCGCTTCCTAGGATTGACATCTTGTTTGATCAGTTGACTGGAGCCCGAGTCTTCTCAAAGATTGACTTGAGGCTGGGCTATCACCAGATCAAGGTCCGACCAGAGGATATTCCAAAGACAGCGTTCTCTACTCGATACGGCTTGTATGAGTTCACCGTTATGTCGTTTGGCTTGACTAATGCGCCGGCTTTCTTTATGTACCTCATGAACTCGGTATTCATGGAGGAGTTGGACAAGTTTGTCATTGTTTTCATCGACAACATTCTGATATACTCCAAGACTGAACAAGAGCACATTGGGCACCTCCGTATTGTTCTGGGCAGGCTCCGAGAGCATCAGCTGTATGCCAAGTTCAGCAAGTGTGAGTTCTGGCTCAGGGAGGTGGCTTTTCTGGGACATGTTCTATCAGAGAACGGGGTGGCAGTTGACCCGAGCAAGGTGCAGGATGTGCTCGACTGGGTTCAGCCCCAGAATGTCAGTGAGATCCGGAGTTTTCTTGGACTTGCAGGCTATTATCGTCGGTTCATCGAGAACTTCTCCAAGGTTGCGAAGCCGATGACTGAGTTGTTGAAGCAAGGCAGCGTGTTTGAGTGGTCAGATGCTTGTGAGTCTGGCTTCCAGACATTGAAGAAGCTGCTCACGACCGCTCCAGTGCTTGCTCAGCCTGATGTGACCAGAGGGTTTGATGTGTATTGCGACGCGTCCGGCATCGGTCTCGGCTGTGTTTTGATGCAGGAGGACCGAGTCGTTGCATATGCATCCCGACAGCTGAAGCGTCACGAGGAGAACTATTCGACACATGATCTTGAACTTGCAGCTGTCGTGCACGCTCTGAAGATGTGGCGCCACTATTTGATGGGCAACTTATGCCGTATCTACACGGATCACAAGAGCCTGAAGTACATCTTCACGCAGTCAGATTTGAACATGAGGCAGCGCAGGTGGCTTGAGTTGATCAAAGACTACGAACTGGAGGTTCACTACCATCCTGGCAAGGCGAATGTGGTCGCCGATGCTTTGAGTCGAAGGGCTCATTGTCACTGTCTTGTAGCCTCGCCGATGGATTCCACGTTATGCGACGATTTCTGGCGTCTTGGGCTTGATATGGTGCCGGATGGTTTTATTGCCAATCTCGAAATCAAGTCCACGCTCATTGATGAGATTGAGGCTGCACAGAGGGATGATAAGGGTATGGCCCGAATTCGAGAGAAGAGGAAGATCGGGCAGGCCTTGTGCTTTACTGAGGATGATCAAGGCGTTATCTGGTTTGGGGACCGTCTAGTGGTTCCGAGGGTCGAGGCGCTGAGGAAGAAGATCCTTGATGAGGCTCATGATTCGTTGCTATCCATTCACCCTGGCAGTACGAAGATGTATCAGGATTTGAAACCCCGTTTCTGGTGGACTCGCATGAAGCGGGAAATTGCTAGGTATGTGTCTGAGTGCGACGTCTGCCGAAGGGTGAAGGCTGAACACATCAAGCCTGCCGGCACACTCCAGCCTTTGCCCATTCCATCTTGGAAGTGGGAAGAAGTTGGGATGGATTTCATTACCGGCTTATCGAAGACTTCGAGTGGGTATGACTCTAATTGGGTCATCGTGGACCGGTTGACAAAGTCCGCGCATTTCCTTCCTGTCAGGACCACTTATTCTGCTAAGTAGTATGCGGAGTTGTACCTCACTAGAATTATTTGTCTCCATGGAGTGCCGAAGAAGATCGTTTCTGATCGGGGTACACAGTTTACTTCTCATTTCTGGAGAAGTTTCCAGGAGGCTATGGAAACCGAGTTGTTCCACAGCACGGCGTATCACCCGCAGACGGATGGTCAGACGGAGAGGGTAAATCAGATTCTCGAAGATATGCTCCGTGCTTGTGTGCTCACTTATGGGAAGAAGTGGGACATATGCCTGTCGTTCGCGGAATTTTCGTATAACAACAGTTTCCAGGCTAGTATTGAGATGGCGCCATTCGAGGCCCTTTATGGTCGGAGGTGCCGTACGCCGCTGAATTGGTCTGAATCCGATGAGCGGGCTTTTCTGGGTCCGGATTTGGTCAAGGAGGCAGAAGACCATGTCCAGAATATCCGCAAGAGTATTCTCACGGCCCAGTCTAGGCAGAAGAGCTATGCGGATCGACGTCGCCGAGAGCTCACATTTGAGGTGGGGGATCACGTGTACCTGAAGGTCTCACCTCTCAAAGGCGTTCGTCGATTCCAAGTCCGAGGCAAATTGGCGCCTCGGTATGTTGGCCCATTTCAGATTCTTGCTCGGCGTGGGGAGGTCGCGTACCAGTTGGACTTGCCTCCGTCTCTCTCCGCCGTACACAATGTGTTCCATGTGTCACAATTGAAGAAGTGTCTCCGAGTCCCGACGGAAGTCGTTGATGTTGCACCCCAAGAGTTGCAACCGGATTTGACATATTGTGAGCGACCAATTTGTATCTTGGATGAAGCCGAGCGCAAGACACGGCGCCATTCTATCAAATTCCTGAAAGTCCAATGGAGCAACCATACGGAAGCCGAAGCGACATGGGAGCGGGAAGATAAGCTCCGCTCCGAGTATCCTGAGTTCTTTGAGGACTTGTGAAAGATGTCGTAATATGGCATATTTGGAATCTCTCACATGAGTGTGCTCATCGTTCTCTCCCCGACTCGTACTGAATCTCGGGACGAGATTCTTTTTAGGGGGGGAGGTTTGTCACGTCCTGAAATCCGTAATTGTGTGTTTTAATCCTAAAACATGCAATTTCAGCTTCATGTTCCAGTTTGGGTCACTAGAGCACCTCACTTTGAATCAATGAGGTGGGAGAAGGAAAAACTAAGAGAAATAAAGGAGCTAGAAGCAAGTCTGGACTTTCCTCTAGGTAAATGGGGCCCACTTGGGTGGAAAATATCTCTCTATAGGTGGGCAACAACACTCTCTCTCCCCTTCTAAAACTTGCCCATACGTACTACTCACCCACTCCACCAGGTAAGGCTTTTTGAGGAAGCAAGTTGGAGTTGGTTGTCTCTCACTCTCTCTCTTAGGCTCCCTTTTTCCCCTTTGGATCCCTACCTCTGGGAGCAAGATCAAGGTACGTATGTGGTACTCACGTGACCACCAGCTCAAGGATTACTCGTCCATCCAATTCGTTTTCAGTTTCCCCGAAGGAATTCGAGCTGGTTCTGAACTTGTTTGGTGTTCTTTGGGAGAAGCAAGGAAGCAGCAGTTTTTCCTCTCTTCTCCAAGCCACTTTCCGTCGTTTCCTCCTTCAACTGGCGGTCACCAACCTCAGCAAAGGACTTTGGGTGAGTCTGCTAGGCTCCCATGGCAAGTATGCTCATTTTTGGTTGGATAGATCTTGAATCTGGAACTAGGGTGGCAAAGTTCTTAAAGTTCTTCAGTCTGGGAACAAATGAGGATTTATGTGGATTTGAGTTGGGAATCATGTTGCTAGGCGGTTGAGTAAAGTCTAGACCCTGTACATCCTTCTAGGCATTTTTACTTTTGAATTAGAGAGACTCCCAGGTTAGTTTAGCCCAGTTTTTTCCTTCGTAATGGCTGCTGTTCTCGAGCTGCACAATGCTGATTTTACTGTAGCGCCGAGTACTGTTCACCCGAGCACCCGAGCACGGTTCATCCCGGGTACCCTGAGCACTGTAGCAGTGGTCGCAGGGCGGTTATCAGGCTTTCGTGGAAGCTGGTAGCTTGTAAAATTCATAGTTAATTCGTACGAACTCCAAACTTCATGAGACCAGTTGTGTTGGCTTCGTAGGAATATGAACTACATGTTAAAAATGTTTAAACTCATTAAATACATTCTGAGAATTTATCTATTGATTAAATGTGTTTCAGCTTAGTTAAAGCACAAATAGTCAATGCCATGTTCGAAAGTTGTGAGACCACTGGGAAAACTCTTATTTTGCATAGTGTGATCTGGGAAAAATATTGTCATGTATTGTGGAGCATATTTTTCTTATATGGTCGCATTTCATACATGCTCATTACATTGCACGCGTTGCTCTCTATAGTGAACGCCGATCCGTCGATCCCGGAGGCCGTGGGCGATCATGAGGCATCCCACCTTTCTGATCCAGGGCAGCAAGGCAAGCATCGTTCATATCGCACCGTGTCTACTTGAAAATTTAATATGTTATCTACGCTTATGTATACATTGCATGTGTCGGGTACCGAGTTGGGTAGAACCTATCCCGATGCATTATCCCATTTCGGTCACGTGTCATGTGTTGTTCCTAGGAGCCTAGTGGTGTCGTCGCGGTCTAATTTTAGTTTGTTATGCTTAGTGGTACTTAGGCTTTCCAGTAGAAGTCGACGACGGCGTCCACCGTTGTCGCGAGCCTAGGGCTTATTACTTGTTCACACTTATGGTTGTATTGATGATGAGTCGGTTTGGTGAGTGGTGAGTTGAGACAAGGTGTGGGCGGTGTTAGGGGTGTCATCTGCTCACGAGGAGTCCTCAGGTAGTTCGGGGAGGGAACCTGAACACCGTACACCGCTTGCACCGGTTAAGCACCGACCGTCGGTGTAGTCGGCTTTAGCACATACCTTACTCACCACATGCTGATATAATGGTAGGCGAGCCGATTACCTTCACAGACGTGGTCATGTGGGCCTCGTCATAGACGGTGTGAGTCCGGTTTGAGTCCGGGCTTTTAGCGGTATTAGTTTGCTCGGGGAGTAGTTCTAATACCGCCGTGCCGAGCTATGGTTGATCCACATGGTTGGGCCTGGTTGGGAAAGGTTGTCACGGGTACCCCCTTGTGGGCATCTTAGCGGGTGGCACAAGCCGTATGGTCCCTGTGTCGTGTGGGTCCAGGAGTATCCCCCTGCAGGGTGTATAATCAGTTCGAACTGCCGCGCTCTCGGTCATGAGCATCGCTATCGCTTATCTCCACCGAGCGACCATGTTTTGGTCGTAGAGTTTCGATGTGGGTTGTGGCATGGTTGGATTGGGTTGGTTTGGTCGGTATGTGGTTGGTGGTTTGGTGGGAATGGTTTGCTTTTATACACTTGGTGTTCATATACCTGTTCTGATCAGTTGGTTGGCAGGGTTTGAGTCGGTGGTTGGTTAAGTCAGTTGCTTACACCTAGAGTCTAGGTTGCTTACCGCTTAATGAACTTAAACATGTCTTAATCCTTGCTATAGCTTCAAATGCATGATCCTTGGAGTCGAGAATATATATACTCATACTGTGTAAGTCTTGCTAGTACCTTCGTACTAAGGGGTGCTGCCCTTAAGTTGCTTTCAGGTTCGCAGGTTGGAGAGGAAGAGGCAGTGTTCGGCTACTTTGTGCCTGCCGATCAGGGTGGCGGGCAGGAGTAGCACCTTTTACTCCAAACTCCGGTGCTTTTGGTATGGAGCCTAAGGGCATACGGATCCATACTCTTTTGTTGTATAGGTTTTTCTTCCGCTGCATAGTTGTTGTTGTTCCTCTTTTGTTGTAAATTGTGGAAGCAGTTGCATGTTTAATAATTGTAATCCAATTTAATTATTTGCTCTCTATTAAACTGTGTTTTGATATTTGAGTTGGAAGGCATGTGTTCCGATCCTGGGCACAAAACACGTGCCGGGACTACCGGAATGGTATTCTGGTTAATCATCTAGGTTGTGGTTATGAAAAATGATCCTCCTGATGATTAATTAGAATACTATTTGGACGGTTACTCACAGTTATGAATTTTAAGGTAAAAGGATCTTAAAATTAAATTCCTTGTGACACATACAGTGCACGCAAATCTGAAGATTTTGGGTATTGATGTTGTGACCAATATAATTGTTAATAATTTTTCTCATCATCTCTAAGGTAGAATGACGAAGGCAATCATGACAAGTCTTGATTTGATCCAGATTGAAAAATTATTTTATACGCAATATGTGGTACGGGAATGATGTATGTGTGATACATCGTAGATATAATGAAGTTTTCTGAGATACTTGGTTTTCATACCGTTGTACTAGGTTGAGAGCATATTTCCATCATATGTCTTAGTATTAGGTTTCAATATTGAAACCATACATACGGATATATTGAAAATAGCGTAGATTATATGTTGAACCTGGATACATGGGTGCATCCACTGTTAATATTGAAGTACCCATAGGGAGGATGTAGTCTCCCTTAATATTGTATTAGTGGATGCAATGGTCCACTAAACAAAAATCCTTTACTATATGGTTGAAAACCTGTATAAGTTCTATATAGAGTATGAGAATTCAATATGAATTTTAACTCATATATAATATGAATATCATGTATGATGATATTATTTGATGATTAACAACGTACTATATGTGGTAGTACAATATTGGGCAAATGATATTTTTAGGAATAATATGGAGACTTCTCGTTTGTTGAAGTGAGCTTCAAATTGATTCCCATAAATTTGCTGGCCTCCAATGGGTTAAGAGGTATAATTCAACCAAATGTTTGAGAATTTGATATTATGGTCATTATTTTTAAAATAGTTTCTATCTTTGTTGGGTCCACTAGGTTTCTGCTTGTCATATGACCAGTAGAATTATAAACTGCCATGAACGTGAAGTCCTGATAAATGAATGAGTGAGCATCCACTTATGTTTTGGGCAGTAATGCATTCTTTGTTGATCATTCCTTGAGAGGGCTTCAAATAATAGGTGGATCTTTCTCCGTTGAATACTCAAATTTTTAGAAATCTGAGTAAAGGAGATGCAGCAAAAATACAAAGTTGCATGTGTTGCAATTTTAGGAATGGCTGAGCATTTGAATTGTGGTTGGGCTATGGTGACATTGAGGCCACAAACCCCTATGTGGGTAATCAGTTACATCCAATGCAAGTTTAGAAAATTCAGAAATGTTAGCCATGAGGTGATCATGTATTCATTGAATTTACTATGAGAGTAAATTGAGTAGAATGATTATGCAATATTTGGAGTTAAGGTGATACTTGATTATAGATGAGCCCTTCTATAAAGAACACTGCTAATGTTTTTGGACTCCATTCCTGATGGAATGGGTGATTTGTGAATCATTGCCAAAAACATAGGCTCTGTGTAATAAATGATAGAAGGTATTCACCAAAATATGTTGCATATTTTCTATTTATTTGAGCAAAATTGAGGTTTAAAAATTTTCAAATTCAAGATGATTCTTGAATTGACATAATCAAAATTTTGTAAAGTCAAGATGGATCTTGAATTACAAGTAATGTAAACCTTATATTGGATAGATGATAAAATCGCTGCTAATATCGAGGGTGAACGATAGTCACTACCAAGATATAGTTGTATGATTATGTAGCAGTGAGTTAACACATTGAAGGTAGACAACTAAATGGTATAGACCTAAATGATTAGTGGGCGAGAAACTCGCTGCTATAGGCATAGTCTGAAAACAACATAGTCGCAGTAGATGCCTTAGTCTCCACTGCCTTGTGTTATGCTAGTAGGAATATTGGGTGATCACGTTGAAGGTAGACACCATGTTGGGAGAATATGGTGCAGACTACAGTTGCGAGTGAGAGCCTCACTACTATAGGCATAGTTTGGAATAGTTACAATAGATGCTTTAGTCTCCACTTCCTTGTGTTATCCCAATATTAAAGGAGGAAATTACATTAAATATTTTTGTATTTAATTCTGCTATTGATTTAAGCAAATAAGGTTTAAATAATACATGAAGGCAGAATCTTTTGAATTGCAATTAACTACAATCATGAAATGAAATGTGTAATAAAATTGTACATTTATATAATATTGCACAACATTGGTATTACTGAGGTAATATATGTTTGGTTCCTGATGACTTGATGGTCTAAATATAAAAATGCATGTTATTGGGAATGCAAGAAAGCACACATAGAACACAACCGAATTTCAGAAATCATAGGATCTTGAATGTGAATTTATATGAGGTAAACTAAAGTTAGTGCAATAGTACATATCACAATGCAATTTCTGAGGACCTATGGGTCTGAAATGAATATTTACATAAGGTAAGTATTGTGCATCACAATTTATCTTAATCTCGAGGGCTTAAATAATAAATGTACTAGATATGTAGCACTATTTCAATGGACGACACTGCAATCACCGAAAAACCTAGGTTTTTTTTTGTGAAATGGTAACATGATTGTCCATTGCCCATATTGGATAATTGTGACCATCAAGCGCAAGTTCATCGAACTCTTTGTCGGCCATTGTGTCCTATATGGATTTGACCATAGATTTGATTAATTTACCGTGGGTAAATTAAAAATCATTATGGTAATATTGTAATATGATGCAAAATTTGCAATATCAAGATGAACTTGAATTACATAGTGTAGACCTCAATTATATAACTAACACGTTGAAGATAGTCACCAAAATTGGTGTAGATCTCAGAGTAGTACGAGGTATAATATGACATACTTCAATAGATGCTTATGTTCCTATTACCTTGTGTTATGCTAAGTAGAATATTTGGAAAAAGCACATTGAAAGTAGTCATCATGTTCATATAACATGATGTAGACCTCATAGTAGTGGGAGCATAATCTGCAAATGTGCAGTAGATACCTTGTTTCCACTACCTTGTGTTCTCAAATATTTAATGAGGTAATCACCACGAATGATTTTGCATGTAATTCTGCTTGGATTAAGTGATTTGGGCGTGTGGAGCCCATTGTGCTTAATTAAGGTGAATTTAGAATATAAATTTTTCAAGAAATAAACTCAATTGCAAAATTCAAAGGAATGGCTGTCAGCCTAGAGACGGGTATGTCTGCTGCTCTAGTTGAGGGTGCCTATTGCGCCATGGGTGTCATGTCGCTTACCTAGCCGAGGAGGGCCATCAGGATTGAGGGTGCTACGAGCGTGGATGCGCAGTGGCAAAGAAGACGTACACTGCGAGGATGTCGATGTGGCATTGTTGTAGTGGCCGGTGTCATGACCACGGGCGATGCAAATGTGTCGTTGTCGCAGCCATTGTTGCCAGGAAGAAGAAGGATGTCATATCCTCCAAATTGACCATGTGAATCTTTCTGGTGTCAAAGCAACAGAGCCTCGATTCTTGTTTGTGTTTGAGGCCGAAGAGCCCCTATTCTTCCTTATGGCTGATTAGTGATGCAAGAGCAAGTGCATGATAACATATTATAAGTAATTGTAGAGAGACAAATAAGTAGAGGGAATGAAAACTCTTGTTATTGATTCATGGGGTGTTCACATATTTATACATGCCGAATGGACATGATAAAATGACATGTCTATTGGGAAGACACCTCTTTCCAATAGACACAACTCTTGGTAGTTGATAGTATAATTGATCACATGGTTAAACACCCAAAGGGTGTCTATTTACTAGAGGTGTTTATTCGCAATACAATATTATGAGAGTGAAGTGATGTGTGTCAAAGCATTCATAAAATCGTGGTCACTTGTCGAGATATTGGAACGATAAAAAAACTAATTTTTTATTAGTGTTTCTACCTTCTCAAATCCAATTTGGAAGTCAATCCCTCCAGTTAAAAATAAGTGTCATATTGGTTTGCGTGCAGTCAACTGTTTCAAACTTTGGCTTAAATTACTTTTTATGTATTGAGATCGGATACTTAAAAATGACACGAATATATTTTTCTTGAAAAGTACTTTTATAATAGTATACTTTTGCTATGTTCTATCAATATATTACAACAAAAAGTAATAGTCAAAGTTGTATTTTGAGGACCGTGTCGATGTCTAAAATGACACTTATTTCGAACTAGATGGAGTAATAGACATGTCTCAGCGGTTTGAAGTTGATTAAGGGCATGTGCAGTTGTTTAGACAACAGTTGTCTTTAAGACACATATATATCATTTATAGATAGTATTTAAAACAAGTTATACAATGAATTGTCTATAAAAGTTGTTTATAAGGCTCACATGCAATGCAATAGATATAATAATTGTCTATACAATGCAATGCTATAGACATCAATAATTGCATATAAAATAGTTTGGACATCAATGAGTCATTTAATAGACATGTCTGTTAATCTCTACTATATAAAATACGAGTTGGTTCCCACATTAACTCTTCCCTTACCCTCCTCCCATCTAATAAAAACCTTTAAAATTCAAATAATGTATTCACTTTTGCCATCTACCCTCGTCCTTTAACCTCATCGCCTCATTACCGGCTACAGATATAAGATCTGTTTTACTAATGAAAATAAATAAAAAATTAGGAGGGAAATTAGCAGATAATCATCTCCTCCTTTTTTGGATCTCATCTAAAATCAAACTATGCCATCGCTCTGGACGTATTCGTTTGGCGGTGCTCCTATGGCACATCCACATCTTCATACCTTGAGTTTGTGTTTAATGTTACCACGTCCAATGTTTGTGTTTTCATTACAACGCATGAAAACTTAGCTAATTACAAGATAATGTTTCTCTCTCTCCTCTCTCATTCACGTCTCCTGAAAACCCACGTAGCATCTCTTATTGACAACTTACAATATCTCATTGTACACGTGAAGGGATCAATGACGTTCTAATAGGGGGGTGAATTAGGACACTTAGAACTATTTCAACTCCAAAACAATAAGATAAACCTATATCAATTTATATCTAAGTGTGCTATAGGTTTATCTAGTGTATCTACTCTACTAATCAAAACACTTGCAACCTATCTAAGAAGGTAAATTGCAAGAATGTAAATGCAGAAACGTAAATAAGGTAGAGAGAGCAAACTCAGCACAAAGATTTTTTTCCCGTGGTATCAATGGCATTAATACCACCCCTAGTCCATGTTGGAGCTTCACAAAGGATACGCTCCCAGTCGGCACCCGATCACGGATCTTGAGCCACCAAGTCACAAAGATAAGACCTACACCCGGATGAGCCACCAAGCCACCAAGGCAAGGTATCACCATTAGCCTCTCTTCTGGTTTCTTGCTACCGTGATCACTTTGGAGCTTGAGCCACCAAGACAAGTGTATTCGCGTCCCTACACAATTGCCTTGCTGCCGCTACATGCCAAGTTGGAGGGTCAACAAGCTTGTTAGCGAGTTACCAAGACTCTAAGGTGTCAGCATACTACTGGGTACAAGGTTGGATCACTCCTTGATCCACTCTCTAGGAAGCAATCACCTAGTAACACTCTCTCTAGGACTAAGCACTAAACACTCTCTAATCTTGTGTTTAATCACCTTGGATGATCACTTTAAGCACTTTGGTGGTTTGGATGTCTTCTCAGGTGTACATAAACTTCTCTGGACTCCAGCAGCATGCCACACCTTCAAATAACTGAGTGGAGGGGTATTTATAGCCTCAAACCTGCGCACTAGCTGTGAACCCAATGGCTCTGAAAAGTTGTTAACACCGAATGATCCAGTGAAAATAATAGTACTAACACCAGATCATCCGGTGAGTACACTCTCACAATCTAGCCGTTGGAACCCCACTCAAGCCTCTGTGAATACCGGACACTCCGATGTATACTTCATCTCCATCACCAGATTATCCGGTGAGTTATCTTGAGCCATCCGAGCTTTCCTTCTTCTCTGTGTAAATTGCTCTGGTGTATTCATTTGGGGCACATCACTCCATCACCAGACTATCTGGTGAGTTGACTTCAGCCAACCAAGTCAATGCAACCCTTTCTAAAAATAATGCTCCGGTGCACACAACCTTCATCGCCGGACCATCCGTTGCGTTGAATTTCATTCTACCTCTTTGCGTTGTTCATTGTCCGGTGTATTGTCCGGTGTTCATTCCATCCACACCGGACCATCCGATGAGTTGAACCTTCGATCTTTAGCAGGTGCATCCTTCTCTGGTAATAATGCTCTAGTGCATTCATCCTTCTGATCACCGGACTATCCAGTGAGGCATATTCTTCAGCACAACACCTTCTTTGGAAGAATTGCTCCGGTGAGCACTTTGCTCAAACACCGGACCTTCCAATGAGGTCCTCATGCCTCTCTCCCATTTAACAAATATACTCCGATGAGTTCAAACACCCGGAGTATCAGACCATCTAGTGAGGCAAATCTTCCTGAGAATTCTCCAATTCAGTCCAACTTTGTCCCAGTTGCGGTGGCTACTTCATGTTTTGCATCCATAAAATCTAATAACATATATTCTTAACAAACATGTTAGTCTCATTGACTATGTTGTCATTAACCACCAAAATCACAATCATGGCCTAATGGGGTCATTTTAGTTACAATATCCACTTTTTTGTGATTGATGACAACAAAACCAAAGTAAGTGGAAAATAATAAATGACACCAGATGTAAAGATCGTAAACGAGAATAGAGTCTTACCACATTGCTTGGATACATTTTCTTACCACTTAGTCCCGCTTTGTTATGGGTCTTATTTTCTCCATTGCCACTATCTCCCTTGAACGACCTATGCAAGAACTTCTCTTTTGTCAATCTAGGCGCCTAGCATCTTTTCTTCTCCCCCTTTGTCAACTTTGGCATTCCTAGATGTCTTGCTTGTTGCTACAATCTCCTCACATTGTTCATCTTGCTTTGGTCGTCAAACTTCTCCCCCTTTATCAGCAATCCCCAAAAATGACTATAAACACATGTTGAACTTAAGGGAAAAGCATTAGAGCATATGGGAGAAAACTTCACAAATCATGATCCAATAAAAGGATACCAATTGTATGGATATCACTACAAAAGAATGATACCAATTGTAGGCTATGAAAGCACATGGTTCATAATTTATGAAACTCATATAATATAGTCTAAACTCCCCTTATATGTATGCATACATATGATGAGAAAGAAATATATGTACAACTAGACAATATATCAAGATAGGAAGTTTAAGCCATATTATGCATGGAGGTAGCTTAAATAAATAAAATATTTGATAATGATACCAATTGAAGCATTTAAGATTACATACCTCCAGGGATATATTGATTGCTTCATGAGACTACAAAAGATATCACTAGAAACATATGTTAGTCTCAAAATCACAATTTATAGGATATGCTCCCCCTAAATGTGTGCATACAAGTGTTGAATACTTGTGAGATAAATATATGCACTTGTTATCGATAACAATGGGAATTTATCCTATAGATTGGGTCATGGCACATGAAAGATACCAATTGTAAAAACTAGTGCCAAGAAATGAACCTACAACTAATAAACCATGTAGGTTTCTCATGGGTTAGAGATAAACACTGTAAGGACCCCGACCTCGGGTTCTCTTGTGCCTCCTGTATTAGTCCCTGGATCAAGTAGCTGATATGCACAGAATTGGTGGTTCGACTGGTGGACACAGGCTGGCCTAACCTGTGGGCCCCACCTGGCAGTGAGGGGAGCCAGCCAAAAGGCATAAGGCTTGTTGGGCCTGTGTGTGCACGTGGCTCAGAGGAAAAGAGAGGGAGAGAGCGGGATGGTGGCCGGCTGGGGGAAGAGGGAGGCGGCGCTGGAGATGGGTTGCCGGAGAGAGAGGAGAAGGCCAGAGCTCGGGGAGGGGAGAGTGGCCTGCCAGGTCTGTCCCTGTGCGGCTCACAGAGAGCAAGAGAGATCGGAGGGAGGGAGAGACAGGAGGAGTTCGAGGCAGGTCGAGCTTGCCAGCGGCGGACTCTATCCCAGCGACTAGTGGCATGATTGCATCCAGGGATGGGGCGCCTAAAGCGATGAAGGCCGTAGAGCAGGCGCACGGATGCCTTCGCACAGTGGCAGCACACGGGTTGGTGGTTCAGAGGAGTTGTAGGTGATGGGAAGGCACGGAGGCGGCGGCCTTGCATCGCAGCAATGGCCAGGAGAGACCGGGACGATGTGTCAGCTTGGTCCACATGGCTTGAGACCGGGCGGAGCGGTGGCGGGGAGGAGTGGGCAGTTGAGCTATGGTGTGGGCCAGTGCTCACATGAAGGAGCAGAGAGGGTTAGGGTTGGTTCTCACCGTGGTTGGATGGTGCGCTTGTGTCGATGGCAGCGTGTGCTGCATGGCGGCAGCGTGCTCGGCTTGAGGCCGGGAGGTGGGGCTTCTTGGCTAGGTAGGGGCGATGAGGAGACGGTTGGCCAGTGGAAAGTTTGGCGGTGACAGGCTCCTTCGCTGAGCATGCTGGTGGAGGGACTTCGGCACCATAGCTCACCATCCGAGCAGGGTGGAGGAGCTTCGGGCCGACTGCGGCGTGAAGATGGTGTGACGCAATTGCGCACACAACGATGGCAGGGAGGAGCGTGTGGCTAAGCGCGTGGGCCAGCACGACGCGGTAGGAGGTGGCGCAGCATGGCTGTGCTGCAGGCTGGGATGGCGCGGTGGCCTAGCCATGGCGTGGTGTGGTGACGTGGTGTGTGTGTGTGGAGAGGAGCAGCGAGGAGGGTGCCAGCGCTACTGCTATTGTGTTGTGCATGTGTGCTCTGTGTGTATGCATGTGTATATGTGGTGTGGTGATTTGCGGGTGAAGCAAGGGAGAGGAGGAGGAGAATTTGGCTTTGGCTTCCTGGTGAAAGTCAGCGGGGAGGCATGGGTGTTGGCTGGTGTGGAAAGATCAGAGGCCAGCATGGTGGTGTGAACAGGAGAGCAAAGGGTCGGCCATCGTTGATCTTTTGCTGCCCACGGTGAGAGGATCAAGGAGAGAGAGCACAGAGGGAGGGAGATGGGCTGGTGCCTGGTGGCTGTGCTTGTGTGAGAGGACTTTTGGATGATGAACAAAGATTAGAGAACAGAGATGAGAGAGAGAGTAGAGATGTGGGATATTTGTATGACAAACCAATTTGATGTATATGAATTATAAAAGGAATGTGTGATAATTCGAATAAAGGTATTCAAATTTGATCTAGATTGTATGATGATTCGATGAATGACTTGAATTTGTAAATGGAGTTGTGATGATTCAATTGAATGATTTGAGTCGAATAAATCAGGATGAATAAATCAATGAATAACATGGATTCGAATTGATTTAAAATGAGGATTTGAATTATGAGATTCAAATATGAGAGACATTCAAATTCAAATCGCCACACAAAGAACCATAAAAACAAACAAACTGAAAATGCATATGCTCACTTTACTGGAGAGATTAATTAGGAAATTAATTTGGTGATCTCTAGAATACTTAGCGAAAGTAATATATTTGAATATATACATATTTGTATATATATACATCAAATATATATTTCCTTGATTTTATATTGGTTTGAATAATTAGAAAAAGTTTTAATTTAGAGTGAATTTTGCTATATTTTTATATGCTAAAACTTAGGGTGTTACAAACACAAGCAACCTACCATATGAAAATCTACACTAGTCATTACATTAAATTGAAATAAGCAGATGCAATCCTAGATGAGACAAATGACCTACAATAATTAAAAGAGTTTGCATCTAGCTCCATTACCTCTTTTACCTTTGGAAGAGGATTTGGGTATGTGATGATCATGATCTTCATCAATGCACCCATCATGTATACTTGGCTTCTTTGCTTGAACCTTCACTTCATCTTGCAAGTCAAGGCTTCAAATCCCCAAGCCAACATGTGCTTCAAGTATTCTTTGGAACTCAAACCAATTGGGGCTCCTTCATATTGGTGATGACTTCCTTGGGCACCCAAATGGGTTGGTTCTACCTCCGGTCATTTCTTATAGCCATGTGTGCAACCACCTTGCCATTGTCCTTCTTCTTGAGCTTGTAGTGGTTGCTTTTGGTCTTGATCTTGTAGTTGGGCTTGGTATAGAGATTAGAGGTCTTGTTAGAGAAGTTTGCCATCTTCTTCTTCTCCTTGGTATCCTTCTTGGCTTGCTTGCATTGGAAGGACTTTGGGCTTCTTCATGATATTTGAAGCATGTCGGTGGTCCTCTCTGCAAGCTTCTTCACTATAGTTGCACGGTTAACTTGAGGAGGTTGGACATGTCCTTTGCCCTTTAAACTCATCAAGTCCTTCTTCAGCTTTTCCACTTCTTGTTTAAGCTCATCATTCTCTTGTGCAATGAGGTCATTAGAGGATTCTACAACAACATTCTCAACACAAATCTCATTGCAAAGGGGTGAGCATGATAAAGCAATTAAATCATCACAAGAAGTTGAAGCATCTGCCTTATGATTGTAATTAAATACAAAGGTAGATTGCTTCAAAGGGACCTTAATTTGGGATTCAATGCACTCAAATTTTGCTTTAAGATCTTCATGATCCTTGTTTAGTAAATTGAATTTGCATAATAATTATTCATAATTAGAAACAAAGGTAGCATGAATGTCAATAAGTGCATTAAATTTCTTAAGCTCTTTAGATTGTTTCTTAAGGGCTCCTCGTTGCTCATTAATCAAATGAAGGAGTTCATCATAGGAAGGAGAATCCTCATCGGATTCATCATCACTTATATCGCAATCCAAACCTTTGGTCATAAGGTACTTGTGAAATGACTTGTATGATGACCACTTGTGTGATGACGACATTGAGGAAGAGCTTTTCTTGGAGGGGAGGATGGTGAATCTTTTATCACTTGAGCTTGGTTCTTCATCGTCGCTCATCCATCTCCCTATGCTAGCAAGTGTCTTGGCTCTTCCCCTCATCTCCCTCTTCTTGATCTTGGTCTTCTTCTCCTTCTTGATGTGATCAATTATGTTGAACAAGTCTTAAATGGAGATAGGATGATCAACCTTGGCATTGATCCTCTTCATGTTTGTTGGAGCAAGATATCATCTTGCCCTAGCAAGTACGGCGAGAGTTTCGTCTAAGGAGGAGACTCAAGCTTGGAGACGAAGTTTGAGAGAAAGGAACATCACAAATGCATTGATAACAAAAATATGGACCGGGCTAGGGGGAGTATCACAGGAAGACTTTGTGATTATGCTCCTCCGTGCTGTGTTGAGCGTGCTCTCTTTCTTAGATGACCATGACCCCTTATTTATAGAGTTGTGCGTAGCTTAGCGTACAAGTTACCACTATGTGCAAAATATCCAGGATCTTGCCGAGTTATATGGTCGTATCTTGGATAACTACTTTTTACCCTACTTAGAAGATAAATATCTACCATGGTAACTATTGTGGTGCTTGTGCCCAGAGGGGTGAGCCGATCGCTAATTGCGGCCTGGCGCCACGCTATAAGGGGTGTCAGGATAACCTCCATTGTACTAAGGTGTCAGGATGGCGCCCACTAGTCTAGGTATTTAATGTCGATCACTTCTTTGCAGGCAAAGGATGATTGGCATTCTTCTTCTGGCAGATCTTTCTTGAGGCCCGATGGCTTACCCCGTAGCCTCTGGGAAGCATGCCCGAGCCCCAGAGATGGGGGCTCCGGGGCGAGGCATGTCTTCGACAAAAGGAGGCTTTGGGAGGCATGGTTCCTAGAGATGGAGGCTTCAGAAGGCATGGCTCCGGGAGATGGAGGCTTCGGAAGGCATGGCTCCAGGAGATGGAGGCTTCAGGAGGCATGGCTCCAGTCGATGGAGGCTTCGGGAGTCATGGCTCCGGGAGGTGGTTACTCCGAAGCTCGAAAATCAGAAAGCGGCCTTCAGGAGGCGTGGGCCCATGGGCATGGGCTAGCTGAGCCAAGGGGCTATTGGGGGTCCTCAACAATAACCCCCAACAGTAGCCCTCACGAGGGCGGCCAGCAGAGCGGTTGGGTCCGCGGTTCTTTCAGAGCAAGGCCTCCGACAGTCCCTAGCTTGCTGTTGATAGCTCATGCTCCCTAATATCGCTTGGCTTGCCTGGGAAGATTCGATCCACTTGATCTGAACTGTCCGTTCGATGACGCTGGTGACAAGGGGTATTGAATGCGCCCTATGAGAAAGCGCGATTACGCCTTAGCAGGCGGACGTGGGACGTGTGGCATTTTATGGTTAGGGGGTCGTGAGGGGCGGTTTCGCTTCCCCATGATTGTGGCCTGGCAGGTGAAGGGATAGGGCATACGCTCATTTTTCTAGGGGGGGTAATCTCTCCCTTACCTTTATAAGGGGACAGATTACCCTAAGCGACCTTTTCACTCGCGCCTTGTTCTTGTCTACCCTTTGCCTCTAGTTGTCCTTGTTTTGTGCGTATGCTTATCGATTGCTGCTCTTCTTTCTTCTCCACTGTCTAGCGCCTTTCACCACCTTCCTGTGATCCGTATGGCGGTCTCGAGTGCCCTGGGTGGAGCAGGAACTCAGGTGGCGAGCGAAACCACCGATGCAGCCATGGCAGGGGGCCCTCAGGTGGTGTCGGTTCCCCTGTTGTTGATGGGGCCGCCACTTGGGGTGGAGCTCCACTGCGCTAGTAGAAGTCATCCCCAGTAGACCACCATGCTAGGGGTGTCTGCCATCGATGATGAGGAGCTTGACCGGATGGTTAGGGAGGGGAAGATTCCCTCCAGAGATATCATTCGGCCCCCGCTAGGCGAGGAGGTCCCGGAGCCTCTAGCCCACGAAGTTGTAGTGTTCAAGGATTTCTTCGAAGTGGGCCTGGGCTTTCTGTCAGTGCCGCTGCTCGAGGAGGTGCTCCGCCACTACTACATGGAGCTTCGTAGCTCCATGCCAACGCTATCGCCTGCTTGGCCACCTTCGAGTGGGCCATGCGGGTGGAGGAGTGCGGAGGGAGCATGGACTTCTTCGCGGCCCTCCACTTCGCCAGCTGTCAGCCAAAGATGATCAAGGGCGAGAGGATGAAGAGGCCCCTCAGCTTCGGCAGCGTTAATTTCCAAATACGACCGCAGTACCGCGATGCCTTCCTTGCGAAGGCTATTAACGGTCGGTGGTATACCGGCTGGTTGCAGCGATGGTTTTACTACAATGTTGGCCTCGCATCCCCCCTTCGCTCCACAAACCGAGATATCGCGTATGTCCTAGAACCGGAGACAGGGATCATGGACGACCAGTTTGCATCGTGCTGGCCTTTCTTCAGAGAGTGGCTGAAAGGATGAGCATGCGTGATCTCATGGAGGAGTTCACCATATTGCGCATTCGGCCCCTTCCGATGGGCTGGGACTGCACCTTCAAGCAAGGTGCAGAAGAGTGGCCGAAGGTGTACTCCGCCCCCCCCCCCCCCCCTGTGTCAGCTCTGGTGAGTCCTCTTTGTTGTCTGGTTTTTGATTTGCAGATGTGAGCTGTCATTTTCTTTCAGAGAGATACCTTCCGCTGGAGCGTGTGACAGAGATCGCCGAGGTGATCCAGGGCCCACCTACTCACACAGAGTTGCGAGCGGTACAACTGCGTCTACTTTTATCTCGGAGTGAGGGCTCTAGCTTGGCGGGATCCGCTGGAGCCTGAGGCTGCCGGGAAATGAGTGCGTGCCACTCCCGTGATCTGTGCAAAGCCATTCCGGGCCCAGCATCCTTCTGTCTGCAGAGGTCCGCATACTATCTTGATGGCTGAGTCGTCCGAGGTGCCGCTGATCCATAGGAAGCATCAGAGGCGGGTCGGGAGCAGGGGTGACCTGTCTGGAGGTGAGGGTCAGCTTGGCGGTGGTGACCGGGGGAAGGGCCTGGCCTCTCCGGACATTACCGACCATGGCCAGAGCTAGAGAGGAGGTGTGGCCTCTGTGGAATATGATTTTCGGTTCGCTGGTTCGGACGTCGATGATGTTACGAGCCCTTCTATGAGAGGTTTTGAGGGACTTGGTGAGGCGTCGTTGCTTTGTTAGCTATATTATGTTTGGGTCGTGCATTGGGATCTTGACCTTGTGTTTCATGTTATTTTGCAGTGACCGTCGAGGTGGATGTGTCTTCTACTCCTCCCTCAGAGGCTGGGGAGCTCTGGTAGGGGTCGGGGAATCCTCCAGAGGTGTCCGCGAAGGTCGCCTTGGGGGACGTGTCCTCGTCTCCACGAAGCCCTGGGGCGGCTGGTGACTTGGCCCGGGTGGCCGGTGCTGGGGGCACTGTGCCCTCCACTGGGGCTCCCTCCCTGATGACCGAGGGGGGCCCTGGGCATGGGGTATTAACTTTGGATGACTTCGCGCTGCGCTCGGAGGCGTCAAGGGCCTTCGTTGTGGCCTCCTCTCTTATCCGAAGTGGAGAGATCGAGCGATCGTTGGCCCAACGTCCTTTGGAGGAAGTGGAGGCAAGTCTAGTAGCAGTGGCCCTGCAGGTCAGTGGTTTAGTCATGATTTACCGAGTCCAGTGTCTGGTTCTGAGTAGCTTATTTTGTCCTTTTCCTTCTTCTGGTGTGCCTCGTAGCAAGTAATTTTGACGAGGGCACTGGGAGATGAGGGGCGCTAGGCCTTTGCTGCGACCGTGACGAGGTTGACAGCCTTTGTCAGGCCTTGGAGGAGGCCCGGAAGCAAGTGGATTCTGTGAAGGGTCGTCTTCAGGAGGAGATGGCGCTCCATGAGTGTGAGGAGGGTCTCTGGCAGGAGGAGGCTTTGAAGCGGGAGCGCGCAGAGGCTGAGGCGCAGAAGGCTGACGAAGACCTCCGGGAGGCAAGGGAGTTAACTGATGCGGCCAATGTAGCCCGGGTGTTAGCCGAAGGTGATGTTGAGACCCTTCGGGCCACGATGAGCGAGGTGCAGTGAGAGCTGAAGGAGGCTCAGGCATCATAGGGAGCACTACACTCGGAGTGCCAGCGGTTAGCTGCACTTGCATCGAAGGTTGCCAGAATCACCTCTGATGCCCTGAGCGACCTTGGGGCCACGTGTCCGCCACTATCTTCCGACTCCGAGGCATCGGTGATGCCGCTCTTCTGGCTTCGGTCTGCCGCGAAGGTCATGGTTAGAGTTACGGAGACATACGTGAGGTCTAGCGCACGTGTGGCCGCGACGCTCCAGCTAACCCTGATGCACCAAGTGGGGGTTGGTCCTCTCGAAGTAATGGAGTAGCAGGTGTTAGACTCCATGATCGAGGGTTTTTGGCCTGAGGCACCTCTGGTGGAGATTCGTGTGGTTCTAGAGAACTTCCGTCATAACTTGAGGGCAAGGCACGGCCGGGGCGTGACGTTGCGCTACATGGTAGGTCAGATGACTCCAGGTGCCCGGGAGGTCTTCGTCTGGGTTCTTCATTGGGAGGTTTGACCCTTGATCCGAAGCCTGCAGGCGCACCACGGCCCTTTGGAGGCCTCTCGCTTCACATCGTTGCTCAACAGGAGCACTCTTCGTATGTGTATGCCCCGGAGGTGTAGCTCTGTCGCAGGCTGTATGTTTTTTTTCTTTCTTTCTTTCCGAAGGGGGTCGAAGTCTTAGTATGTTGACTACCCTCTTCTCCTTTATGTATTTAAGCTTTTTTCTTATCTAAATAGTGTCATGTCTACCTTCTTGTGGTTCAGCTGTGTTGTTCTGGAGTGTTCATGCCTTTGAGCTTAACTGGAGTCTGATCTATGCGTATAGGTGCGGTGGCCCAAAGCCAGAGGGGGCCTCGCTCGTATCTGGGATGGTGCCTCCGAGGAGGGATCGAGTGTGTCTGGAGCGTCCGAGGCCACTCCGTCTGTCCGATGGCAGAGTCGCTTTGTTGTGCCCTGTGATTGCAAGGGGCGCATGGATCCGAAGGTGGCCGCCGATGTCTTGGTCAAGGTCGATCCAAACGACCCCCTTGTGTCTACCCCGGATGTATGTTTTGTATCAAAGGATGACTGGTGTGCAGCTCGAACAGCTCGAGAGGTTGCCGGTTCACGCTTCTTCCAACGCTTTGTCCTCCCCCGGGATTCTGATGGAAGGGTGCCTTTGGAAATCCTTGAGCCTATCCTAGCCGAGGTGAAGGTGGAGGAGGTGCAGGTTGCGGAGTCCCCGCCAAAAGAGCAGGAGGAGGATGAGCTGGATTTCTTCACCTTCGACTCGTATCCCTTCCCAGCGGATCCTTCATCTTCCCAAGGCCGAGGGGGCTCCGCTTTAGGCAGTGGCTCCCTCCATCGAGGGGATTTGCGTCGACCCCCTATGCGCAGTTATCGAGTTCAATCCTCCAGGTCCCATGGTATTTCTAGGAGGCATGGCGGTCGAGTGCCCTCGTCCTCCCGTGGTGTTCCGGGGAGGTGTAACAGGTTAGCAAGTTTGCTAGGCCTAGATTCGATGTACAGCGGTTAGCTGAGTGCAAACTCTTTGTTTGTTGTGTATGAATAAACTTGTGTTGTGTTAGCTTTGTTTTTTGGTGTTTTTATAGTTTATCACATCAATGCTTTGTTATCGTATCAACATTTCACCTATGACCCCTATCCCAGCCTGTTCACATTTTGCTGTTTGTTAGTGGCCGCGGGGTGCGAGATCCGAGGGGTATAGCGTAGCGTTATGTGTGAGCAGGGAAGATACCATAGGGGTGAGATGATTTTGGCATGGAGACTTTTAGTCTTCAAGGTGCCGGAGGATCAATACTTTGTATGAATCCTTTTTGGCACGGAGGCTAGGCCTTCAAGATGCCGGAGAGGTTATCCCTTTGCCACGTAGGTCAGCCAGACCTTAAAGATGATGGAGGGTCTTATACCTGTTCGGCATGGAGGCAATGCCTTCAAGATGCCGGAGTGGTCTTTTCCTCTGCACCACGTAGGTTAGCTAGACCTTAAAGATGGCAAAGGGATATATGCCTGTCTAGCACGGAGGCTTAAGCCTTCAATATGTTGGAGCGGTCTTTCCTCTCAGTCACGTAGGTCAGCCAGGCCTTAAAGATGGCAGAGGGATATACTTCTCCGGCACGGAGGCACTGCCTTCAAGATGCCGAAGGGATTTTGTTCTCTTGGCACGGAGACAGTGCCTTCAAGATGCCGGAGGGTTTTACCCCTTCAGCATGGAGGCGGTGACTTCAAGATGCCGGTGGGTCTTCGTAGGCTCTTTGTGGGTTTGTTTTTGCGGGGTAAGTGTTTTTAGGGAGGTGATACCTCCGCGATGGCATGAATCTTACCAAGAGTGGCCTTGATGTCTCTCCGGGAGACGAGATATCCCAGCATCTTTCCCGTCTTGGCACCTAATACACACTTCTCTGGGTTCAGCCGTATGCCTACAGCCCGGAGGCTATCAAATGTTTCTTGCAGGTCGTGACGTGGTTGGTTTCGAGCTGGCTTTTTTCCATGATATCATCCATGTAGGCTTCGACATTATAGACCAGTTGTTGTTACAGTACCTTGTGCACTAGGTGAGAGAAGGTGGCCCCAGCATTTCGAAGAGGCAAAAAAGCCTCTTCCTTTATCGCCATCCACACCTAGTGGTACCCGGAGTAGGCGTCTAGGAAGCTTAGCAGCTCGCAGTCGGTGGTGGAATCTACTAGCTGGTCGATGCAGGAAGGGGGTACAGGTCCCGAGGGCAAACTTTGTTTAGCGATGTGAAATCGATGCACATAGGCCACTTTCCGCTGTCTTTCTTGACCAAGACAGTGTTAGAGAGCCAATCGGAGTGGATTACCTCTCGGATAACACCGGCCTTTAGTAGCTTCTGGACCTCCTCTTTTGCGGTCTCTGTTCGTTCTAGGGAGAGTTTGTGAAGCCCTGGCATACAGGACAGGCCTACGAGTCGACCTGGAGAGAGTGTTCGATAATGCAGTGGTCGACTCCCGGGAGGTCCTGTGGTGACCATGTGAATGTGTCGAGGTTACCCTATAGGATAGCAAGAAGCTGGGCTTCTTGCTCGAAGGTGAGGTTTGCCCCTATTTGGAAGCCCCAGTCAGATTGGTCTGTATGCATGGGGACACGCTTTGTCTCCCTCTGGTTGTGGCCTCGGAGGGTCATGGTGCTCGGGATATGCTGATAGAGGGTCCTTGGAGCCCTCCTGGGTTACTGCATGGATGTGGCGACTAGGGAGTGGAGCAAGGTGCCCGTACTCAATGCGCCTAGCCAGGTCTTTGTCGCCATGGATGGCTATTAGTCCCTAGGGTCCAGGCATTTTCAAGCAGAGGTAATTGTGATGGGGGTACGCCTCCGAATTTATTCAGGGTTCCTTGTCCCAGAATGGCATTGTAGGCGTAAGGCACGTCGACAACGTCGAAGGTGATTACTTATGTCCATGCTACGGGGCCTTCACCGAAGATGATTGGGAGTTCTATCTGTCCTAGGGTGTCGAGGGAGGGCCATTGAACCCCTGGAGGGGTCTGTGGCTTGGTGAGAGTCGGCTCCGCAGGATTTGGAGCTGGTCAAAGGCATGTATGAATAGGAGGTTCGCCGAGCTGCCTTTGTTGACCAGTATTCTCCGGATATCGACTTCGGTGATGTTGGCTGAGATGACCAGGGCATCGGAGTGGGGAAATATCACCCCCTCAGAATCGTCGATGGTGAATGTCACGGGGGTGTCGATCCATTCGGGGGCCTATCAATGGATGTTGGTTGCTCCGATGTGGTGCACCCTGCGTGCGTAGTCTCGCCACTGCCGTTTCGAAGCGCAGCCGAAGCTCCCTCTGCCGGTTATAGCGAGGATGATCTGTTTGGCCGGTGCCCCCTTGTCGTTGTATGGCTTTGCGGATGACTGGGGTGGAGAAGGTAGAGACAGATGCGGAGGGTTCTGTAATGCCAAATGATCAACCCATCGGCTAGCCTATAGCCTGCGATCTTCGGACCACTCCTTAGTGGCCCCCTCAGTTGAGGCGAAGGCTGCCTGCCTCCTGAGGTATTCTTCTCAGAAGGTAGTGAGGGTCCGGTAGTTGTCGGTGTTGTGTCCTCGTCCCGCACTGTGTAGAGTGCACCAGGATTCCTCCTCGGAACACCGGTTCGGAGCGCGGCCTCGCTTCGAGATGCCTCCGAGGAGTCCTTAGCCGCATCCCCTGGGGTGGTTTTGGTTTGGAGCCCCGCGCCTGGGGCTGATGTTGTTGATGTTTCGGCATTGTCGCTGCCCCCCCTGCTTTGGGACCCGGAGGTATGAGCCTTCTCGAAGCCCCTCTTCGCTGGGGGAGAGGGGGCGTGTGACAGTCCCGCGTGCGAGTGTGACTTCTCAGAGTTGACACGGGAAGTCTCGGTAGCTCACGAGCGCCTACGACAGAGTTTTTCCTTCTCTGCGTGCGCATATTCCTCGAATTTGCTCATGAGGACTTCCACCGTGCGTATGGGATGTCGGTTCAGCTGATCATATAGGGCGCCTTCGGCCAGGCCTTGGGTCACGGCATCGATGACCGAAGAGTCCGATATGCCTCTAATCTGGGCCTTGGTTTGGGAGAACCTTCGGAAGTAATCCTGGAGGGTTTCATCCGACTTCTGTCTTATAGTGAACAGGCTTCCGGAGGTTACTGGCTCAACGAAGGTGCCCTGAAAGTTGTTGTGGAATAGGTCTCGGAGTTGGGACCAGGTGTGAATAGCGCTAGGGTCCAGTGCCTAGAACCAGCGTATGACCCCCTTCCAAGGTGAGAGGAAATCATTTAGCCATGGCAGTCAGTCCGCCCCCGATAGCTTCTATGGTGTGGGTGTAAGACCGGACGAACTCATCAGGGTCTGAATCGCCCTTGAACTTAGGTAGCTTTGGGGTCCAAAAGCCCTCCGAGAAGGGCGTCCTCTGCAGGTTGGCTAGAAGGGGAGAGTCGTAGTCTTGCAGGGGATCCTCGCAGCGTCATCTCCGGGGCTCCAGAGGCTGAACATGCGGTGCCCTAGCATCGAAGAGTTCATCGGCCCGTAGAGCTTGGATCGGAACAGCACTGGTGTCACAGGGGCAGCGGTGGTCATGTGGGTAGCCTGCTACTCAACCTGTAGGGCCGTTTGTAGTTCCTCCATACGGGTCAAGAGTGCCGCCAAGTGTGATTGACACTCGGGTGGAATGGTGTTTTCTGCAGTGGCGTCGGTCGCGGCCCTAAGGGGTGCAGCGGGGACCCCGCCCTGCTGCTGCTGTTGCTACTGGGTCTCTAGGGTAGGGAGCCCCTCGGTGCCGGCCGTAGCTATGGTCATGGCTGGTTCGGTGGTGGTCATAAGGCCCTCATTCCCCCCAGTTGGGGGTCATCGTCGACCGGCCTGCGCCTGGTCACCTGGACAGGTCACACAGGCGTGACTGGGGGGTCGGTTGCCGTCACCGCGGCCTTGGTGGTCTTTTTCTTGGGTGGCATCCTACCTCTCTTAGAACTTATGTGTTTGAGTCCCCATGGACAACGCGCTGTTGGAGCAAGAGATCGTCTTGCCCCAACAAGTATGGCGAGAGTTTCTTCTAAGGAGGAGACTCAAGCTTGGAGACAAAGCTTGAGAGGAAGGAACATCACAAATGTGTTGATAGTAAAAAAATGGACCGGGCTAAGGGGAATTTCACATGAAGACTTTGTGATTATGCTCCTCCGTGCTGTGTTGAGCATACTCTCTTTCTTAGATGACCACAGCCCCTTATTTATAGGATTGTGCGTAGCTTAACGTAGAAGTTACCGCTATGTGCAAAATATCCAGGATCTGGCCGAGTTACATGGTCTTATCCTGGATAACTACTACATAGAATATAAGTATCTACTATGGTAAATATTGTGGTGCCTATGCCCAATTGCGGCCTAGCGCCGCGCTGTCAGGGGTGTCAGGATAACCTCCATTGTACTGGGGTGTCAGGATAGCGCCACTAGCCTAGGTACTTAATATCGGTCACTTCCTTTCAGGCAAAGGATGGCCGGCGTTACTCTTCTGGCAGATCTTTCTTGAGGCTTGATGGCTTACCCCGTAGCCTTTGGGAAGCCTGCCCGAGCCCTGAAGACAGGGGCTCCGGGGGGAGGCATGGCTTTGAGAGATGGAGGTTTTGGGAGGCATAGCTCCGGGAGATGAAGCCTTCGGGAGTCATAGCTCTGGGAGATGGAGGCTTCGAGAGGCATGGCTCTGTGAGATGGAGGCTTCGGGAGGCATGGCTTCATAAGATGGAGGCTTCGGGAGGCATGGCTCCGGGAGATGGAGGCTTCGGGAGGTATGGCTTCGGGAGATGGAGGCTTCGGGAGTCATGGCTCTGGGAGGTGGTTACTCCAAAGCCTAGAAGTTAGAAAGCGGCCTTCGAGAGGCGTGGGCCCATGGGCATAGGCTAGCTGAGCCAAGGGGGTTGTTGGGGTCCTTAACAACGACCCCCAACAATGTTCTTCTCTAACTTTGAGAAGAGCTTGGTCACCTTAGTATCAATTTCTTCATCACTTGATGTTCTTTGATCATCCTCTTTATAGCTCTCTTCATCTTGATCACCATCATTTTTGCTTGAGCTTGACTCTTGTTCTTGTCTCCTCATCCTTGCCTTTATGTATTAGTATTGATCTTGCTTGCTTATGAGAGCAAGATTTTTATGTCGGATGAGGAAGAAGCTTTCACCCCCATATTCATTGTCATCTCATGGATGGTGATTTTACCGAGTAGTTGACTTGGAGTCATCTTCTTGATATCATTATTTTTGTAGATGATTGAGACTATCAACTTGTACTTCAGAAGAAGAGTTTGAAGTATTCTTCTCACCACTTGATTATCTTCAATTGGCGTCAAACCTAACCCATTGATCTCATTGACAAGAATATTCAAATGTAAGTATATGTCATTAGCACTGACATGGGGTAATTGCTTGATGTCATTGAGCTTAGTAACAAGCACATGATATTTCTCATTGCGCACATATTTTGTGCCATCATGTATTTCAATGAGACTAGTCCAAACATCATGTGCAATGGTGAGAGAATAAATATGATTAAATTCATCAATACATATAGATGATAAAAGAATACTCTTGGCCAATGCATCTAATTGCCTCTCCTTGTTGGTGATGCGAGATCTCATCCTATCCTCGGTGACTCTCCAAACGTCCAACCCTCGGGCTTGTAAATAATAAGTCATTAGAATTTTTCACCGGGGGAAGTTTGTGCCATCGAAAAGTGGAGCACTATAGGAATCCATCCCAATCTCGAACGTCACAACTCACTAAGCGGTGAAGCCTAACCGATCACAATGAGACTAAGGCTCAAATACTAATTGAATTGGTGAAACCTTGTGAAAGGTGTGAAGCTCTAACACAAATTATAGAGCTAGATGTAAGCCCTAGCTGTGATACCAATTGAAGGGATCAGTGACATCCTAAAAGAGGGGTGAATTAGGATACTTAGAACTATTTCGACTCCAGAAACAACACAAAATAAATCTATATTAATTTTTATCTAAATATGCTCTAGGTTTATCTAGTGTGTCTACTCTACCGATCAAAACACTTGCAACCTATCTAAGAAGGTAAATTGCAAAAATGTAAATACGGAAACGTAAATAAGGTCAAGAGAGCAAACTCGACATAATGATTTTTTTCCCGTGGTATCAATGGCATAAATGCCACCTCTAGTCCACGTTAGATCTCCACAAAAGATATACTCCCGATCGGCATCTAGTCACGGCTCTTGAGCCACCAAGTCACAAAGACAAGGGCTCCACCTGGTTGAGCTATCAAGCCACCAAGGTAAGGTCTCACCACTAGCTCTTTTTCCGGTTCCTTGCTGTCGTTATCACTTCAGAGCTTGAGCCATCAAGGCAAGGGTCTCCGCATCCCCGCACAATCTCCTTGCCGTCGCTCCACACCTAGTCGGAGGGTCAACAAGCTTGCCGGCGACTCACCAAGACTCCAAGATACCGGCGTACCACTTGGTACAAGGTTGGATTACTCCTTGATCCACTCTCTATGTAGCAATCACCTAGCAACACTCTCTCTAGGTCTATAAGCATTAAACACTCTCTAATCTTATGCTTAATTGTATTGGATGATCACTTAAGCACTTTGGTGGCTTGGATGTCTTCTCAGATGTATATGAACTTCTCTAGACTCTAGCAGCACGTCGTACCTTCAAATGGTTGAGTGGAGGGGTATTTATAGCCTCAAATCTACGCACTAGCCGTTAACCTAACAGCTCTAAAAATTTGTTAACACCGGATGATCCGATGAGAACAGTAGTATTAACACCAGATCATCCGATGAGTACACTCTAACAAACTAGCCGTTGGAACCTCACTCAAGCCTTTGTGAACATCAGACATTCTGGTGTATACTTCATGTCCATCACTGGATTATCTGGTAAGTTATCATGAGCCATCCGAGCATTTCCTTCTTCTCTGTGTAAATTGCTCTAGTGTATTCATCCGGTGCACATCACTCCATCACCAGACTATCCGGTGAGTTGACTTCAGCCAACCGAGTCAATGCAACCCTCTCTAAAACTAATGCTCCGGTGTGCACAACCTTCATCACCGGACCATCAATTGCATTGAACTTCGTTCTACCTCTTTGTATTGTTCATTATCTGGTGTATTGTCCGGTGTTCATTCCATTCACACCAGACAATCTGATGGGTTGAACCTTCAATCTTTAGCGGTTGCATCCTTCTTTGGTAATAATGCTCTAGTGCATTCATACTTCTGATCACCGGACTATCCGGTGAGGCATATTCTTCAGCACAACACCTTCTCTGGAAAAATTACTCTGGTGAGCACTCTACTCAAACACCAGACCTTTCGGTGATGTCCTCAGGCCTCTCTCCTATTTGACAAATATACTCTGGTGAGTTGAAACACTCAGAACACTAGACCATTCGGTGAGGCAAATCTTCCTAGGACTTCTTCAATTAAGTTCAACTTTATCCCGGTTATGGTAACTTCTTCATATTTTGTATCCATAAGAGCTACTAACATATATTCTTGACAAACATATTAGTCTAATTAAGTATGTTTTTATTAATCACTATCATAATTATGGTTTAATGGGACTATTTTCGCTACAATATACCCTAATTAAGCTAAAGCTCTAGATGAATATGGTTATGATTCATTAATCTGCATAGCCAAGATTTACCGTTGTCTATGCTAACGGTCTGGTAACTTGTGTAAAGGAATAATACTCTTGGAGGTAAACTAAAGGGATTAGATATGCTTTTTTTTCAATTTTACGCTGAAGTGGTAATCGAGCGAAATTGTGTTCAAACTGTAGCAGGCGCATCGATACATTTAATTCTGTGGTGTGAATTGCCAACTATGTACTTGATAGACTGCAAAGATTGTAACATCAAGAGCACGGTTCACCCACAAACTATGGAGTTCATTATCATGCAGTTCATTATCGTTCACCCAAGTTAAGGAGCAAGGATGCGACCACTACTCTTAAACCTTAGCAAGTTCTCTCTTTAGTAGTTCATCATTCTTGTATTGGTGGGAGGCACTCAAGTGTTCATGCTTTCAACTATTTTGAACTTCTTCAACACTCAATACAGTGTAAGTAATAGACATCCACATGTATATCCAGGTGGCGCAATCATCTCTTGATCTGGGCTATATATACACGCATCATGTTCATTTGAAACCACTGTCCAGCCCAGAGCCAGGACACCGTGTGCACCACCACCAGCAGAAGGAGCACGTAGACCGACCCGCATTCCACGACCACCCTCAGACAACGTGCTCTGTCAACCATGGCAGCCGCGTTAGCGACAATTCTGTAATTATATTTTCCGCTAAACCCACTCCCCTCACTCACTTAACCAAATCCGTAGCCGTCACTCTCTGCCTGTTTAGCGCTGTAATCCCCCAGCATTTTTTTTTTTACTCTCGAAGGTTGCGTCTCCTAGATGACTTGGAGGATTACATCGTTGATGACCTCCCCAAGAAGGTTTGAGCGGGAACAAGATAGTGAGCAACTGAGGTTGACACCGTTTGAATTTGAATTTGCACATATTGAAGGCCTCAAAAGAGTAAAATCTCATATATGACAATTGTGTTGCCTAGTTCTTTGAAAGATTCTAATTTATGATGTCACTCATTGTTCCCTAGAAAACTAGAGTCACGAATTTTTTTTATCAGTAGAGAAAAGAATTCTTAGATATTATTCACTCAGGTCATAAATACTTATCGTTTTTGACTTTTTACTGTCTTTGATTTACAACTTTGGCCATTATTTTTTATTAAAATATATTTATAATATATAACAAAAATATAATATTATGAAAAGTATTTTTAAGATAAATCTACACATGTGATTTTTATGTTTCCGAACTAAATATTTGGAAGCTATTGACGATCAAAATATTAAAAATTTGACCGAATCTTAATTAAAACGATAAGTATTTATGACCGAATGAAGTAATACTTATCGAAAATGAAACGGAAGCTTTAGACAAGTTTAGCATGGACGGCCTTCGACTCCACCACTATCAGTGAAATGCTTTTACTAGATTTAATTAGTCACCCCGCTCAGCAAATTAAATTCAGAGCAAGGGCCACGAGCACCAAACCAATAGAACGACACACAAGGCTGAACACTCATTGTTCCCCTATCCCTGTGTACCCTCCCTGGTACTATCTAGCAGCGCGCGCCCCTGCAACCACAAAGAATTCAAAGCCTATCATTAAACACTTGTCACATCTTCATGGATTCAGATCTTAAACTGCATCTAAGATCATTTTCAACAGACCCTAAACTGCATTTAAGATCATCTTCAATAGATTCTCTACGCGAGTTATATTCTCTTCACGAAGAGATTTTTGTTTTTCTCAGTGCTTCAATAATTTCTCTTTACAATTCTCTTCACGAAGAGATCTCTAAGGTCATTCCTTCGTCTCAAGATTCTCTTATTTCCCTTTATAAATCTTTTTTTAAAAAGAAACAATTAAAAATAAGAAAAAATGAGAATGAAGATAGAAATAAAAATGAAATAAAGGAAAAATGGTTAATGTCCCGGACTTGCGGGGACTTCGGGTAACGCCTTCCAAAACTAGCGCCACCCGCTCCGCTCTCCCGAATTATTTCTCACTCCTTCCCCCTATCTGTGCTTGCTCTCTCTAATCTCTCTCCACAGCACCAAGCCGGAGAATTCAAACGGTACAAGTAGAGGGAGAGCAGCGCGGCGCACCACCTGACCCAACCGACCCACCATAGCAAACGGCTGCTCCTCCGCCTCCGCCTCCTCCTCACGCGTGCGCACCGGCGGCGGCCGCGGCGGCGCGGCCTGCAGCTCTCGACCTCCACGCCGCCGGATCCCTCCCCTCCTCTTCCGGCGCTGGTGAGTGGCGTCTCCGCTCCGTCCTCCCCTCCCCTCTCGTCGAATCTCGCGTTCTCGCGTGCAGGTGGTTCCAGAGCTGCGCCTACTCCCCGCGTCGCGAGGCGGAGTCGCCGCGTCCGGCAGGGTGAGACCTAGCGGTGGCCGACAGCCGATCTGTTCCGGTGGCCACCGCGGCGGGTAGCGCCCTACCGGACGGAGAAGTTCCCGCCGGATTTCTGAGTGGCGGGTGCAGCGTATTAGGAAATTGGTTTGGTTCGTTTGGGTGGCTGTTCTGGAAAGGAAGGTAGTTTACCTGCGGCTGCTCGCTTGTGGGGTTTCTTATTTTTGATAATACTGGTTTTCCGATTCGGGTTTCTATATGCTAATCCACTTACTAGCATGCATACATCTCCCAGGGATTACTTGTTGACTAGTTTTCCCCCTTTTGAGGAGATTTCAGACATGATCTGGAATTTGAAATGCAGTTTCCTTGGGGGGGGGGGGGGGGATACCAGGTTTTGAAATGATAGAATGAGCGGCACTAAATGCTGCTTGTGACATGAGCAATTCAAACCGCTACTGATTTCTTATAAGGAAATTAGTTTGTTCGTTGTGGCAGCTCTGTAATTCCATTTCTCTTTGTTATTCTAAGGATAAGTGTTGCATATGCGCTTGCATTGATCAGCCTAAATCAGAGCTGCATTTTATTTTGTATAGTACTGCGTCTTCCAGAATTTTGCACCATTTGAAATTTTGAATGTTTTTTGGTGGCTAGATCGCTGTGTAATACTATAAGCTCTGAACTAACGTCTATACTTTATTTCCTCTGCAATATATATTTATTTATTTGAATAGCACATAACGGGCACATAAACGGGCTATCCTGCATTTGGATACAATATTTTTGCAGAGGACTTTGTTTAACAGCATTTGTGTTCATGATCGGTGATGTAACTCATTTTATATTCATATGATTGTATAATAATTTATACTTGACCATTGTTGCATTTTGGCAGATCCAGTGTCCATTTTCTGCAAGAATTTGTGAGAAGACTTGGTTCTTGCTGCATTCCCCAGCCTTCTGGTTGCAGTTCCTTTCCAATTCTAGGAATTTGTGGTTTAGATTAGACTGTGAAAAAATGGGTGCGTCAAGACCACCAACCACCCCTGCATCGAAGGCTGAGCGCACACCGATGTCGACCCCAACCCCTGGTGGCAGTTCAAGGGCCAAGGAGGAAAAGATCTTTGTTACAGTGCGGTTGCGGCCATTAAGCAAGAAGGAGCTGGCTGTGAAGGATGAAGTAGCATGGGAGTGCGCTGACAGCCAGACAATCTTGTACAAGGGCCCGCCACAAGACCGGGCTGCACCGACCTCTTACACTTTTGGTACAATGTTGAATGATCAATTCATGATTAATGTGGCTCAAGAAAATTTGTTTGTAACTAATTGATGTCTTTGTATCCCTTCCAGATAAGGTGTTTGGGCCAGCTTGCCAAGCAGATGTGGTTTATGAAGATGGAGCCAAGGATGTTGCAATGTCTGCATTGACAGGCATTAATGGTACATTAATGCTCACTTTGTATATTGGTGGTAGTCAAATGATGATCTGCAAGTGATCCCTTACCTTGTGTTTGTTTTGCAGCCACCATTTTTGCATATGGGCAAACAAGCAGTGGTAAAACATTCACGATGAGAGGCGTTACAGAGAGTGCTGTTAATGATCTTTATAGGCACATAGCTAACGTGAGTTTGATACATCTGAGGAAGTCACTGCTTTTCACTGTTATGGAACATTGCTTTCTAACATGTTAGTTATGGAACATTGCTTTCTAACATGTTACGTTGACACATAATTGTTTCTTGTTTAGACTCCTGAGAGGGAATTTGTTATCAAGATATCTGCTATGGAAATTTACAATGAGATTGTGAAGGATCTTCTACGACCTGACTCTGCCCCCCTTCGATTGTTAGATGATCCCGAGGTATGCTTACGGTCTCAGTTTGTACAATGCCACAACAATTTTTTTGAAGTGATAATGATCTAACTAAAAAAGATTATGATTTGATAGAAAGGAACCATTGTGGAGAAGTTGCAAGAAGAAATTGCTAAGGACAGCCAACATCTAAGGCATCTAATCAGCATCTGCGAAGGTAACTACTAAGTACTATAAACAAAAAAGAAATGAATAGTGCTAATTGCTTAATAATGTTTAAGGAGATTCCAATAATTGCAGAACAAAGACAGGTCGGGGAGACTGCGCTAAATGACACCAGTTCACGTTCCCACCAAATCATTAGGCTGGTATGTATCCTGTTAGCACTGAGTCATTCCAAGAAAAAACATGGTGAGGAAAGCATTAACCTTTTGTGGTCATATATTTCTATCCAGACACTCGATAGCAGGCTCCGTGAAGTGTCAGGATGTGTCAAATCTTTTGTTGCTAGCCTGGTAAGCATACTGTCCTACTTTTGGAATTGGTATGCTGAATTCCGTTATCTGAATAATTGCTTGCTTTGTTCACAGAATTTTGTTGACCTTGCTGGAAGTGAACGAGCTGCACAAACACATGCAATTGGTGCAAGGCTGAAAGAGGGCTGCCATATAAATCGCAGCTTGTTGACTTTGACTACTGTCATCAGAAAGCTAAGGTCTGAGCTATTCAAAACTCAAGTTCCATTTGTGCTAAGAAATCTGGATCAGAAGTATTTAGTGGGTCAACCATGTCTCTGCATTCATCTTGAAAGCCTAACGGTGAAGATATTTGCTCATGAAATGCATAAGATGAACTTTGCATTCACTGTGTTTGAGTTTATTGCTGCTTTAGTTGCCAAGACTCGACTCAAAACCTCTGACCCTGATACCATATTGAGCTACATGCACCAATCAGTTCACCCAAAAGCCTAAGCTGATGGGGAAAGTCGGCAATTCACTTATACTTCAATACTTAGTTCTAGTTATCATCTCTGTTGGATACTTGGATACGTAACTTCCTCAGAAAGTTAATGGGGTAACTTAGCTCCTAACAAATTCATAGAAAAGTACACATGGACAAAGTGCTAATGAAATGTATCAGATGAACTGCATTCTGCCAATTGCCATTTTTTGGCATGTGAAGGGACACAAAGTTTTGCCATGACTAATAAGTACTTGTGTATTGCTGGTCCATGAATTCATCTTGCTAAACAAAAAAAAAAATGCTTGATGACTATTGCATAATTAACTGATATGCTGCTACATTCATTTTTTGTTCTAGTTTGACCTTCAACAATCTATACATTTAGGTTTAGGGAAAGATAAACAACACACAAATATATTTCCATATTAGGATATCTCACACGTTAACAACATGTGCCATGCATTGCTAAAAAAGGATACGCTGTTCCATTTACTTCAGTTTGTTCCTTCATTGAACGTATCTGGTATCATTGAACCTGTCAACAATGCAGAAATAAGTTCGGACTTCTTTCGCAATGCATACATATGAGCTACAATGACATGTGTTGTTTATTGGTTTGAACAGGAAATTCTAGTGACAAAAACCCATCTTTATTCGGAACTGAAAATACTGATTATAAATTTCCATTGCAGCTCGGAGAAAAGAAGTGGACACATACCCTACCGAGATTCAAAGCTGACGCGCATTTTGCAGCTTTCTTTGGGTGGAAATGCAAGGACAGCAATCATCTGTACCATGAGCCCAGCCCTAACACATGTAGAACAATCTAGAAATACTCTATTCTTTGCAACCTGTGCAAAGGAGGTCACAAATACTGCAAAAGTTAACATGGTAATTGCTGTGACTGTGAGACAGCATTTTCTTTGTATCTTACCTTCAATTGTGCAACTCAACAATGCATGTTCCATACAGGTTGTATCAGATAAGCATTTGGTGAAGCACCTTCAGACGGAAGTTGCTAGACTAGAAGCAGAACTAAGGACCCCCGACCGCACCTCCTCTTCTGATGTCCTCATAATGGAAAAGGACAGGAAAATTAGGCAGGTAATTCTCTGATCAAGGTTGAATTGTTTACTTTTAACTTTCAAGAGTTCACTAAATACTCAAAATCATTATCATCTTTTACTTGATCTAATCAAGTAAATCTTGTAGCTGGAGTTTGAAATTGAGGAACTCAAGAAGCAACGAGATAATGCGCAGTCACAGGTTGAAGAACTACGAAAGAATACGGGCGATAACCAGCTGGTATAAATTTGCCCTCGTTCGTCCAGAACTTCTCTTTTTCACCGTTAACTAACGAGAAATTTCAATATTTACCACCCAATTCGCGTGCCTCTCTAGAATTGCCATCCAATTCGCGTGCCTTTCAGAATATAACACCAGGCACACGAATTTCTTCAGAATACGACATCCGCGCCAACACCTTTGGCGCGGAGGTGCTCTCTCCACCGGGCCGGACCATTATGTCCCTGTGTACTGTGCATTACCCGCGCCAATGGAGTTGGCGCAGACCCTCCCGCGCCAAACTGCTTGGCGCGGAACATTCTTTGTACGAACACATTCTTCACAGCATTCTCTAACACATAGAGGTTCCGTGCCAAACTGCTTAGCGCGGGAGGGTCCGCGCCAACTCCATTGGCACAGGTACTGAACCATACACAGGGGCATAATGGTCCGGTCCGGTGGAGAGAGCACCTCCGCGCGAAAAGTGTTGGCGCGGATGTCGCATTCTAAAGGAATTCGCGTGCCCGATGTTATATTCTGAAAGGCACGCGAATTGGGTGGCAATTCCAGAGAGGCACACGAATTGGATGGCAAATACTGAAATTTCTCGTTAACTAACACTTTTCCAATTCCGTGCTATTCTTTCAGGGGTGGAATCCCTTTGACTCACCACAAAAAGCCCGAAAGTGCCTCACATTTTCTGTATCACTAGAGCCAAGTAACAAAATTAAGCTGAGTAGCTCGATTAGGCAATCATCTACTGCTCCGTTCATGTTAAAGCATGAAATCCGCAAGCTGGAGCAGCTACAACAACAGCTTGAGGTTGAAGCGAACCGTGCCATTGAAGTACTTCACAAAGAAGTTGAGTGCCACAAGCATGGCAACCAGGATGCTGCAGAAACTATCGCGAAACTTCAGGCAGAAATCAGAGAGATGAAAGCTGTTAGATCTGAGAACAGAGACGTAGAAATGATCACGGATGAAGGGAATGGGTCTGATTTGAAAGATGAAATTTCTAGACTTTATATGCAAGACAATGATATTGCTAAACTTGAGGCAAAGCTAGAAAAAGTGCAAAGGTCTATTGACAGATTGGTGATGTCACTTCCAAATGTTAGCATGCCGTGTAATGAGACTACCCCGAAGTCCAACAGATCAAAAAAGAAGAGGATGCTTCTTCCGCTGGGTGTGAGCAACAACATAAACAGAGCAGATCTTCTTAGAGCACCTTGCTCTCCCCACTCTTCTAGTAGGCCTTCAGAATCAGAATTTGAGAATAGGGCTCCAGAGGGTGACACAGTGTCTCATGAGGGTTCAGAAAAGGCTATTCCCACCAAGAATGAAAACGGAGATATATCATCGCGTGATGAAACACCACGCTACAGGCGCTCCAGCTCAGTCAATATGAAAAAGATGCAGAGGATGTTTCAAAATGCTGCAGAGGAAAACGTGAGGAGCATCAGGGCTTACGTAACTGAACTGAAGGAGCGAGTTGCGAAACTTCAGTACCAAAAGCAGCTGCTAGTCTGCCAGGTTCTGACCTCACTTGATATCGAACACATATACAATTGTTATTATTCTTGAAAAATAGTTCTATTTTCCTGCTAAAGCATGTTCTCTTACAATATTTTACAGGTCTTGGAGTTGGAATCTAATGAAGGCAAACCGAATGATGGCTTGGAAGAGGAAAATGCTGGGCCTCTACAGGACAGCCCCGATTCATGGGACAGATTATTCAAGGAGCAGATGCAGCACATTATTCAACTGTGGGATCTCTGCCATGTATCGATCATACACAGGACCCAGTTCTACCTGTTATTCAGGGGTGATAGAGCTGATCGGATTTATATCGAAGTTGAAGTAAGAAGACTTGCATGGTTGCAACAACACTTTGCTGAGGTCGGTGATGCAAGTCCTGCAGCTGGTGATGACCCTGCAATTTCGCTCACCTCAAGGTAAATGTGATAATTAATTCCAGCAGTAAGAAAAAGTGTTGCAGAGTCTAAAACGAAAGAAAAAGAAAATAGTGCTGGAGTTTACTTCAATGACCTTTTAGCCATAGTGCAGAGTTGCTGTATTCATTAGTCATGAGTGAATGTGCAATCATCACATAGATACTTGTTATTTACTTTTCACGTGGGTCTAAGGCAGCTTTCATTCTTTTGTACGTTGCTCAGTATTAAGGTGTTGAGGAATGAGCGAGAATTTCTTGCAAGAAGGATGGGCTCAAGGCTGACGGACGAAGAGCGAGAGTGTCTCTTCATCAAATGGCAAGTCCCCCTCGACGCGAAGCAGCGCAAGCTGCAGCTCGCGAACAAGCTCTGGACAGACCCCAACGATCAAGTGCACGTTGAGGAGAGCGCAGATCTAGTGGCCCGGCTGGTTGGTTTCTGCGAGGGTGGTAACATCAGCAAGGAGATGTTCGAGCTCAACTTTGCCGTCCCTACAAGCAGGAAGCCATGGCTAGTGGGTTGGCAACCCATTTCAACCATGATCAGGGAGAAAACTCTACTTTGGTAAGCAGATGGTGTCTCTGCCCCCTCAATGTTCAAAGTCTGAACTGGTTGAACTTCTAGATTGGCCAAGGTCAGAAGTGATCTCTCATCCTTCCTTCCGATGGTGAATTCATGTAGTGGTGCCTACATTCTTCTGATCAGTGTAGAAAGAATTGGAATGTCAAGAGAAGCATACATATTCTTTTTTTTTAAGTTCTCCCCACCCCCCCAAAAGTTTTATTCATCCGTTTGTTTTATGACTTACACACGCAATCATGGACTCGTCAAAGGCGGTCTGTTGCAGCCGAAAATATAATAAAAATCGTTCCATGTTTTCATATACCAAAACTAGTTTAGAGAAGTTACAGAATAATTTTCTGTTCATTATTAGAGAGAATAATCTCAAATTTTGATAGAGACAACGCTGCTGTCAGCCTCCCACCTTCACGGCTCATTGTTCCATGGCTGCTGCGTGTGAGCGCTAAAGAATCAGGGAAATGTGTGAAGTCAGAATCCCATATAAAAACTTTCTATAAGATCATCTCCAACTATATTCTTTTTATTTTATTTCTTTTCTCGATTCCTTTCTTTGTTCTTATTTTCTTTATTTTCTCTTATCTCTAACAACTTTTCTTTGAGAGAATCACGAAAGGAAAAGAGAGAATCCCGTCTTGAAGAGAATGACACTAAGAATCCCGTTATGAAAGAACCCATAAAAGAAATAAAAATCACTTCACGATAAGATTTTCGTCCCCTAAGAGAAACCGTTAGATGTAGCCTAACAATATCCTTCAACTCCACTTTAGGTATATGAAAAACTTGCTATACTCCCACAAAAATATTCTTAAACATCTTTCATCGGCTACATGATAGCAAAACAACCTCATGAGACAAAATAGCTGCATAAACATACAAGCAACACAGTGCCATCCGACTACTCTTCCATAATATTATCTTTTGTCTGCTGCTTGATAACTTTGACCTTGATCTTTGTTTTCTCAGTTGAAGCCTCCTTAAGTAGTTTATTCGGAAGAATGCCAATATCCTGCTCCAACTCCTTAGCATCTGTCTTCAGCTCCTGGGTTTTACCAGGTTTTTGTCTGCCAAAATTTTTTATTGCGCATTAGACGAGAAAACCATTTCAATGTTGAATTGGAATAAAAGGACAAACCTGTCTGTAATATGCTTCCTCAGACGATCATGCCTAATCTTTGTAATAAGTGGGATGGCCTTCAGAGTTTGTTCCGTTATATTCCGGTCATAGCGCTCAGGCCTGTTCCTCTTCCTCTCAAACTCAAAGGTTGTATCCTGGTCAATTTCAAAGACTGATCAGTGGAACGTATGGCCAAAAACTATGCCCTTCACGGCTTTCCCTAATACAACATATTATAAAGAATAAACTTGCTGCTAACCTGGGTCATGTCCTTGCCATGCAAGCGCCTATACGCTTTTGTCCACTTAACCTTACGAGGATTCCTCTTCATTTTGAAATTTTTATGACACTTTGATCGGCAAAAGCGAAAGATCTGCCAAGGGGATAAAAGATCAAGTTACAGCACTACAGGGCACCAAGAAAATTCGAATACGTACAAAATTGAAGCTAAAATAAAATTATTTTCAAGGCAAGAAAAACATAAGCATTGCCCCATTTAGTACTAGTTATTCATTCTAGTGGTACAATTTTCACCAACCTTTTCATAAACACCAAAATGTTAACAGTTTAGAAGTGTAGAGATAAAGGATAAACTTGAACATTAGAAATAATAATTCATGGGGAATGTATCACATCAATCACAGAAAATTCCAAACAGCACAGCTGCTTTCATAATTCATTTTCAATACACAACAAAAATAAAATTCCTGAAGTTCTTAATAAGGATAATTAATCAAAACAAAAAATTAACACTGATGTAACATTGTTTTATAGGTCATATTTAAATACAGCTAATGAAGAATCTTTAAAATTTAAACAAAGCAGTACAGCCAAAAGATAAACAAATCCAACTTGGCATAATAATTAAATATTACATTTTGACCATTTTCTACAAAAAGGCAGTTTGTATGTAATTCCCAAAGGTGGCACTTATGAAACAAATAGATGTTTAGTAACTGAAGCATATTTCACCACTTGTCAGCCTTTTTGGTTGTTGTTTCATGTCAGTTATGTTGTGGACTGTGTTTAACAAAGGCATGTCTATGCACTAAGCAGTGCCTAGCCACCACAATTATAGTGTGGTTAGTTAGAATAATATAAACTAGTTTCAGTAATATTTTGCTACTAAAGCTCCACAAAAGATAGTTTCAACTGTTACATCAAAAATTAGAAACAAATAGATGACTTTTAAAATCCAGGCTGATGGCAAACAGATCCTAATTTATATTTGCATCTAATTTCCCCCATACAAATTTTTTCTTGCAATTAGAAATCAGAAGGGGAAACTTCAAGTATCATAAAAGTAAGACAGTATAAAATCTCAACGGGGTGCATGGCACCATTTGCCTTAACTTTTTGTTTGACTCATGCACGAAATTTTTCTTTTCAATAGAATGTTCCATCAGCTCAAGATAGACTAGTTTTATATCAAAGAAAATGCAAAAAGAAAAAGAGTAAAAGGTTGTCTGGTTTGCTTAGTTTATGAGCGGGGGACACACAACCGTCTATTCTTTTTTACACTGATACTGTCAAACTTCTAAATTCTCAATCCATTCTATGGGTCCACAATATGTGATTCGGCACCAGAAACTACCAACGCTCCCCAACTACAACACGGAAGAGAAATTGATTGAAAGTAAACATAAACAGCTATCATTTTTATCGTAATTATTTCTTGTTCACTTATATGATGTCCATGCCACCACGAAGCCAATTATATTCCAAGAAATTACTGAAACCTTTGGCACCGTTCCATACACCAAACAAACAAAAAAAGTGCTAGAAAACAAGAGAAGTGAATGAGGAGCGGGAGCGAACCTTGGCATCGTTGCGGACGAACTGGATGCCGTGGCCGGGGTAGATGGTGGAAGAGCAGAACCAGCACTTCTCCAACCTCATCGCGCCGCCTCCTTCTTTGGCACCGCTCCACCGGCCCCAACTCGGCAGCAACCGGGATCTGACGCACACGAAACCCCTGATCAGGAGCGAACTTGCGGGCCTAATCTGATCGGAATTGCAAGCGAAGAGGATGAGGAGGAGGTTGGTGCCAAACCCTAGTTGTGGTGGAGGCGCCGCAACGGGGTGCGGGCTGCTGCGGCTGGGAGAGGAAGGCAACACAGGGCCGCAGGGGTAGGGTTTTGCCTATGAAGGCTCCTCGGCTTTCGTCAGCCGCCTGTTTCCTCGAACTTAGATCCAACGGCTGAGGTAGCTAACCGAACGGGCGGTTTTTGTAATAACGATATTTATTAAATATTTGACTAGTTAAATGCTGTTGGAATGAGAATCGAAATTTTTTATGAGATGATATAGATGACTGAAATATATTCTAAAATAATATGACGATGTCCTTATTCTTTTTGTCTGAATTCATATGAATAAAAAAATAAGTTTAATAGTTAAATGCTCGTACATATGACTAAAACATATTCTAAAATAACATAACGATGTCCTTATTCTTTTTGCATGAATTCACATTAGTACAAAATGCACCATGAAATTTGACAAGAGCCTAGTCAAGGAAGCTGGAGGAAGGCAGTGAGGTCAACATCATGGCAACAGGGTTTTAAAGAGAAACACAGTGTCTAAATTGTAAGCAATCAGAAAATACTTTCTGCATGATGCATACCTATCAATTTTCATGAATAAAAGCAGTGCACTTGCATGACAAATTGTCAATGAAATCAAATGTTAAAACGTGAATGAATTGTACTAAACAAAGTGAACCAAACCAAACTCTTGCAATACCTAGTCACTTCAGTTGGAAATATTTCACAAGTGCTAACACCAGTTTCCCAGCAAACCTTTCACACCAAACATGTGGTAGCAGCTATACAACAAATATTTCATGCCAAACATGCATTCATTTCACAACATATTAGTGCTAACAATAGCCATGCAATATCAAACTCATAGCCTGCGTTCATGGACTTACAAAATTGTTCACTGGCTTACAAAATCAAACTGATGACCTGCATTCATGCTTAACATTGGCCTCTATTGCCCCAGGCTGAAGTTATTAGGGTACTTATGAGATGACAATTAGTAGTGTCAATTACCTATTTCCGATGCATTTCATAAGGTAGAGCAAACCTTCTTCGCAACATCAAAACTCAACTTGTCAACAATAGCCAACAGACAAAGATCAATTAAAATGCCAAATTATGACTTGAGTAACATACCACGCTTTAAATGTTCTTTTTAATACTACCAAATCAACTTCATTAAATCATCGCAATTCCATATGGCATATATCTCCCAATTCAACATGTATCTAGTCATAACAAGAGAAGGCCAAATTGCAACTTTTAGTCAACCGAGAATATGAAGTGGTGCTTAAGAATGTTCTCAGAGATGAAAAAAGGATTTCAATAATTAACCATCAGATCATCATATCACAACACCCAAAAAAAAAAATCAACAGCATCAGTAATCATGCATCTTCTGAATCATCACATCAACATCCTATGATTTACTATCAGATTTTATTTTTAGAAAGTCGACAGGAGGTCTGCCGTTTTATCAGACTAGGAGTAAAAAGGATTAAAAAAATGATAAGAGAATAGGAACATGGCCGGCGAAGAAAACAAAACACAACGATCTAAAAAAACCAGAACTGGAGCTCACCTAAGCTCCAGTTAAGCTACGACAACCGAAGGAAAGAGAAGAAGAAACGATTACAACCAAAATGGAAAGACTAAGAAACTACAGGCAACGCTACAAGGAGGTCGTCGATGTGCTCTTTGAGTAACAGTGCGACCTTGAGCGCCTCTTCTTTTTTGTTTTGAAACATTCTTTGATTTTGTTCCTTCCAAATATTCCACCAAAAAGTAATCACAATTCCATTGATGTCTCGCCAAAGTTCTTGATCAATCACTCTTGAAGAGGCTTTCCACCAACCAGAAATGGTTCGGAATTGGCTGAAAAGCGGCAAGTTTTCAAAATGCAACCAATGCGAAATATGCATCCAAACCTCCCTAGTGTAAATACAATCCTTGCACAAATGCCCAACAGTTTCATTTGCTTGATCATATAATTGGTAAAATTGGTTGTGTGCCTACTATCAGATTTTAGCACTCGCTTTAACCCCTAATAATGGGTTGAATTCAGTGTTTGGACCATGCTTATTCCTGTACAAAGTGATTATGCTAGTTACCTCGATCTTGAGGCTGTCAGCACAAGATGAGACAGTGGCTAGGATCGCAGGCGTAGTCAAGGAAGTTGTGGCAGGGAGTGGCGGCGACATCTAGTTCGTTGTTCGCCCACACAGCTCTGCATGTACATGGCATAGCTCCCTCATATGCACCCTATCATTACAAGAAATTTGTTAAACTATAATAAAATATTTATGATAATATAGTAAATTGTCATTAGTTATCTATCATTTGTGACGTTTTTTAATAAGAAATGTTCGTAAGAAGTAACTCATGGATTTTAGCCCTACATTTAGTGACATAAAATACTAAAATCGTCATAAACTATAGAAATAAAATCATAATAAACTACAAAGTTAAATCTTTGTGACAGTCTGATCTTGTCCCTAATAAAGAGTAACAATTATGCATTTTTAATACCACATATAAGGTATGACATAGCAGACATATTAACTATTTAGCCTATGTGGCATGATAGAAATATCCCACGTGTCAACATGTCCAAACTGTTGATGTCACCTTGCAGTGAATCTCACATGTAAGAACATTATTATTTTTCATTATTTTTTACCATAGGACCCATATGTAAGAGCTTTTTAACTTTTAGTTGAATCCATAAGGTTGTATTGTGAGACCTACATGTCTACACCTAAGCTAAACAAACCAAAATAAAACACTACCTAAAGCTAGATTGGTGGATTTGACCCTAAGAGCAACTCCAACAGCACATCCATATTTTACTATCCATATTCCTATATGGATTGCCATCTATAAAGATTCCTTCTCCATAATACTCCACCACTCCAACAGCACATCCATATTTCACCCTCTATATTCTCTCTCCTATTTTTTAATAGTATTCTATACTAACTAACAATATATTCGTAACGACTATGTTTTGTAACGGCTATATTTCTAACGGTTATTTCTCCAACAGCTATTTTTTCAACGGCTATTTTTTCAACGGTTATTTTTCCAACGGCTATTTTTTCAGATCTATATATGCAAGTCCATTTGCCATTCTTGAGCTGTGTCTCATCTCATAGTTCTCTCTGTGTCCTCTCCCACATATCTTTGTCTCCTCTCCAACATCGCAATGAGGCGTCGCAATATCGTCAAGCAAATTTTCATAGATTCGTCGTCGACCTCATCCGACGACGACGAACTCATTGTTGCTACAGCATTCCAAGTGCACAATGAAGATCAGCGTTTGAATGTTCGACACCATGGCGGTTCCATGCCAGGACATCGAGTAATTCATCGTGGTAGAGAAGCCGGACATGCGAGACTATACCAAGACTACTTTTCAGAGGATCCCACCTACGGCCCGGCTATCTTTCGGCACAGGTTTGTAATTAGTGAATATGTTTTTGTTCGCCCTTATTTTTTATCCTCTCGTCTCATTTTATTATTATTATTGCGCAGATTTAGAATGTCTCACAATGATACCGTTCCCCTCTATTTGCAAAGCTAGCCGAAGGACAAGTTCCAGAAGTGAATTACACCATCAATGATCACAACTATACAATGGGCTATTACTTGGCAGATGGCATATATCCACCATGGGTAACTTTCGTGAAGACAATAACATTTCCGCAAGGGAATAAGAAAAAAACTTTTCTCGCAAGCTCAAGAAGGTGCTAGGAAGGATGTTGAACGAGCATTTGGAGTTCTACAGGCTCGTTTTGCCATTGTTCGTGGACCAGCAAGGTTTTGGGATCAAGAGACACTCAGACAAATCATGACAGCTTGCGTCATCATGCATAATATGATAATTGAAGATGAGTGGGAAGACTTCGATTACGATCATGAGCCAGAAAACTTCCATTACAATCATGAGGGAGAAAGAGTGATAATTGAAGATGAGCACACCCCTAAGCTATCTCAATTTATGGAGTTTATTAAGAACAATCATGATATCAGGGACCGATAAGCTCACTCTCAGCTTCAAGATGATCTAGTCGAGCACCTATGGCAACTATATGCAGAGTCGTAGTTCTTATAGTGTAAGCATTTGCAATAATGTAGTCCAAACCTATCAAGTAGTATTTTCAGATTATATATGATGATTTATGTTGTTCTTTCTGAATTAATGTATCTTGTTCTTTTAACACAATTTATAGTTTGTACAATAAATAGTTTATACAACAAATAGTTCACACAATATTGCAATGTCCTGAGCACAGAGTTCACGAGCCGCAGGTCCCGAGCACAGAACATTGCAACGTTCTGTTCTATGGCCTAAACTGCAAGCTAAAAAAGTATCTCTGTTCTACACCCAGCAAGCACGAGAGCACAATGTCATCTCTATATGATCAGGCCAATCACTGCAACTGAATTTCTTCTGTACAGGATATGATTCCAGATTTTTGACCATCATCTGCAGATGAAAATAGCTACCATGAACATAACTGCATCCATGATGCCATGATCCGCACGAAGCTGGTTATATATCTGGACGTATGTCAGTGTATACTTGCATAAGGTCAGCAAGGTAACTGCTAAATCAATTACATATTAAAATATACAGCCACATCGGGATCTGAAAATTCAATTAGATAGAATCCTTCACAAATAGTTCACACAACTTATAGTTTGCATAACAAATAGTTCATACCACAATACAAATAGCGCAACTAAAAAACATAATAATCTCAATCTGATGTGTTGTATTGTCGAGCGATGATCTCACCCTGCAAGCTCATGTAGTATTGTTGTTGTGACCCAGTCATACCACTAATATCCATGCTCATAATCCTCTCTTCATCATGCTTTCTCTGTTGATCTAGCTTTCGTTGTTCTAGTGCTACCTTCTTTCTTTCTATTTACTGCTTACTTTCTTCAAGTGCAATCATCTTTTCTTCCATTGCAAGTGCTCGCTCATAGCGAGCATCTTTCTTGGCCTCTTTCTTGTCTTCCCTCTCAATCTTCTTTGACCACACTTTATCTAATGCTAACATGACAGCACTACCATCTGAAGAGGCATAACTTTTACCTTGTCGTAATCGTTCTTTCTCGGCCTTCTTACCAATTGGCCTTCTCAATGGATCATGTTCAGGAGTACAAGTCTCAACTTCATCATCGTTGGAGGTTGTACCTGGAGATGAAGTACCCGAACTTGAATTGGAGGCCATCTTTTGTTTTTCTGAGATAATCTAGAAGTCCACTTTGGATGGTGCTCTAAGATTCTCCAGCAATGCAATAATCCAAATGATCTCCCTTTAGTATCTTCCGCCTGGTACCAAGTACATGCCTGAACAATCTGCAAGTGAAGATGTCTTATTAAACTTGCACACAACATATGAAGCTATAATATATAAAGCTGCAAGAAAAATAAAAGGATAGGTGCATACCCTGTCTTGCGCTGTCATGCCGCTTTGTCTTCTATTCTGAATCTGGTCATAACATCCACAAAACTTGTTAACCTGTTCTTGAATAGTACCCCAACGGTTGGCAAGAGAATTTTTATTGCGCAAAGATTCAAATTGCTTGTTCTGCTGATAGTAATGATGAATCCTAGCCCAATAAGATTCATGACTTTGTTCATTCCCGATTGATGCATCCAAACTGGTATTTAGCCATGCTTGTACCAACAAGTCGTCTTCTTGCTCGGTGAAATTTTTGGATCTCTTGTTGGTGGGTCTCGAGGAGAGGATAGGTTCTTCAATTTGTGATTGTTGCTCTTCAATTGGACTAAAGTTTTGACTATCCTCCCAACTTGCGCCATCGATTCCACCACTCAACAAGTTACAATAAAATCCATCCGCCATTGAAGCACCCTGCTTTAACATTAGAGAGAAAGTATGCATATTTATTACATCACATTCTTTGCATGTGTGAAGTACTTAAGACAATCTTAGCATGTCAAAGGTGCTGAATAGAAATAGAAGAAGCTGATGCTGAATCGCAGCTGGGTCTGCTAAAAGAATTCAATAGCTAGCACATGCACTGCACCAGGAAATGCATCGCTAATTGCACACATATTAATCTGATTGATATGATTCATTTGGACAAGCTGAACAACAAAATTCAGTACATGAAGAGGCAAGAAAGAATTTGGGTGGCTTCAGTACATCATCCATGCAAAACAGATAGCAACAAAGTGTGGAAATTCCAAGAAAAAGCACATCCAGGAACAAGGAGGCATGAAAATTGGGCCTGTGCGAATTCAGTACTGAAAAATAGCGCAGAACTTGCATGTCTCTGATATCTGAAGTTGGACTTGCACATCCAGGAACAAGCACATGAAGTATAAGAAATCGGACTTTTGACCAAGATGACTAAATTCACTAAAATTGGGGCTTTTTGAGCAATGCATCATCTCAATTAACCTAGTAGCAACGAGAATATAGGTTTCTATAACTTTTGGTCAAATCAATTAATCAAGAAAAGTCCCCACGGCACAAATCAAGAAGCCTCCCACCCCCGAATCACCAACAAAGATCAAATCTTTCTCTTGCAACTATGAACCAGAGCATGTAGATGCCCCATAAGGATACGATTACACCATACGATCTCTACAATTGCTAGTACAATCACAAAAGATGGATCAAATTCGAACCATTCTAGGCCGAATCCTACCAGTTCCCCTAACCCCAATAAAGAATTCGAGAAAGGCACCAAAATATAGCAGGAAAGGGCTGATGGAACTTACCATATCAGAGAATTTCCAAAGGGCAGAGTAACTCTAATCGAAGGATTGAGAAAAGATTCGACCCCAATTTCAGTTGGCTCCCAGTCTCAGGGTTGCGGTGCGATTTGAAGGGGGTAGCATAAGAGTAGATGTGACGGAAGCTCCAATTTCGCACGAATCTAGGACTATGGCAGCCCAAATGAGCTCCAGATCAAGAAACCGAGGCAGGGAATGCAAGCAAGAAGAGAGCGCCGGGATGCATTACCTCCGACGAGTGCGAGGGAATGCAGCATCTGGGGCTCGGGGCGGAGCCGCAGAGGCCGAAGGGGAGCTGGGGTCGGGCGGCGGGGAGGAAGACGGACGAGGGGAGGGTGGCCACACGCTTGAGGATGCCGGATGGTGGTGGGAGCGCACGGGACGACCAGCTGTTGGAGGATGGCGTGGGGGGAGAGACACGCCAGGTTTGGCGTGCGGGAGGAGTCGGATGGCAAGGCTGGCAAAATGACGTGCGTGTTGGCTAGTCTGTTGGAGAGAAAAAATTGATCGTTTTAGTGTTTTAGTGGAATGGAGTGCGTGTTGGCGATGCTTTTGGAGTTGCTCTAAGACCTTAGATTTATTATCTACATTACTTACCAATAACCCACTACGTTACTTACGTGTATAAGAGTTTTGCATCGTGGGCCTCGGGCCGCACCTGACCGCAGCAGAGGGCACGGGCACGGCAAAAAGAAAAAGAACCTAAAACCGCAACGCGAGCGGGACAGCCAGCCCCAAAAATTCTAAAATTGCAGCGCGCGTGGAACGCCCGGCCATCCCACTTCCTGCTGTGACGATGTTACCCTTTCCCTATCTCGTTGCAAGCCTGCTAGATCCCCTTCCCTCTCCCTCTCCTACGCCCCCCATTAGCTGTAGCAGAACCTCTCCTCCCACCTCCCCACTGCCGCCGGCGAGCCCTCGCACCTAACCCGATCAAATCTCCACCGCCACCTCGCACTGCCCCCATCACCTCTCCGTGTCGTGCCTCCCTACCTCCTCAGCCACGCTGCTTCTCCCCTATCTAATCAGCCCTTCGCCCACGCCGTCCTGCGCTCACCCGCACTCTGGCCAGGGACCATCCTGTGCTGTACGAGCCATCCAAGATCTGGATGGTCTCTATCGGTGAATCAGGAACCAGGGGTCCCCGAGTCCTAAGGCCAGGAAAGCAGTTTGCCATGTGGCGCCCTCCCGCGGGGATCATCTCCGCGAGGTACGAGAAGACTAAGTCCCGGGAGAGGGTGCTCGGTGCCATGAACAGTGGTCCCCGAGTACCTGAGTTCCTCGATGATCCGCGAAGACCAAGTGCCGGGAAGAAAATGCTGGGGGCCATGAACAGTGGCCCCCGAGCACCCAAGTCCCCCGACAACCAGAAAAGCCGAGTACCGGGAAGGGAGTGCTCGGGGCTGCGAACAGCGGCCCCCGAGCACCCGAGTACCCCGAGGACCCAAGGGAGTTAGTTCTGGGAGAGAGTGCTCGAGGCCGTGAATAGTGGCCCCCGAGCACTCGGTTCCCCGAGGATCTGAACAGTCAATTCTGGGAGAGAGTGCTCAGGGCCGTGAACAGTGGCCCCCGAGCACTCGGTTCCCCAAGGACCAAGAAAGGGCATATCCGAAAGAGAGTGCTCGGGGATGTGAATAGTGACCCCGAGCACTCGGTTCCTCGACGGCCTAAGAAGTCCTTCGCTGGTGGTCCCCACAGACGTCCAGCGGTGAGGTGTCAACCAGTGAAAGGCCCGATGCTGTATTTAAGAGGGCACGTGGCTTGTCACTTTCTACTGCTCCTGCCACGCTCGGCGTCAGTCCCTGCCACATTCTGGCAGGAGGGTGTAAGGACATTTAATGCACGGGTCCCATCCCGCGTCATCCGGCGCGCTCGGGATAACATCGCGAGGCCCAAGGCACCCCGCCTGTCGCCCTGCTGTGTCAGGCGTACAAGACTGGGCGGGCACGTCGGGCTGCTCAGTGGCTGCCCGGTGGGCCCTCTTCGCGGCGCCTGTTGCAGAACGCCATCATGACGACCGAGATCGGGCGGAGGCACGTTTTCAACCCCCCATCACTTCGCACAGCAGCCCATGATGGTTGCTTTTCTATTTATGGTGCCTTGGAACTCGTGCCCTCCCTTTCGGGGCATGCTACCGCCGGTGAGTATTTAATAGGAGCCGGTGGACATGGAAAGGCTCTCGCCAGATTCGAACACTCAGACACAAGGAACAAGACAGAGGTTCAGTACAAGCACAAAAGCTGAGATCACCGAAGAACAAGGAGCTCGAAGCTCTAGGATAGACAAACATTCTTGTAACCAGCAATGTCCCTGAGAGACATTCTCAGCATATTTATAGCATCCGCACAGGAGTAGGGTATTACGCTCAGTGCGGCCCGAACCTGTCTAAAAACCTCCAGTGCATTTACTGCATTCTGCATCTGATCATTCCATTCCACCTGCCATCGCATTTACGTCCATTTATTTCTCCCGCAAAACAGATTCAGAACCATCCCCCCGGCCGAATCTCAAAGGGGGTCCCTCCGGATCCCTGCTTTAGGAGTTCACCCTCCGATAGCTGGCGCGCCAGGTAGGGGGGTTGCATCCGTGAATTTGTTTTGTTTTCCTGCAGAAAAAATGGCAGGTGGCCATCGTCTCCGACGCACCGGCTCCAGCTCCAATGAGGAAATGGAGCCCCTCACGCAGGAGGCCCCAGTCGCTGCTGCTCCTCAGCAGCAGCCACGGTCCGCCCGCACGGCTCTCCCCTCTCACGGGGGCCATGGCACCGGGCCCAGCAGGGCCGCCGCCGCCGTTTCGAGCGCATCGCCTAACCCTCAGCAAGCGGCAGAAACTCCTGCCGCGAGGTCCACGTGTGGACAGCGCCGGGCGTCGTTGCGGCGCAGGCTCGCCTTCGGCGATGCCAGTCCTGGGAGCGCGCTGCTTGCGGCGCAAGCTCTCCTCAGGCACCCGCCAGTCCAGGCGGCGGGGGAAACCCTAGAAGGTCGCTGGCTCCAAGAGGTGGCCGCTCTGGTGGGCACGGCTCACCGTCAGGTGCTGGTCGAGAGCTCCCGGGCTACCTCCCACCGCGGCACAACCAAGACCGGCCCATCATTAGGTGGCGGTCAAACCGGCCAGGGGGCCTCCAAGCGGAGTGCCGCCCCCTGGCCACTACCGGAGCTCAGGACCTCCGCTTGCACCTCAACTAGAGGAGGGCCGTCGAAGACGCGCGTGTTACCCTTGAGCGCCAACGGGAGTCTCGGCATGAGGCCAAAGCTGAGGACTAGGCCTCCTCCATGCCGACCCATGACTGCCGGGGCTCGCCGGCTCGTCGGCGTTCACCGCCCAAGGGCGCTGCCCGCGTAGCAGGGTACGGTACAGGCTACTGCACCTTCACCAGTGAGCTCCGCCGGGTCAAATGGCCCACCAAGTTCCGGCCAGAACTGCCGGAGAAGTACGACGGGTACATCGACCCCATCGAGTTCCTCCAAATCTACACCACCGCTATCCAAGCGGCTGGTGGCAGTGAAAAGGTGATGGCCAATTATTTCCATGTAGCCTTGAGGGGCTCTGCCCGTTCTTGTCTTATGAACTTATCCCCAGGATCCTTCCGCTTCTGGGATGACCTCTGCCACCAGTTTATGGCAAACTTTCAGGGCATGTTCACGCGCCCCGGCCTAGAGTGCGACCTCCACACCATCAAACAGCAGGAGGGGGAGACGTTGCGCGCTTCATACAGCACTTCAGCCATGCCCGCAACACCATCCCGCGGATAACCCCCCACGCCATCATTATCGCGTTCTGCAGGGTGTCCGCGACGAGCGGATGCTCGAGAAGTTGGGCACACACGAAGTCGAAACCACCGTGGAACTCTTCGTGTTGGCCGACATGTGTGCCAAGGCAGCGGAGGCTTGGGCGTGGCATGTTCCGCGCCCTGAGCATCCCGCCGCCGATCAACTAGGTCCTTCCCGCTCCGACAGGCGGGAAAAGAAAAAGAGAAGGAGGCGCGAGGCTGTCCCTGTTGTGCCAGCCTAGGGCCCTGCCCCTGGGCCAGCCCAGGAGCCTGACCGCCAGTCAGCTCATCGGGCGGCCGCCGACAGAAGGCCCGCGCCCGCAAGGGCTCCGGCCCGAGCCCCTCCAAGGGCTCCAGCTCCCGCGAGTGCTCCTGCTCCGCAAGGGCCCCTGCTCCTGCGAGGCCCGAGCCGGCGAAGTGGTGCCAGATCCACCAGACCGAGTGGCATGACCTCACGGAGTGCCGCACGGTCAAAGGTCTCATCGAGCGGCGCCAGAGGGACCGCGAGAAGCCCCGCAGGGGCGGCGATGATAGAGCCACCCCCCGACAACCAAGAGCTCAGCTTCCAGGAGCCTGAGCACATCGTCGCTTTCATCGATGGAGGCATGTACACGCCCTCCTCCCGCCGCAGTGTTAAGACCATGCGGCGCGAGGTGTGCTCGGCGACCCCGAGCACGGAGGCCGCGAGGCCCCTGAAGTGGTCGGACTCCCCGATCACGTTCAGCCTGGCCGACCACCCCGCAAGTACTGCACGCGTGGGGCGACTACCCCTGGTAGTGTCCCCCACCGTCTGCAATGTAAAGGTCAGCAGAGTGCTAATCGACGGGGGTGCAGGCCTGAACCTCCTTTCCCAGGAGGCCTTCGAGAAGCTACAGGTGCCTTCCAGGCGCCTAAAGCCGTCGCTCCCCTTCTACGGGGTGACGCCCGGGCACTCCCTGCCCCTCGGGCAGGTCGAGCTGCCCGTGACATTTGGGAGCCGGGATAACTTCCGGACGGAGAACGTCATCTTCGATGTCGTGGAACTTCCCCTCCCCTACAACGCCATCCTCGGGCACCTGGCGCTCGCTCGGTTCATGGTGGTCACCCACTACTCGTACCTCACGGTCAAGATGCCGGGCCCTGCAGGCCCCATCTCTGTGTCCACCGAGACCGGCAACGCCGTCTCCTGCGCCGAGCAGCTATACTCGGCCTTGGTCTCAGCTCGGGCCGAGGTCGAGGGTTACCCAGGGGGCCCGGGACCCTCTTCATCCAAACCCCGACTCGCTACCGATGCCTCCATTCCTACGAAGGAGGTTGTGGTGGGTGAAGACGCTTCCCAGGTCGTCCGAATCGGCAGTGACCTGGGCGGCAAATAGGAAAGCGCGCTCGTCGCCTTCCTCCGGGCTAACGTCGATGTGTTTGCATGGCAGCCGTCCGATATGCCCAGGATCCCTAGGGAGGTGATCGAGCACCACCTTGTTGTGCGCTCGGACGCACGGTCGGTGAGGCAAAAAGTCCGGCGGCAAGCGCCCGAGCGCTAGGAGTTCATCCGGGAGCAAGTAAGTAAGCTCCTTGATGCTGACTTCATCTGAGAAGTCCTCCACCCCGAGTGGCTGGCAAACCCAGTCATCGTCTCGAAGGCCAACGGCAAGCTCTGCATGTGCGTCGACTACACCGACTTAAACAAGACTTGCCCAAAAGATCCTTTTCCTTTACCCCGCATAGATCAGATTGTAGATGCAATTGCGGGGTGCAATATTTTATATTGTTTAGATGCAAACTCTGGTTATCACCAAATTCGCATGGCCATAGAGGATGAAGAAAAAACTTCTTTTACCACTTTGGTGGGGACTTATTTTTATGTATTGATGCCATTTGGTTTGCGCAACGCTGGGTCGTCCTTCCAGTGCGTTGTGCACATTACCCTTGATTCGTAGGTTGGCCGCAACGTCGAGGCTTACATCGACGATCTCGTGGTCAAATCCCGAGACCGCGCCACCTTGCTTGAAGATCTGGCCGAGACCTTCAACAGTCTCTGCACTACCCGCTTGAAGCTCAACCCCGAGAAGTGTGTTTTCAGGGTACCTACGGGCAAGCTCCTCGGTTTTTTGGTCTCTAGCCGAGGAATCGAGGCCAACCCAGAGAAGATCTAGGCCATCGAGCAGATGCGACCCCTGGCTCGACTCAAGAAAGTTCAGTGCCTTGCCGGCTGCATGGCGGCCCTCGGGTGCTTCATCTCCAAGCTCGGGGAGCGATGACTCCCCCTCTTCAAACTCCTGAAGAAGACCGGTCATTTTGATTGGACACCGGAGGCCGAGCAGGCCTTCCGTGACTTGAAGAAATATCTCACCTCGTCGCCCGTACTGGTGGCCCCCTCCGAGGGCGAACCTCTACTGCTCTATATCTCGGCCACTCCTCTGGTCGTGATCATGGTACTGGTGGTGGAGCGTGATGAGTGCTCGGGGCAAGGTGCTGGGTCCCAGCTCCCGGCTGCCCCTAGGCAGTCTCCAGTTCTCGTGGCTCCTCCCGAGCAGGGAGTCGAGCCCGAGCACTTGGCTCCTCCCGAGCAGGGAGTCGAGCCTGAGCACTTGGCTCCTCCCGCCCAGGGACTCGAGCCCGAGCACTCGGCCAGCCCCGACCACACTGCTGAGTTTGCGGGTTGTTATAAGCCCTCGGGTGAAACCATAGTCCGGGCCCGCCGTGTATAGTGACTGGTGTACTTCGTCAGTGAAGTCCCCGGGATGCCAAGACAAGATATCCCAAGCCCAGAAGCTGCTCTATACCATGCTTGTCGCTTCCCGGAAGCTGCGCCACTACTTCCAGGCGCACAAGGTCTCAGTGGTTACTACGTATCTGCTGGGGCCGATCCTCCGGAACCGAGAAGGCACTAGGCGCATCGTCAAGTGGGCGGTGGAGCTGGCGGAGTTTGATCTGCACTTTGTCAGCTGCCAGGCGATCAAAAGCCAGGCGCTTTCTAACTTTGTGGCAGAATGGACACCCGTCCCCGAGATCGACCAAGAAGAGATTTCCGCATATCCCGGGCACGATATGCCCAGGTACTGGGTTATGCACTTTGACGGTTCCCTCACGCTGAAAGGCGCGGGGGTCGGAGTGGTTCTCACCTCCCCAACGGGTGAAGAACTCCGGTACGTCGTGCAGCTGCAGTTCCGAGCAACCAATAACATGGCGGAATATGAGGGCCTCATCACCGGCCTCCGGGCCGCGGTGGGCCTCGGGATTCGTCGCCTCCTGGTCAAGGGAGACTCCCAGCTAGTGGTCAACCAGGTGTCGAAAGAGTACTAGTGCACGAATCCTCAAATGGCGGCATACGTGGCGGAAGTCAGGAGGCTGGAGAGGCACTTTGATGGCCTGGAGCTGCGGTATATATCTCGCCGCGACAACGCTCTGACCGATGACCTTTCTTGCCTGGCTTCTTCCCATGCGCGCGTCCCTGCCGGAGTCTTTGAAGAAAGGCTCACACGACGTTCCGTCCTGCCTGCCGACTAGGATGAAAGGGAACCCTCAAGCCTAGTTGAGGGGACCCAGGCGGCACCCTCAGTGGGGAGCCCTGTCAGGGTGCCGCCGCCCGGTGAGTGCGCTGCGCTTGCTGACGGTTCTCAAGATGCCTTGTGGATGGACGAGATCCGAGGGTACTTGAAAGAAAAGTTCCTTCCCGGGGATGATGCCTCTGCCGAGAGGATTGCACGGCAGTCCAAACACTATGCCATAGTAGACGGGGGTCTCTACCGGTGCGGCACGGATGGTGTCCTCCTGAAATGCATCACCTGGGCAGAAGGCGGTGAGCTTCTCACTGAGATCCACGAGGGCGAGTACGGTGGCCATGCATCGTTCCGCACGCTGGTCGGGAAGGCCTTCCGGTAAGGTTTCTACTGGCCTACAACTCTCCAGGATGCTTCCGAGTTGGTTCGGCGCTGCAGGGCGTGCCAGTTCCACGCAAAGCAAATTCACCAGCCAGCTCAGGCTCTTCACACCATCCCCCTGTCATGGCCCTTTGCGGTCTGGGGGCTGGACATCCTGGGTCCATTCCCTCGAGCAATCGGGGGCTATGAGTACCTCTACGTCGCCATCGACAAGTTCACCAAGTGGCCGGAGGCGGTTCCAGTCATCAAGGTTACCAAGAACACGGCGCTTCAGTTCATCCGCGGTATCACAAGTTGCTTCGGCGCCCCGAACAGGATCATCACCCGACAATGGCACTCAGTTCACAAGTGCCATGTTCAGGGACTACTGTGAGGACCTCGGCATCAAGCTCTACTTTACCTCCGTCGCTCATCCTCGGAGCAATGGGCAGGTCGAGCATGCCAATGCTGAGATACTAAAGGGGCTCAAAACCCGGACCTACGACATGCTCGCAAAGCACGGGAAAGGGTGGATCGACGAGCTACCTGCTGTGCTATGGGCCAATCGGACCATGCCAAGCCGCACCACCAGGGAGACGCCATTCTTCCTCGTATACGGTGTTGAGGCGGTCCTCCCCTCCAAGCTCACTCTTGGCTCCCCTCGGGTGCATGCCTATTCCGAAGGCGAACAGGAACAGCGAAGGCGCGACGTCGTCGACTACTTGGAAGAGTGCCAGTGGCGTGCCGTCGTCCGAGCAGCTCGATACCAGCAAAGCCTGTGGCGCTATCATCAGCGCCACATCCGGGCCCAGTCACTCGAGGTTGGGGATCTAGTTCTCCGATGCGTCCAATCGTGCGAAGGAAGGAATAAACTGTCCCCTATGTGGGAAGGCCCCTTTACCGTGATTGGTGTCCCGCGAGAAGGCTCTTTTTGGCTGGCTATGGAGGATGGGCAGCCACTCCAAAACGCATGGAATATCGAGCATCTGCGCAAGTTCTATCCATAGGTGGCATGTTTGTGCTCGGGCCAACCAGGCCGGGGGCTACCACTATCCATGTAAGTTACCCAATCTTGTACAAAATTGTTAATATATATTATCATTGTCCAGTTCTTATTTCAAATTTTATTTTCTCTCTGGAATTCATATGTTTAATTTGTCTGGTGAGATGCTCGACTGTGCGAGAAAAACATGCTCTCTCATTTTTCCCGTTGATAAAAGAATCCCGATCGGTATGCGCGCAGGCAGTTGCCGCTGACCTAAGTCTGTTGTGGTAGGCTGTGGTGTTCGGTGTCATGGCAGTACCCCAAGCATCACCGAGCTTCTGGGGTTCTCGGGTAATCCTACCGCTTGAGCAAAGAGTGGTCAGGAGTCTAGACCCCAGGGGCGGGCTGTCGGTGCTCGGTCTGGTCAGTCCTTCCCGGGCGCCATCGAACCATAGGACCTCTGCGTTATGCCTCTGTCTGTATACTTCGCCGGTCCGGGTATTCGAGAGGTCTCGGGTAAAAAATGAGAGCAGTCTATAATGAGTACCGCACTAACAGAGCGCACCAAACAAAGAATCTTTTCCTATTTCTCAAAGCTTACAGATCGACAACCGAGAATAAAAGCAGCTCGACTGCGAGGGCCTCAGTGCCCAGGCCGCTGCTCAAGCCTAGGGGGTCCTCGGGTAGTCCTACCGCTCGGGCACGAGTGGTCGGGACCACCTGGCCCCTGGCTCTCCCTCATGCTTTCCAGTGCTCGGGCGCTCCGACCGAAGGAACCAAGTTCCTAGGCACCCCGAGCTTGGAGCGCATACCCCTCCCGGATCGGTCGGCCGAAAGGCTGACAACTGTCCGATGAGTGGCTAAAGACATATGAATTTACATTCTTACATCCTCAGCAATCTATTGTTCCCGAGCTATCCTCGGGACCCTCGCATTATAATTTGTTCGGCGAGATTGTCTCCTCGCGCACAAAACCCTGCCCATGTGTTCATTTTTTTCGGAACAATAGAACAGACAGTGAAAGGTGTACCGTACAAACGGCAATGTCTGACCGAAATCCTTCATGGTGGTTGTGGTGTTCGGCCCGCTTGGCAGTACCCCGGGCACTACCGAGCCTCTTGGGTTCTCGGGTAATCCTACCGCTTGAGCAAAGAGCGGTCGGGAGCCTAGACCCTGGGGGCGGGCTGTTGGTGCTCGGTCCCGTCCGTCCTAGCCCGGGCACCACCAAACCGTGGGGACTCTTGGTCGCATTTGTGCCCGCACGTGTCTCCGGTCTGCTTGTTTGAGTGGTCGCAAAGTGGAAAAGCGTTCACTGGTCATGGCGTGCTCCGTGCTGGATCGACCTATCTCCCGAGCAAGGAAGTTCGTGCCTTTATCTCTTGACTTAGCCGCTGCGGACTCGCGAGGGCTCGGGGGCTGAACGCGCGGAGAGGCCTCACTACTCGGATGATGAGTGGTCGGGGTGACTTCGTTCTCGGGGGAGGAAAGGTCGGGCTCGGTCCGGCTAAGTACTCCTCGGGACATCAAGTGAAAAGAGAAAAGACTTCATCAAGCATCAAGACAACATTGAAGTTGCGATCCCAAGGAAAGGCTTCCATTATATTCAAAAAAGGAGAGCTATTCAGAGGGATCACTCCCATATTTACAACAAGTCAAAAGAAAACAAAAGACAAAAGCCTAATCTAGGTCGGCGGGCTCTGGAGGCGGCGAGGAGTCTTCGCTGCTGCTGCCACTGCTCGGTACTGGCGGCGGCTCTCGTGTGAAGCAAGCTGCCACCTCGGCGGTGACGCCCTGGACTGCCTCCCGGGCGACCCCTTCCTCAGCCTCGACCACCCCCTGCCGGGCTGGCTCCAGCGAGAAGTTGGGGTCCCGGCTCCGGTAACAGGCCAGGACGTGCTCGGTCACCGCTTGGGCCAGAGCACGCCCTTCCCGGGAGGCTAACTCCTGCACGGCCCGGGGAAGAGCCTTCAATCACCGGCTGATCTCCTCGAAGCCAAGGGCGATGTGGTCGATGGTCTCTTGATCTACCCCCTTCTCGCCCACGTTGACTTGCCCGAGCCTGGCCACCCTCACGGACCTTCGTGCTTGCCGAAGGATGTCTCGCATCATCAGCTTGACGTTGGCCCGCTCGGCGATGATGATCTCGAACTCGTCCTTCGTGATCTGCAGCCGCTCCTCGAGGCTAATCTCCTCGGCCGCGCTGGTTGGGACGCCGCTGGTCACTGGGGCTTTGCCCCGCTTCACCTGCTCAGCGAGGGCACTAAGGGCCTGCTCCCGGGAAGCCAACTTGGCTTCCCACTTGGCGGCCTGCTCCTCACGAGCAGTTACGGCCGCCGACGCCATGGCAGCCTCCTCCTCGCGCAGGGTAAGCTACTCCTTCGGGGCATCCTGAGCTGTCGCCGTGATCTCGAGGTCAGTCTCGCAGACCGCCACCTCCTCCTCCCGATGGAGGACTTCGGCGCAACTCCGCTCGAGCTCGTCGTTCCGGCGGGCTAAGTCCGCCCGGGAGGCCTCCACAGCCTTCTCGTGCGGCACGATGGCCTCCTCCCGAGCGCGCACTAGCCGCTCCCTGGCGAGCAGCTCCGCGGCCCGCCGCCGCGATATCTCCCCCAAGCGGGTGGCTTCCTCCTGCGCGGCGATAGCCTCCTCGCGCACCTCCTCCAGGGCCTCTTGCTCCTCGGCCACCACACGCCTCTCCCTCTCATGGGCGGTGCGAGCCGAGGCAACGCGGGCCTCCAAAAGTCGACCGACCTCCTCCAAACGCCCCCTCTCCTCTATGAGGGCAGCGCGGTCTGCCTCGAGCTGTGCCCACTCCCCTGCCACGGCCGCATCCAGCTGCTCGATCACCTCCCGGGCGCTTCCTAGCACGTCCAGGAGGGGTTCTGCAGCCTGGTCAGACGGCGGTCGGGCGCTGGGTCCCCTGCGAGCCCTCTCTGCAGAGGCGCTCGGGGTCCCCGATTGCTGCCACGTCGGCGCCGCCCTCGAAGTGCTCAGGGCACGACGGCGCCTGCAGCTACGGCTTGGCAGGCACGTTTGGCTCAGGCGCGCTCGGCTCAGGGGCGGGAGCCGGCCTTGGCGCTTCCGGTCGCCTTTGGTCTCCGGCGGTGTCTTTGGGCGGCCTGAAAGCAAACGCAGGTTAGTCCCCTAACTTACCCCAGGCGAAACACGCTCGTGAAAAAGAAAACTTACACTGACTTTGGTCCGCGGTATTGCCATCGCGACTCTGAGATCTTGAACTCCGGGCCCTGCGGCCTCTGCCCAAAGTTTGCCCGTCTCCGGCAGCGGGCCGGCTTGGGCACTCGCTGTAACTCGCTCCCGCGCCGGCCTTGGTCTCCTGGCTCCTGCGCCCTGGACCTCGCCTCCGCCATGGAGCCTATCTCCGGTGGCGGGCCGGCTTGGGCACTCGCTGTATACGCGCTCCCGCGCCAGCCTTGGTCTCTGGGCTCCCGCACCCCAGCCTCCCTCCTTCGCACCGCCCATCGACGGCCGCTGTCGTGGAGGTGACTGTGATGACGAGGACAACAGCTGAGGCACGAACGTCCGGGGGCGCTTTCCCTTGTCCCCTGGGCCGCCGCTCCGCTACCAGTGGCGCCTCTTCCGCCGGCCTGATGGCTGCTGCCTGCGGCAGCCCCACGGCTGGCCTGCAGCCTGCCGCCTGCGGCACCCCTGCCGCCAGTCTACGTCCGGCTGCCCGCGGCCTCCCTGCCGCTCGCCTGCGGCCTGCCACTTGCGACGTGCCCACCGCCGGTCCTCGGCGCGCCGCCGGTTTCCTCGTCTACCCCGGGGATCTAGATAGTCCCGGGGTTCCGGCGCCCCGGCCGGTCGACCAAACCCTAGGCGTCAAACTCGGGTAGCGTCACTTGCAGCGCCACCTGGCCCGGGTCGGCGCAGAGCGCCAGCTGCTCCCGGGGAAGCACCGCCCGGGTCAGGTCTTCCACGCCAGTCACCACCCACAGCAGGCCCGCCAACACCGCCTCATCCAGGTCCCCGTCCTCGCCGATCCGGGTCCTGGTGATGTCCTGGGAGCCCGTGTACATCCAGCTGGGGCGAACCCGCTCCCGCAGGGGCGCCAGGTGGCGGCGCAGGTAGTCCGCCACCACCATCACCAACGTCAGACCCGCCTGGCGTAGGTAATCGATGCGGTCCAGGACTGGCCGCATCCGCTCGTCCTCCGCCGGCGCTGCCTCCCAGCTTGACCTCTAGGGCTCCGCCACCACCTCCGGCAACGTGAGGCGGTCATGGGGGCTGACGTCGATGTAGACCCAGTTGCGCCGCCAGTCATCCCACTTGCTCCGCAGCACCTGGGGGATGTACAGCTCCGCCAAGCCGTCCCACAGCCGAAAGTTGCAGCAGCCGGTGACGTCCGCGGTGGAGGAGCCCCTCTTCTTCCCGGTAGGCCGCAACACGAAGAAGTGGCAGAATAGTGCCACCGACGGCGGCACTCTGACGAACATCTCGCAGTTCGGGCTGAGGTGCGCCAGTTGGATGCTGAACGTGTCCAAGACTTGGAGGAAGAACGTCAAGAATGGCGGCACCAGCCCGGCCGCCACGAAGGAGAGGAAGACGACGATGCGCTCTGGCAGGTCCGTGACGGGCGGGAAGCTCACCGGCCTCACCACCGAGGCCTCCTGCTGGCCTTCGGGCACCATCAACTTGCGGACCTTGTCCACCCCCTCTTTGTTGATAATCCCCGACTCTGGCAGTATGCTGTCGGATCCCTTGTCACGGCGGCTGCCTCCTGCCCTCGGCATTGTGTTAGGGTGGGGAGTGTGCTGGAATGGTGGGGGGGAAGAGAGTGCGCTGTTGGCCTAAGGGAGGGCGAAAGCTCTGGAGCGCAAGGAAGAAGAAGGCAAGAAGGCTTGATCGCGAAAATGGTGTAAAGGGGCAACGGTTTGCTCCCCTCCTCCTTTTATACCCTAGGGATTTCAAACGACACCTGCTGCGGCGTGCTCGGCGAGACGAACTTCCTCCGCCGGCGTGAGCACCAGGCGAATCTCCCTCAGTCTGCACTGTTGTCAGTAGTCTTCAGGCGCATTACCCTCGATCTGCGCGGTTGCCACGCGCACCGCCTGCCTTGTTATCACGCGTCGCCTGCCTCGTTATCACGCGCCTCGGGAGTCAGCTGGATGCGCGTCCGTTCGGCTCCCCGCAGGGCCGTACCAGAAGCCTAGGCCAGAGAGGCCATCGCCTAAAAACATGCCATGTGGCATCGGTGCTGGGATTGGCCTCGATGAAGACGAGGGCCCCATCCACAGTCTCTGGGCCGTTGCCTACCAATGGGCCGGGGGCCTGCTGTCGGTGAATCAGGAACCAGGGGTTCCCGAGTCCCGAGGCCAGGCCAGCAATTTGCCACGTGGCGTCCTCCCGCGGGGATCATCTCTGCGAGGTACGCGAAGACTAAGTCCCGGGAGGGGGTGCTCGGCGCCATGAACAGTGGTCCCCGAGTACCCGAGTTCCCCGATGATCTGTGAAGACCAAGTGCCGGGAAGAAAGTGCTTGGGGCCATGAACAATGGCCCCCGAGCACACAAGTTCCCCGACGACCAGAAAAGCTGAGTACCGGGAAGAGCGTGCTCGGGGCTGCGAACAGCGGCCTCCCGAGCACCCGAGTACCCTGAGGACCCAAGGGAGTTAGTTCCGGGAGAGAGTGCTCGGGGCCGTGAACAGCGGCCCTCGAGCACTCGGTTCCCCGAGGATCTGAACAGTCAATTCCGAGAGAGAGTGCTCGGGGCCGTGAACAGTGGCCCCCGAGCACTCGGTTCTCCGAGGACCAAGAAAGGGCATATCCGGGAGAGAGTGCTCGGGGATGTGAACAGTGATCCCCGAGCACTCGGTTCCCCGACGGCCTAAGAAGTCCTTCGTCGGTGGCCCCCACAGAGGTCCAGCGGTGAGGTGTCAACCAGTGAAAGGCCCGATGCCGCATTTAAGAGGGCGTGTGGCCTGTCGCTTCCAACTGCTCCTGCCACGCTCGGCGTCAGTCCCTGCCACATTCTGGCAGGAGGGCGTAAGGACATTTAATGCACGGGTCCCATCCCACGTCATCCGGCGCGCCTCGGGATAACATTGCGAGGCCCAAGGCGCCCCGCCTGCCGCCCTGCTGTGTCAGGCGTACAAGACCGGACGGGCACGCCGGGCTGCTCGGTGGCTGCCCGGTAGGCCCTCTTTGTGGTGCCCGTTGCAGAACGCCATCATGACGATCGGACCGAGCGGAGGCGCGTTTTCAACCCCCGTCACTTCGCGTAGCAGCCCATGATGGTTGCTTTTCCATTTATGGTGCTTTGGAACTCGTGCCCTCCCTTTCGGGGCACGCTACCACCGGCGAGTATTTAAGAGGAGCCGGTGGACTCGGAAAGGCTCTCCCCAGATTCGAACACTCAGAGCCAAGGAACAAGACAGAGGTTCAGTACAAGCACAGCAGCTGAGATCACCGAAGAACAAGGAGCTCGAAGCTCTAGGATAGACAAACATTCTCGTAACCAGCAATATCCCTGAGAGACATTCTCAGCGCATTTATAGCATCCACACAGGAGTAGAGTATTACGCTCAGTACGGTCCGAACCTATCTAAAAACCTCCAGTGTATTTACTATATTCTGCATCCGATCATTCCATTCCACCTGCCATCGCATTTACGTCCATTTATTTCTCCCGCAAAATAGATTCAGAATCATCTCCAGCCGAATCTCAAAGGAGGTCCCTCCGGATCTCTGCTTTAGTAGTTTACCCTCCGACAGTCTCCATCCTCAGGCCATCCAAGACCGTGAGCATCCCCTTCCCTTTGCTTCTTCTGCCTGTTTTCTTAGGTTTAATGTCGATTTGCTTGTGTGTGATCGATTTGGTTGTCTGGCTTGCTCAGATTTGGTTGGCGCAGGGGACACTAGAGTTGCTGCTCGTCAGAGCCAAGGGCCTCGAGAACACCGATTACCTGAGTAAGCTTTGGTTCTCTCTTTTTTCCCTTCAAAATCTGATGTCCTTTTCCATAATGGATTGACTCGGTCGCAAATAACCTGTGGATCCTCCAAGTTGGGAAATTCTGGAATGTTTTTGAATATGGGGGCATCAATTCTGACTGACGAATTTCGTGGCTGCTAACCATGCATGCAGGCCTCGATGCTGGCCGTATGGCGCAGGTTGTGGCGTTGATGCAGATTTCTTCCTATTTATTCTCTATCCACCTGCAAGTTAACTAGCTAACCGTGTTGCGCCTTGGGAAAGTTCAGTTTCTTACTCTGTTCCTTATTGTTTTGGTAGAACTTATGAGAAAAATTGATTATTATTTTGTCATGTAGATAGAAAAGACCAATGTCTTCTTTCATCTCTTCTTTCATTTTTCTCACATTAACAAGATTTCCATGACAGACTATGACTGCAAGTTTTTGCAAACAAGCTAAGATTGTTACCCTCCTCTGTTTGTATTCCTGTTTGCTTATGAGAATTATTTTTGCTTTCAACCTCATCATATTCAAAGAAGTGTGCCTAACACCTAACAAGTCTGTTTTTGAAACATATACAGTTCTTTTGAATATTTTTCCTTTCATTTTTACTACTCGTTTGGATATTAGCCAGTTCTGTATCGTAGTATTTAATTGACTGATGTGTGCTAATATGATATGGCTTCTTTTTCTTGTGGTGGATCCATCAAATCTTAGAGCTTAGTGATCTGTATCTTCTAAAATTTGTACTTACCAATCCATCTTATATTTTCACACAGGAAAATACATAATACAATGCAAACTCAGTTGATCAAACAATGAATTTCAAGATGCTCTGAGGAACAAAACTTTGATGTTTCAGATGCCATGGATGGCGAGGACACTCAGTGCATGTTGGCTGGTGTTGGCTTTGTGCATAAGTGATTTTGTTCTAATTTTTTTAGCTCTTCATTCTATAAATGCTAATATATTATGTAAATGTAGCTTACTAAGTATATTCGTTATATTTGATGTGTATGCTGGTTTACTATGGGGTAACAATAATAAAATGTATGACGAAAAAACAAGTTATTGATTGGGCTTGTGTACTTAGATGGGCCATGGAAATGTGGGCTTTGGATTGGGTTGGATTAAAAGTGTATTGTGAAAATTCAATGTTCGGCTTGCAAAATGGGCTAGGCCCAACTAAAATTGGGCCTACAAAATAGGTTAGCCCATTTATAATTGGGTTGCTACTTGGGTCTTCATATAATGGATTGGCTAATAAAATGGGCTTCGCATAGATTATGACAAAAAAAAAATTATGGGTCTCATATACATTATGATGAAAGAATTCGTCACAGATACAACCATGTTAGATTCCATGTCACTTCTTACATCGGCTGATTAGGTTTCTTATGACGATCGTAGGTTGATTTGGCGACGTCACAAAAATTATGACAAAGATTTTGTCACTAATTCTGTGACAATTTTGTTTCGTTTCATCACAGAAGACTATCAGTGATGTATTATCAATGACAATTGGGTTTTCGTCACGCGAGTGTCATAGATTTTATGGTATGACAATATTTTTCCTTAATCGTGATGAAATTTGATTGTCACAATTTAACAGATTTCTTGTAGTGTGCACGCCGCTGCATCTGACGGCAAGAGTGCAGTCGTGTTGAATCGAATCCCCGCTTAAGTCCATTATCGTCTTCGTCTTCTCCTCCTATTGCTCCACTGTTCCAATCCAAGCCCACACAACCCATTGTAGATGCGAATTTGAGCTCAGTCTTCATCTACAACGCTACTATGCTCTGCTACCTACGACCGCCTATGCAGTCCACACCACCAGGGAACCCTTCGAATGGATTCCCCTCCACCGAGGGCACCCTCCTCCCTCGTTGGTTCCCCGCCGTTGAGTCATCCTCAACGGAATCCCCTTCCACCACCGCCATTGTGCGTTGTTGTGCATGCAAGCAGGTGTTGCCTGGTCAAGAGAGGCCACTAGCAGCAATGATTGCGGTGAGCCGACGAGGATGTTAGGGATGGAGGTGAGGAGGTTGCATCGGCGGAGGCGTGATGAAGCAACATTAGCGAGGACATTGGGATTTGAAACAATAGGAGAACGAAGAGTAGCATATCGACATGACCTCCAGTGTGAGGATGAAGACCGACTTCGCCTGCCCCTCCATACACTGCAAGGGAGGCATCAACGTCGCTATCCCTCCACCAAACCTCCCCATCTGCCTTAGGCATTGGCAGATGAAGGTCCCTACCGGGAGGGTGACGTAGGCGCATTGTGTGAACGACGGCGGGAAGGCATGACGTGGGCTACCGTGTGAAAGCGAGTGTGGATCTGGAAGTAATTAGGGCGGTTCGACGATGGTAGAAAGGGCTCGTGACGACACCTTGCTGCTATAGAGGGATTAGAACGAATCGAGAAGAGATTGGGATGGGAGGGGGAAGGGAGGGGAGGTGAGTTGGGGAAATGATGCGCGCACGAATCGTGGCCTACGAGTTAGTGTGGGCGGACGGATGGGGCACCATTTATGCGGCGGTTTTGCGGATGACAATTTTGCGGTAGCGGAGAGGGGCTTGAGTGGGGATTGAGAGCAGAACACATGTAGGCGGACAAAGACGTGGGCGGGCAGATGAAGATGCTGACGATACATGGATTAGAGATTTTTTAAGTAGGAGAGAAATTATATTGTATTCATGATTGGGAGGAAAATTTCAAAACAGATGCACAATTGTCCAAAAAAATTGCATACAAAAATTTGAATTTTGTGAAGAACAAGCATTGAAGTAGTACTAGTGAAGCCAATCGGGGAACTATTTCTCAAGGGAATGTCCCTCCGAAGCTCAGATGCTTTATTATACAAGATCTTTTTTCTACAAGCTGGTCATCAATCTGAATACTTATGTTAATTTTCTTTTATTAATTATTTTATATTTTCTCCAAATTATATGAAATGATAATGGTTATTGTCGACAATTTGTGAACTGCCGATCTCATGAATTTGTTGAAGAGGTTGGGGATGCTTCGAGTAGACGAATCACAGAAAAACACATGAGGTTTTTTTTACAGGTTTAGGCTTCCTTGAGGATAATAATCATGCGTCATGTTTATCTTATATTGATCCGAGCTTGTTATAAGGGGTATGCGGTTAGTCTAGATAGATCTAAATCTAGTCAATGACTTTCTTGCTCGACTTTAGGTGTCTTTTGGCTTGTCAAAAGGTTTAAGCAGACTTCTTTAACTTTTAATGGCCCTCGTCTTCTGCAAGGGCCCTAGGCTCCATATATATATAGGTGTGTTGTACGTCCTCTGAAGTCTTTCTTCTCGTTCTTAGGGATAAACTTCCCTATTTACGGGATACTCTGGAGACCTACAGATAGTTTTCTTTCATCCAGGGATCTCTTTCCTAGAGATAGAGATATACTCTGAGAATTACGGGAAACCCTGAGGTGCCCAGATATGGTAATTATCCAGTAATCATCATCAAGTCTCCTATCAGTACATGAAATGAGACTTCGACGGATCAAGTATATGGTCAGCAAAGATAAGCTTTTTATTTGATTGTGTCATCAAGTAAGACTCGGGTTCACAATTAGGGTCAAGCATCTAACCAAATTTTTTGATCTTCTACTCGAGATTCTGAACGCCTCTGAGTCCTCAAGAGAGTCATTGAGAAGGTGTTTCATCTGAGTAGGTTTTTCTTTTTGCCTCGTCCCCGGTAGGAAAAAAATACTTGTCACTGGTTGAGTTCAAAAGTTGGATCGTCGTAGTGGAGATTTCAAGTAGTGATAAGAATCTTTTCCCTGCCAGAGTATCATGATTACGTCAACAGCACAGGGAGCTGAGTTCCACAGGGTACTGTGCCAACTGCCCTACATGCACCAGACATTAAATGCGGCATGATGATAAAGCTGGAGACCGTGGCCTCGAGTCGTGTCATGGCACTAGTAGAAGCACCATTTTTGGGAGCCTTCGCTCTATTTTAAGGCAACAGGAGAGCCCACTTCAATGTTCATCCTATCATCATCATTTGCTTTCTGTCACACTCTTCGTTCTCCTTATATACTTTTATAAGTTACACATTATATTGTTTTCGGTTTCCAATGCTTAATACTTATTAACCCCCAACTGTCTACTCGGAAAGGATTTCGGGTAAGGTAGTTTTGTCACACTCTAATGCACATTCATACTCACATGCATTTCATAAGCATTGATGAGCATTTGGATGAATGTTGTGTATATTAGAATTGGTTTGAATTCAAATTGAATTAAAAAGAGGAAATCGTGTGAAATGATAAAAATATAATGAAACAGAGCTTTACATAGAGACTCAATTTTTCATCATATAAACTAGGCTTAGAAATGATTTTAGAGGAATATTAGTGAACATTCCCAAATTTTGAAAATTTATTCGTGGCCTTAAAACTTGCTAGAAGTCTTAAATATAGCCTTTCTTTGAAGAATTTTCGTTTGAAACCTACCTAAGCTATTGATGTGAATCCTTTTAAAATAGACTCACCATGAGTTGTAGGACATACGGAAAAAAGTTTCATGAATTTTGAAGTACGGCAACTCTAGCGTCAAAAAGAGAAAGAAGAGAGGGAAAAAAATAGAATCTGACAGGTACTGTTCATCAGTGATCGCGTAGCTCATTTTCCCCAGGATTTGGTTCTCTGATATGTGGGCCTGTGCCTTGCCTGGACCCACTTGGCAGCCACCACTGCCTTGTACCCTCCTCCATCCCCTGTATCAAACCCTCTCCCTCCCTTTATCCACTTAAGGCCTCGTTTGGAAGCCCGTGTATTGAAGTGGATCGAGCCCACATCCCAGCCTGCTTGGAGATTTTATACACATGTGGCTTAAACCCAGGGGGTGTAAAAAAATGTATTTGGTTGAGCTGTGGATCGGGACAGCCCACGCCGATCCACGCCGAACCGAGGGAAAAAGAAAAATCCCCATCGGCGTGTGGAACGGGACGGCTCGCGTCTGGCGCTGGCGGCTATGGCACCGGCTGCTCTCCTCCTCGATCTGGCGACTACGGCGCCCGCTACTCTCCTCCTCAATCCGGCGGCTGCATCTACTCGACTCCGGACTCTGGCAGCACCATTCCCTCCACCCCCCCCCCCCCGCGAACTTAGCCGGTGAGATCCTCTCTCCTCCCCAACTCTTCTCCTCCTCCCACATCTAGGTCTTTGCCTTCCAGGCTGCAGCTGTAGGGTTCTGGGACCTCAAGTCTCTCTCCTCCCCCACCCACACGGTGCTGCGCTCTGTAGGATGATAGCGCACGCCTTGAGGATTCCTTTAGCTTCATTTTCTTCGGGAGTGGCTCCAATTTGTTTTCAAGAATAATTACCTATTTACCTGACTTGGAGTGGTTCATACATGGATGTTAGCGTTCAGTTAGATGCTGGGAGTGGACACCATCTCAGTGTTGCCTCTAGTATTGAGTATTGACAGCAGGAAGTAGTGAAATCCTAGGTCCTGTAAGGTTGGTTGTAACCATCTGGTAACTCGAGAGTGCTGAAGAATATTTAACCATAGATTCAGGCATCCATTCTACCTCTTTTGATTAGCAACTACATTGCTTTTCCCATCGACACCATATGTATGTGTTACAGGGTTATCTGTGAATGCTAGTGTAAGAAAAGATACCAAAAATTAGCTTGTTTTGATGGTTCTCACTTAGCTTGTTTTGATTCCTCTACAGGATGATTGATTAATCACGCCCGCGATTTCAAGGGATTACTGATCGTGTTAATTTGATTTTGTTCTTCTTTTTTCAGGACTTGACGAGGAGGCTGTTGTGAGGAAACAACCTTGTGAGGCAAGAACAGTTGGTGAAGCAAAGGTGAGAATGAGATGATTGATTTTTGCCATTGAATTATCGCTTCCTGTTTTATTTGAATGGTTCAATATCACTTGCATAGTTTTTTGTTTTTACCATGACCAGTATCATTGTGTTAAGGCTTAGGAGTGCACTTTTTCCATGAGCAACCTTGATTTGGGTTAAATTGTAATTGATATTTATTTTGTAGAAAAATGGGTTCGAGAATAGATTGTCTAACTAGGAACAGGGAGGAGGACGATGATGAGATAATATTCTTTATTTTGCCTGCTTTGCATCTGTTGGGTACTAGTGGAGGGGGAGAGAAAAGACGAAGGCATACATCTAGGTTGCCTGGTAAGGAGCGTCTAAAGGAAATACTTGAGGGACATAAGAAGAATTGCCTTGTTGCATTCCGTATGGAACCCAATATCTTTAGAGCGATTGCAAACTTCCTTAGAACAAAGAATCTCTTACATGACACAAGAGGAGTTCGAGTGGAGGAGAAAGTAGGTTTCTTCCTGTTCATGTTGTCCCATAATGCAAGTTATGAGGACCTGCAATATGAATTTCAGCACAGCGAAGAAACCATCCACCGGCATATTAAGGCACTATTCAATATAATCCCAGCTCTTACCTATAGATTTTTGAAGCCTAATGCTCCAATCGAAACTCACTGGAAGATTAGCAGTGATCCACGATTCTTCCCTTACTTTGAGGTGAACATTTTCACACTCTTGTGTTAGATATTTTTCTATTTCTCCTAAATAATTCAGCTTAGTCATATGCATGTTTTGTTCTTTCAGAATTGCATTGGAGCTATTGATGGCACACACATTCCTATTACCATTTCTCAAGAAAAGGCTGCTCCTTATAGGAATAGAAAGGGTACATTGAGCCAAAATGTCATGCTAGCATGCGATTTTGACCTGAAATTCACTTTCATATCATGTGGTTGGGAAGGATCTGCCACAGATGCTAGGGTTCTTAGGTCTGCACTACTTGGAGGTTTTCATGTTCCTCAGGGAAAATTCTTTCTTGTTGATGGTGGCTATGCTAATACACCATCCTTCCTTGCACCCTATCGTGGTGTCCGATACCACTTGAAAGAGTTTGGTCGTGGTCACCAACGACCAAGAAACTACAAGGAGTTGTTCAATCATCGTCATGCCATATTGCGGAATCACATAGAGAGGGCAATTGGAGTTATGAAGAAACGCTTCCCTATCTTAAAAGTAGGAACACTGCATCCTATTAAGAACCAAGTGAAGATACCAGCGGCAGCAGCGGTGTTCCACAATCTTGTCCGAATGCACAATGGGGATGATGGGTGGCTCAATGACCAACCAAACAACATATCACCTGAAGAATTTGTTGATCTTCCCGGAGGAGACAATGAGTACAACAATGATGTCGTGTCACTTAGCAGTCAAATAAATAATAGAAATTCTGTTAGAGATATGATTGCCATGCAAATGTGGGGCGATTATAGTCATAACTAGTCATGATAGATGGATGTATTTCTATATTTGCACTTTTTTCATTTGTTTGGATGTTTAAATTTAAGTTTCAGATGCTATTTATAATTGTAATAAACAATCAGATATAATTTTGTTTTCAATGCATTCAATGAAATAGTACAACCATGTCATTTGGATGTTTAAATTTAAGTTTCAGATGCTATTTATAATTGTAATAAACAATCAGATATAATTTTATTTTCAATGCATTCAATGAAATAGTACAACCATGTCATTTGGAAGAGGTTCTCCAAGATTCAACATGATGCAAGCTGCAGTTATGCAAAAGAAGCTATCACCACGTAGTGGTAGCCAATATAAGAAGGGAGCATCACCAAAAGTGGCAACCATACAGAAGAAGGTGTCATCACCAAAAGGTATTTGCTTTTGTTGTTGCCTTTTGCTTGAAAGTCCTTTCATGTTTTTCATAAGTATTATTTGAATCATTCTGAATTTAGTGCAATATTATGTCCCGTAGACCGTTCTAGAGCATCTTGGAACATTGGACTCGAAAAAGGTTTGGTTGAGTTGCTTCATCAGCACAACAATGACTGCTACAGGGGTCAAAATGGATGGTCATCAGAAGCATGGAACATAATTGTTAGAATTTTCCATGAAAAGTTCCCTTATGTCTCATTTTCAAAGTCCCAAATTCAAGATAAAGAGAAGGAGCTCAAGAGAGAGTATAAGATGCTTAAGGAGGTCAGGAAACAAAGTGGGACACATTGGAATGAGCACAAGTGCATGATAGAAGCAGAACAACCCATTTGGGATAACATCATCATGGTAAAAATTTGATGTTTGCTGTTGATTTTTGCTTATTTAACTCATGGTATTAGAGCTTTTGACCTCTTTTGCTAATGAGCCATTGCATTTCTTATATGGAACAGTCCTTCCCTAAAGCTAAGAAGTTTCAGACTAAGCCTTTTCCTCTCTTTGATGCTTTGGGAGAGTTGTATGATGGTAACATAATAATGTTGAATCTTTAAATATTCTTACCCATAATGATGAAGCAAAGACATCGAGAATGACCCTTCTCTATTGTTAATTTTTTTGTGCAGGCCATACTGCTGAGGGAACCATGAATTTTACCTCTGTTGAGCCAACCCAACCTAGTATCACACAAGTCAATGATGATGAGGCACAAGACATGGAGAATGACCCGTCTCATGGTGTACATGATGAGGAGGAGGAGGAAGAGTTGATGCTACTGCATCAATCAGAATTCAGAAGTGCCTCTTCTTCCTCAAGAAGTCTACTCCAAGAGAGAGAGGATGCTGCCCCAAGAGAGAAAGGGGGAAAGGTTGGGCAAAAACGCAAGCAAACTGTAGATATGGTTGATATGATGGGGAAGTACCTGAAAGCTAAAACAAAGCAAGTAGAGGAGGAGGCTGCAGAACAAGCTAGGGCTAAAACTAAGGCACAAGAGGATGATTTTTCCATCAAAGCTTGCATTGCCATTGTGAACACAATGCAAGAACTATTACCCGATGAGAAGGCTGATGCTTTTGATGTTTTCAAGGATGCCCAAAATAGAGAGATATTCATGAATGTAGAAGCTACCTCACGCTTAATTTGGCTAAGAAAAAAAAAGTAAGTGGAAGGATTATTCCATGCTTTATGTCTTCTTCTAGTTACCTTCTTATCATTGATTACATTTCTTCCATAATAGGCTGCGCTTGCTTTTGCTTGAAATGGTTTGTGTTTATGGACTTCTGGAATTAAATAGGTAAAATTCTGTTATGCTACTATCATGTAGTAAATGCCATGCAATTCGGTTTGATGATTATGGTAGAAACTTTTGGCATCAAATTGTTTTGCTTCAGTTCTTCCATTTCTTGGTTGGCTTGGTTGATGTCAGGGTATATGAGAATATAACATATTATACAGTTATTTTGGTGCTAATGTATTATACAGTTATTTTGGTGGATTACCATACCAGAAAACATTCAAGTTTTTCATCCATGTCTAGACATTGTCCTGTGCAAAATGTTCTACTACAGAGATTTCCATGTGGGGGGGGGGGGGGAAACAAGTACTGGATATTTTATTTTTTCTCTTCCGTCATGTTTCATGATGAAAACTATTGTCTCCTAGTGGCTAGGCTATATGTGCACACAAACATTTTTGTTGCTCTGTCAAGTTCTTATTTTCTTAAATCTTATTGCATACCTAGTGGTGTCTAGCAGATTACTATTTTCTTAAATCTTATTGCATTTTTTCCATGAATCTTAGTGCATACATCAGAAAGTTATTTTATTGGTTTGCCACTTCTATGTTTCCACTACTGAACTCTCTACCTTTCAATTTCATATTGAAGTGTCCAACTGATTCTTTTCTGCAAGATGGTGAGGGAAGAAATTTTGGGTTCTCTTTCTCTACAAATGTTCTTCTACAAGAAGTGAGATTGGGAAGCATGGATTTGGATAATTTTCTTTAAATTGTACATGTGGATTTAGTTGTACTTAATGATGAATTTTTGTACGATCAAAAGCTACTTGCTTCAATTAATTTATGTCTCAGTGCACACTTTAATATTTTGGACTAATTTATTTCTTGGTTTTGATATTGTTTGTTTAATTTTTGTATTGTTTGTTTTGTAATATTTGTTCTGTTTATTAATGATATTGAAGACATGTAACAATATACAGATATTAATCCATGATATATGCTCTGTGTGAAATTTGATAAGTCAGTACATGTCATCAATGGTGTTGCATAGACTCGATTCCAAACCAATCCAAACTTATCCAATCACTGTCCAAATGATGCATAGGAACGTGAGAATTACAACCACCACCTAAGACAGGGATTGGGTGGGGGGAAGGGGATCACCCAATCGGATCTATTCTCACGTGGGTTCCATCCCTTTGGAGCCAAACGAAGCCTAAGTGGGAAACCGATCCCTCTCACTTCCCTTTCCAGCTCTCTGTTCTTGCTCTGCCCTCTTGCCATGGCAGGCATGGGTGCTAGATCCTTGACCCCAGCAGCCGCCCCACCCTTTGCATGCTACACGATGGCACTCCCCAGCCTCCAAGCTCTCCATCCATCCAAGTAGTTTGCACATATACGGTGGATCGCTTGAGATGGAAGCAAAATAAGACGCCTTCCGTGGCCATTCTCTCTGCTCTGTAGGTGCTGCAGCTAGCTGTTGCTTGGCAGCAGCAGCAGTTTCCCATCTCTACTCCTCTCTCATCAGACATGCTGAGCAGAAGGGCTGCTCCTCCTCTGTTACTCAAGTAGCAGCTACACGCCACAGCTCCTACGCTCAAGCCAGTGCGCAACCCGGGCTAGAGCCCTCCTTTCCCGGAACCGGCGCTGTAGCAGGGCTCCGCCGCCAAGGAAGCTCTCCGCCATTACTGCAAATCCGAGAAACCCGGTGAGCCCCTCGTCGATTCTGCCCACCTAAAGCTTCTACACGCTCAGGCACAGCTCCCTAACCCAGCCCATGCTCGTTTCCTCAGCGAACAAGGCTGCCATAGCCATTCTCCTCTGCGAACAGCACCGCCAGATGCCGCCGCCGCGTTCCTTCACCGTCGACGTTCCTTCACCGTCGACCATGCTCTGGTAGTCGCCATTGACTGCATGTGCCACAAATTGATTCCTTACATCGAGATGCAGCTCATGGTGTAGTTCTTGACCACAGGAGCGCCGCCGCTCGCCACCAGCAGACCGGTCAATGGTGAGGTCTCCTCCCTGTGCCGATTTTGGCCCGGGCCAAAGTGTTGACCAAGGTCCACATGGGACCAGGCCTATTGCCATTCCCTGTGGGCAGATCCAGCTGAGTAGCAAAGAGGTATTTGGAGTTTAGGATTTTCTGGGTGATTAGAAAAGCAAAAAAATATTTATTGCTCAACTGTTAATCAGCTGAAAGCTTAAATAATTCATAGTAAATTTAATATAGATCCAAAAATTGCGAAACAAGTTTTTCCAGCCTTGTGTAGTCATACTCTCTACTGCATGAAAATGTTGGTGCTCATGAGAATTGTAATTTAATTTCTGTATCAGTTTAGTTGTGTTCAATTTATCTTAATCATTATTAATTCATGATTAGTTAAAAATAGTGAATCCAGTTCTAATAATCTTGTAAAATAGAGTATTTTATAGGAAAAATAGTGGCCAGAATGTTAGAGGAGTTTGGCCCATTGTTTTGGCATATGTTTGATCTCATATTGATGACTTCTAAAAATTGTACATAAAGTAATAAAAATAATTTAGGGTTGAGACCATTTCTAAAAATCCTTATTTATATAACCTTAGGAAAAATAATAGTTGGCATGTTAGGTCATTCCTAAATATAAGTCGTTTGGTGTACCCATTTCTTTTTATTGAATTGATAATTAGAACTGCGCCTTGCTTATTTGTTTATACCATGAGCATACGATCTTTTCCTTGCATAAATCATGTTCTATCATGTTATTTACTTAGTGCACTCCATTCATGTGTATTTTCATGGCATTCGGATCATATTGCATTGCATTTCACTCATGCTTATTGTATTGCACGCGCTCTTTCTTTAGAGAACGAAGAGCCAGAGAGCAAAGTGAGCATGAACTAGAGTGATCAGGAGGGTGTTGCTATTGATTGTGAAGTTGAAGCTCAAGGCATACATCTAAGCATGTTGCACCCCTACTTGGGATCATATGTTGTTTTAATTTGATAAGTTATGTTATATGTATGTCATGCATGATAGCTAGTCAATATTGGGTTTTAGGTATAGATTATATTTGTTGCATTACCCTTCCTTAGCATTATTCTATCTTGATCCACTGTAACTCGGGGTGATACCACATAATGGTATAATTTAAAATGAACATGTTATGCTTAGTAAGACATATGTCACCGGTACAAGTCGAGCGGTGGTTCAATTGTTGTTTGCGAGCTTTCGGGCTTAATCATGTCTCAAAAATTTAATTTTGAAGGGTTATTGAGTTTGTAATAGTGAGATGGGATTTGGGCGGGTAGTAGGGATGACACAGGAAAGGAGTCTTGGATGTCATAAGACCCGCATAGATCCATTAAGGATAGTTTGTTGTTTGCCATTGGTTTAAGCACTTTTCGTACTATCACATATTCGCATAGGGAAACGTTGAGTCGATTATCTCATTTCATACCGTCGTTTGGCACATGACTCCATGGTGTGTGTATGTGTGTGTGTGTGTGGGGGGGGGGGGGGGAGTGTGTTTATGTGATGAGATGGATGGACGTGGTACTCGATATCATGGAGATGGGCCAATCGAGTGGGGATGGGTGAGAGAAAGGTTGTCATGGGTGCTAGGAGGTTGGACTAATGTTGTGTGAGTAAAGTTGTACCCCTGTAGGGTGTAAGATTAATTCGAATGACCGCGCTCTCAGATACGAGCATGTTTAATATCCATCCGCATCAATCGTAGAGTTTTTGATGTGTTGGATATATGTGGTTATAAATGTTATATTGGGAGATGGTTTGTATGTCTATGTTGAGTACATGTTCTCTTTTTGGCTATGTTTATGTATATGTTGTCACATGAGAATAGGCTATATTGTTGATTATATTAGATGCTCACACCATGTGTCTTATGAAATGCTTTTCGCTTAAATTCAACTTAACTTGTGGCTTACTCCTTGCTACCCATTCCCAATTGCATAATCCTTATAGTCGGATTATTATATCTCTACTAATATAAAACATGAGTTTCGTCATGCTTCCTCCCTCCTCCCGACCTATCTAATAAAAAACCTAACAAAATCATGCCAAAAAACCCAGAGAGTACCGGACACCAACTGCCCACCCATAGATCCCGCATGTCCCCCGCTTCTTCGAAACCAACCGATCGAGACGCACCCCACACAGTCTTCACCGCTACCCGGCGGTGAGCCAAACCATCACGGGATGACACGCCACATGAGCATGGCACCTAGAGCCTGGGGCGATGGACTCAACATCACCCGCCTCTCCGTCGTCGAGGGCCTCTACTTACCCTTCTCCTTCCTTAGCCCTATCGCCTCCCCCGCTAGCAACACCCCCTACCATAGCGCTGCAGGGGCGAAGCTCCTTGCGCTCCTCGCTCGTGATGCTCCGACCTTCCTGGAGCGCTATGGGGCTGCACTGTCGCCCGATGAGCTCATTGCCTTTGATGCGACAGGAGAAGCGTGGAGGGAGCTGACGAGGGAGGTGCGGGCGGTGCCGTGCTGCTGCATTGGGAGGTGGTCAGCGAGCGCACCACAGCGGAGCGTTCGGAGCTGCAGACGGGGGCTCTTTAGCCAGGTAAGGAAGGATGAGGACTTCACTTCCCTCAAACCCGAATGCTAGCGCATCCCCAGCATCCCATCCGATCTGGCATCATGTGGATTGGAGGCTTGGCTGGTCTTTAGGTGGGGTGGCTTGGATGTGCGAAATGTGCTAGGGCCGCGTGCAAATTTTTTTTAGGTGACTCATAATTCGGATTCGTTTGGGAAAAAAAATGAAAGGTCTGATTTTGTGGGCGTATTCCCCTGTTCACTTGGGAGATCGCATGGTAATCCTCTACGATTTATGACAACATGTTTGATCCAAGAACGCGACGTTTCGTCTGGAACTGTGCGGTGCTACTTGGCAGAAGTGACCGAACTTGTTCCATGTGGCCACTTAAAAAGTGATTACGATGGACAATGCATGCTTCAGCTTGCAGCAGTAATCGTCCCGAATTTCTTACGAGTATAATTTTGTTTCAGTAGTTTGATGGGCATAATGGGAACGGAGGCGCAATTTATACAAAGGAGAATCTCTTGAACAAAGTCTTGAGCGCAGTCCCTACTGATCTCAACAGGGAAGACTGGCTTGCTGCGCTTCCAAGAGCGTTGGTTGCAGAATTCGTCAAAACTGATAAAGATTTTCAGACAAAAGGTGCGTGATGTTACAAATGAAGCCACGCTAGCTTATCTTCCTGTATTGTATGAATGAACTTGTCAAGGTGCTTTAGCTTGTCTTATCTGCAGCATATCCCTTGGCACTTCAACAATTAATTTTAATATAGAGGGGAGCAAATACACAGTAAGTGTGACATTCCTTAAGAATGATTTTTTTTTCAGTTGTTACAATGAAGTAGTAGATATCATTTGTAGTTTTATCTACATCGTGTCGTAGATTGAAATAGTAAGGATTGGGCATAGTAGTAACAGATTGCGAATGAATAATTAAGTGATTGAAGGGAATCACTACGCTAGAATATCATATTAGTGACGAGTGATAACCATAATTAGTGATGGTTAATACATTCGTCACTCTTATTGCATCATTAATGATAAAACATGGTATGTGTCTCTTATGGCCTGACGAGGCCTGTTGTCTGTCACTGTAACCGTTATTAGTGAAGGGTGTATGTACCACCCGTCACTAATTATCAATCTCCAGTGACGAGTAGCTTTTCAACCCGTTTTTGGGATTCGGTCATTAGTGATGGATATATTTCCAACCAGTCTATGAGACTCTATTATTAGTGACGGGTGCTAACAACATTCTATCACTGGTGTGTACACTTTTTATCACCGGATCATCCAGTGAGGCATTCTTCCTCTGGACATAATGCTCCGGTGAGTGCAATTCTTCCAGCACCGGACCTTCTGGTGAGAACAATTTCTCTGGGACTTTTCAATTCAATCAAAATTTGTTCTAGCTGCGGTTGACTTCGTTATGTATATGCATCGATGAGACCTATTAACATATATTCTTGACAAACATGTTAGTCCTATTAACTATGTTGTCATTAATCACTAAAATCAAAATCATGGCCTAATAGGACTATTTTCCCTACAATCTCCCCCTTTTTGGTGATTGATGACAACACAACTAAAGCAAGAGGCAGATGATACCAATTTAGACCAATTAAGAGAATACATGATTTCAAGAGTTCATAAGGCCATACCTCTTTGCTACAATCTCCCCTCTTTTTATATCTCCCTCAATCAACCTCTTTATCTCCTTTGTTAACTCAAGATGCATCCCCTTTGTCAACAACCTACTCGATATAGTTCTTACATCTTGCTTTCTCTTGCTTTGGTCTCAAAATCTTCCCCTTTGTCAACAATCTCAAAAGGCTACAAACACATGTTGAACTCAAGGGAAAGTTTTAGAGCATTTGGGAGAGAGTTTCATAAAATATGATCCATATGAATGATACTACATAAGATATGAGGTTGTGATACCAATTAAAAACATATACCAATTGAAAGAATAGGAGGCATTGATACCAATTACAAAAGACAAACAAGGATCACAAATCATGAAACTCACATGATATAATCTAAACTCCCCCTATGTGTGAATTCATATGATGAGAGTAAAACATATGCACAACTAGACAATATGACAAGATAAGAAGTTTAAGACATATCATGCATGGAGGTAGCTTAAATGTAGAAAATAAATTGATAATGATACCAATTAAATCTTTTAAGCATTGCATACCTTCGGGGACTTGTTGATCACTTCAAGAGACTACAAAAGGTATCACTTGAAAGTCTCAAAATCGCAACCCATAAGATATACTCTCCCTAAAAGTGTGCGTACAAGTGTTGAATACTTGTAAGAGGTATGCACTTATTATTGATAACAATGGGGAATTTATCCTATGGATTGGTTCATGGGACATAAGGAATACTAGTTGAAGAGCTAGTGATTACCAATTGAAGGACTAGTGCTATGAAAGAAACCTACAAGTAATAAACTATGTAGGTTTGCTCATAGGAGAGAGAGAAATACAAGGAACCTACCATATTAAAAACCTTTCACCTTTGGATGGGGATTTAGATATATAATGATCATGATCTTCATCAATATGCCCAATCTTGTACACTTGACTTTTTGCTTGAATTTTCACTTAATCTTGTGTGCCAATTCTCCAAATCCTCGAAGACCTGTGGACTTTAAGTCTTCTTTGTAACCCAAACCGACTAGGGATCTTTCATGTTGATGATGACTTCCTTGGGCACTCAAATAGGTTGGTTCCAGCCCCGATCCTTTCTTCCAACTATGTGTGCAACTATTTTGCCATTGTTCTTATTTTTGAGCTTGTAGTGGTTGCTCTTGATCTTGTTCTTGTAGTTAGGTTTGGTGTAGATATTGGAGATCTTTTTAGAGAGGTTTATCATCTTCTTTTTCTCCTTGGTATCTTTCTTAACTTGCTTATATTGGAAGGACTTGTGGTCTTCTTGATGTCACTTGAAGCATATCACGGTGGAACCCTCCGCAAGTTTCTTCACCATGGTGGCATTGTTATCTTGAGGAGGTTGGACATGGTTCTTGCACTTTAGTCTTGCCAAGTTTTTCTTGAGCTTCTCCACTTCTTGCTTGAGCTCACAATTTTCTTGTGCAATGAGTTCATTAGATGATTCTACAACAACATTCTCAATGCATTTCTCATTGCAGAAAGGTGAGCTAGATAAATCAATTAAATCATCACAAGAAGTGGAAGCATCTACCTTAAGTTTGAAATTAAAGAGAGAGGTAGATTGCTTCAAAGGGACCTTAGGTTGAGATTCAATGCACTCAAATTTAACCTTAAACTCTTCATGCTCCTTGTTTAGCAAAATGAATTTGCACAATAATTGTTCATAATTAGAAACAAAGGTAGGATGAATGTCATTAAGGGCATTGAATTTCTTAAGCTCTTTAGATTGTTTTTCTTAAGGGCCCTTTATTGCTCATTGATCAAATGAAGGAATTCATCATAAGAGGGAGAATCCTCATCGGATTTATCATCACTTACATCGCTTTCTGTACCTTTGGCCATAAGGCACTTGTGAGATGACTTGCGCGATGATGACTTGCGTGATGATGACTTTGAGGAAGGGCTTCTTTTGGAGAAGTGGATGGTGAAGCTTTCATCACTTGAGCTTGAATCTTCATCTTCACTCACCCATCTTCTCATGCTTGCAAAACCTTTGTTTCTTCCTCTTGTCTCCCTCTTGATCTTGTTCTTGTTCTTTTTCTCTTTCTTGATATGATCAATTATTTTGACCAAGTCTTTCAAGGAGATTGGATGATCAATCTTTACATTGATCCTCTTGATGTTCTTCTCCACTTGTAGAATGAGCTTTGGCATCTTGGGATCAATCTCTTCATTACTTGAGGTGTTTTAATCATCCTCTTCATTGCTCTCTTCATCTTGATCTCCATCATCTTCACTTGAGCTTGACTCTTGCTCTTGTCTCCTCATTCTTTCCTTCATGTATTGATATTGAGCTTTCTTGCTTGTGAGAGCAAGGTTCTTGGTGTCGGATGAGGTATGAGCTTCCACCTCTATGTTCATGGTCATCTCATAGGTGGTGATCTTTCCTAAAACTTGGCTTGGAGTCATCTTGCTCATGTCGTGGTTGTCGTAGATGATGGAGACAATTAGTTTGTACTTTAGAAGAAGAGCTTGGAGTATTCTTCTCACCACTTTGGGATCTTCAATCTTTCTCAAACCTAGCCCATTGATCCCATTGACAAGAATATTCATACGTGAGTACATGCCATTAGCATTTTCTTGAGCAAGTTGTTTGATGCTATTAAGTTTAGTCACAAGAACATGATATTTCTCATTGCGCACATCCTTTGTGCCTTCATATATTTCAACGAGACTAGTCCAAATATCATGTGCATTAGTGAGAGAATATACTCTATTGAATGCATCAACACATAAAGATGATAGAAGGATACTCTTCGCTAAAGTATCAAATTGTTCCTCCGCTTTGGTGATGCGTTCTTTCATCCCCTCTTTGGTGACCCTTTAAACATCTAGACCTTTTGCTTCCAAATAATATATCATAAGAATTTTTCAACAGGGGAAATTAGTGCCGTCAAAGTGTGGAGCACTACCAATATCCATCCCTAACCTCGGATGTCACACCTCTAGGCGGTTAAGCCCAATTGAAGAGAACGAAGCTCTGATACCAATTGAAGGAAATCAAGGACGTCCTAAGAGGGGGTGAATCAGGACACTTAAAAACTATTGGCTCCAAAACTTCTACAAGATAAAACTATATCAATTTCTATCTAAATGTGCTCTAGGCTTATCTAGTGTGTCTACTTCTACTATTCATAAGGATTGTAAGGTAAATTGTAAGTATGTAAATGCGAAAACGTAAATAATGTAGAGAGACAAACTCGGTACAAGAGATTTTTATCCCGTGGTATGGGTGGCACACAAGCCACCCCTAGTCCACGGTAGAGCTCCACAAAAGATATGCTCATGGTCACCAAGTCTCTTCCTGTCAGGGCTCTTGAGATACCAAGTCACCAAGACAAGGCCTCAAGCACGATGAGCCACCAAGCCACCAAGGCGAGGTCTCACCACTAACCTCTCTTCCGATCACTTGTACGCCATCTTCACTTCGGAGCTTTAGTCACAAAAACAAGTGCATCCACATCCCTGTACAATCTTCTTGCCACCACTCCACACTAAGTCGGAGGGTCAATAAGTTACCAGCAAGTCACAAAGACTCCAAGGCACCGGCGTACCTCTCGGTACACTTTTGGATCACTCCTTGATCCACACTCTACGTTGCAGCACCTAGCAACTCTTCTCTCTAGGCCTATAATCACTAATCATTCACTAATGGTGTGCTCAATCACATTGGATGAACACTTTATACTATTGGATATCTTAGATGTATTCTTAGGTGTACAAGGGTTTCTCTGGACTTCAGCAACTTCAAATGAATGAGTGGAGTGGTATTTATAGCCTTAACCCCGTGGACTAGCTGTTATCCCAACGGCTCATATATTTTGTGAACACTGGATGATCCGGCATTAACATAGGTACAAGCACCAGACTATCCGGTGTGTACATTCTCAGAAACTAGATGTTCGAACTCCACTCAGAGCTCTTCTAAACACCGGATTGTCTGATGTAATCTTCAATCCATCACCGGACTATCCGATGAGTACACTTGAGCCTTCTCATCTTTGACAGTCTCTTGGTGTAAATTGCTCCGACGTTCATTGTCTTCATCGCTGGATCTTCTGGTGTGTTGAACTTCTCCTTTTCTGGATTTTCCACATCTTCTCTTAAATGCTCCGGTGAAGCCTTTGGTGTGCATCACTTCATCACCGGACTATCCGGTGAGTTATAGTGTTCTGCACCATGACACAAGTCACAAAATGCTCCGGTGTGATATACATCTCATCACCAGATCATCCGGTGCCTTATAATCCATTTCCTCCGAAAATACCAAGCTTCTGTTAAATAGTCTGGTGTACATCTCTTCTGATCGCCGGACCTTCCGGTGAGTGCAATCCACTCTGACTCGTTCTGACAGAATTGCTCATGTGTGTACACTCTTTATCACCAGATCATCCGGCGAGGCAAACTTCCTATGGACATAATGCTCCGGTGAGTGCAATTCTTCCAGCGCCGGACCTTCCGGTGAGAACAATTTCTCTGAGACTTTTTCAATTCAATTAAACTTTATCCCGACTGCGATGACTTCTTGATGTATTGCATCCATGAGACCTATTAACATGTATTCTTGACAAATATGTTAGTCCCATTGACTATATTGTCATTAATCACCAAAATCACAATTATGGCCTAATAGGGCCATTTTCGCTACACTTCTGAATGAAAGTAGTTATGGAAAAAGAATACAATTAGCGTGAGCAAAATCATTTTATCATCGGATATTTATAATGAATAAAAGCAGCTATGAAAAGAGTATGCAACTATCTTACATCTGGGGATTTCATATCCTTTGTAGCCATGAATAGCAACATGTGACGTATAACGTAGAATTCATAGGAGTTGTCTGGTGGTTGTTGGTGGCATTGGAGAGGGGAAAACTGTCAGTTCAAAAGGAAAAATGTAGTAGTAGAGTATTTGTAAATATGTCTGCTGGAACTTACCGTGAAGATGGTCTTGTGTGTCAGTTTGTGGGGCTCCTTCTGATCGTACTTTGGATCACAACATATATACATGTCAAAAGCCCTACATGCGAAGAGGGATCCAATAGTCAATATTTGGTGTAAGTTTGAAAAGTTCAATATGTAACCTAAGTCATGAAGAACTTACTCGTCGAGGATTTGTTTGACGAAAGTGTAGTCACGTTATCCCCGTTCGCCGTTAGGTCCCACCACTGGTCTTGATGAGTCGAGGTACCACACCAAGTTCCACTTAGGGGCAATGACCAGTAAGATCCAATAATCACCCGTGTTGTGGGCGGCCATCAGGTAGTCCCTTTTTGAAAAATGACTCATTGCCCTAGCCATATATTCCATAACGAATTCCCTTTGTTATTCCATCAAAGAAATCGTCATATGGGGTCAAGGAATCCGAAGGGCTCCTTCTTTCTTGTTTCTTGTATCAAATGTCTATAGATAAGAAATTAGTTAGATTATAGAATTTAGTGGTAATAATTAATAAACATCTAGTTTGAAAGGGTTTACAATGTAAAGCATCACAATAACCCCACATCCAGGCCATCAAGGTTGAAGAGGTCATATAAGTCATTGAAGCCCATGAGGAAGTAGCCGTCCCTAGTTAAGAAGTGACAATTTTGGTAATATAAGATAATGGAAACCTTCTTCTCTCTATAACCTTACATGTAGTAATTATGCAACTCAACCCAAGATTGTCCTGCCCGTCGAAGTGGATCTACAAGCAGTAAGGGCTTCCCAAGCTTGAATTTTGGGATTGCCTTAGTCCAAGCTTCCCCTATCCAATGCTTCTCGATGATTGAGTCCTTACGAGAGGACTTAGATTTCTTCGACAACTGCTTCTTGGACCCTGGCGTGGACTTCTTCTTTTCTGGGCTACCCTCAGGTTGCTTACTTGTAGATGGCGGAGTGGGCAAAGGCTTCTTCTTCTTTGGACTACCCTTAGGTTGCTTAACTATAGATGGCGGAGTGGGAAAAGATGACACAACTAGCGCATCTCAAGGCTGAGGTTGAGGTAGGAAACTTGAACTTCCAAGCGGATCGCTCCTAGATACCATGTGCACCATGATGTCCCCCCTCTTCCATTGGATCCTTTGAAGACGAGCTTGACTCAATTTTTTGGATCTCATCATTTGGGGTGACGTGAAAATCTGTGTCCATGGCATTGGCATGTATAGAATCCACGAAGACCACGGCATAGCCAGGACTTATCGAGACCGTATGGAACACCTGGACATTTGGATGCACCTGGCCCTTTGCAACCTCAATATAGTAGCCTCCAGCTCTTATGACCAGCAAGCACGGTGTGGGCCCATCAAGAAGGTCTATGGTATCGAGCTCCACAGATGGAGAGAAGACATGTTGTTCAACCTCCCTAGAGGCTTGACTACTCTTGTGTCCAGCAATTGGGCAATCACCCGCTAGTACACTAGGATTTCTGATTCCCTATGCTGCAAACCTTTGCAGGACATCTTGATAAACAATCTCTCTGATTGACTGGGTCAATACTTCCACATCTATTGGGATCGACATCTTCCTCTTCTTATACATCCCGACGTGTTCAGGGAAGCCTAACTTCCAGCCCTGGGAACTGGACATGCCTGGAATGCGACCTGGGTGCTCAGGGTTTCTCAGCGTAGTGGAGAGCATGTCATGTTCCCTAACCTCGGTGAATGAACCTTTGGAGGAGTGGGTTGCTATTTCTTTCACCTTTTGAGCGACTGTCTCAGTTTCGCTGGATTTGAAGGTGATTTCTCCACTATCTGACAACGTACCCCTCGCATACAAATACGATTGCGATCATCCTGGGAATTGCAACTAAGGATTTTCACGGCCTTCATTGGCTAAATTTTCATCCTCGTCCTATTGAAACAAAGAAATATAGGCCTACTAACTACCATTTATCCCCTTTCCCCACGTACCCACCTGTGCACAGGTTGTGATTCTGCTGTTTCTTTGCCCAAAGCTGCTTCTTTGCTGAACTCTCTGTTTGAAACATCTCAGAGCTCTTCAACACCACAAAAGCTTCCCAATCCTCTCTTTTAATATACGGGTACTTGTTGAAGGGCTCCAACTCTTTTGCCATATACTCATTCACAAGCTTACTCTTGTGGCTTCTCCAAAGTTTGGTGATCATTTTCATAGTAGCTCTGCAAGCTTTCGCGTTCGTGTTCTCCAGGAACTCCAGAAACGTATTGACACCATCATTGAACAAGGCGTTCTTTTGATCCACAGTGAGGTCATTGAACTTCGGAAGGGTCAATGGCACCCTCTCTCGAGCATTAAGGCCCACGAGCTTCCGTAACATCTGCATGGCCTTCTTCTCCGTAGGCACGCCGTCATCATCGATTTCCATGACGGTAACCTTTTTAGTTAGCCACTTTCCTTGTGCCCTTGCCTTTCATACCGTTGCTCCACTAGGACCTGGTTGTACAGACGTTTGACTGGGAGTTTGTGCTTCGCCAGAGGATCTCGATGACTCGTTGGCAAACATCTAGTAGATACGAATATATAGATACAATTGTATAAGTCTTAGTAACTATAATCACTTTTATACGAATTTATGAAAATATGATGTATTTCTTATCTAAAGTGAAGGATCCTAGATAATTTCTAATAGGCAAAGATAGGTCCTAATCCCATTCGGGGATATGTGGCCCGAGTAGGTTTCCATGCTCTTTTTCGTTTCTAGAGAAAATTTCGGTAGCACCTCCCCGTTGTTCTCTAAATACATGTTTCGACAACGAGCCGAGAGGGTGTGTATCCGGAGAACAACAGGGAGACGCCATCGAAATTCTCTCTAGAACCATACAAGAGCATATAGACCTACTACTCAGGCCACATATCCTCGAACTGTCCAAAGCACGTAGAAAATTTCCACACCGTGCAAGAACTCACAAAATTGTTTTTTCTCCTTCTTGGATAGGGTGATGCAAGATTGGGGTAGGGATTTCCCTTTATCCGTATCCTTGACATGAAGCTTCAGCCTTAAGCCCATTTCTTCAAGGTCAGCTCATGCATTTTCGTGATCTTTTGTTTTCCCCTTCATGTTGAGCTTTGTACTGAGGAGACTATCGGTGATATTCTTCTCTACGTCCATGAGGTCAATACAGTAATGAACATCTAAGTATTTCCAATAATCAAGCTCTGAGAGAATTTGTTTCTTGTTCTACATGTCATTTTCATCACTCGTGGAGGATCGGTTTCGCTTACCAAGGATAACATTGATATCCTTATCCTTATCATAGACATCTTGCCTGCTGAAATGCCTTGGAGGTGACGCTTTCTCCTGTCACACCCTGATTTTTAGATTTCTCAAATTTCTAAAATTTTGCAAGATTAGATTGTATGTTGAATATTTAGAATAGGAAAGAGCCTATTTTCTAAATTCAAATTTAAATTTGAATTAAGGTTTATTGTTTTGTTTGTATGCATTCATGCTGAAAATAGGCATATAGGTTTTCTTTGGTTTTTATTGGATTTTATTTGAGCTCTTTTGGAGTTTATTAGAATTTATTTGGGTTAAAAATGATTTCTAAAATATCAAAATGTTTCCATAAACTTAAAATATTTTTATTTGGCTTAAAAAAGTTTGATTTCATAGGCTTGCTAGAATTTTCTTAAAGTTTTAAGCTTCATTAGGTGTTTTATTTGAATTTGGTTTGCTCTCATTTGAATTTCAAAAGAATTAGAAAACAAAAGAAAAAGAAAAACCTTAATCTCACCCAGTCACCAGCCCGCTTCCCCCGGCCCTGTTTTCCCTCTCTCACTTTCTTCCAGCCTGTTCTAGCTCTCTCCCTGGGTCCAGCCTGCCAGCCGAGCCGGCCCGCTGCACTCTCCCTCCTCCTGCCCGCATGGGCCTCAGTCCGGCTCAGTGTCACGCCCCGTCCACCCGCCACCCGCTGCCGAACGGCCCCTGTCCTTGCTGCCTTCACCACGTACTACCGCCATGTGGGCCCTGCGTTCACGTCGTCTTCCTCTCAGACTCTCCTGCCGCCATGCCCATTTTGGAATCCGCTGCTGCCCTTGAGTGTCCTGGCCTGTCCTGATCTCCTCTTGCCACCTATATATCCCCAGCCGTCCCCCTCAGATCTCTCGTCACCAAAACCCACCGAGCTCTAAGCTTTCTTGTCGAGACCCATAATCGCTGTCGCCGCCATTGTTGCTGCTCAGTGAATCTCCCACACCGTTCCAGTGTCGCGCTGTGCCGGCCGAGCCGACCAGCGGACTAGCAGGCACCCACCGAAGCTTGTGCCGCCGTCACCGTTGCATTTTGACCACCGAAGTCACCGTCCCGATGAAGTCCCGAGCCCCTTCGCTGCCTCCATCGTCATCAACCTCCTTCCGGTGCCACGTCGCCTCGGTAAGGCCTCAAACGGGATCCCCGTGTTCTCCAGTTTCTGCTCCGCCGCTCGCCGTCGCAATCCGCATACCGGAGCGCCGTTTCGGCTAACTCCGGCGAACCTCTATCGTGCCCAAGCTCGATCGTCGCCATCCTTCTTTTACTGCCACCGCTGATTGCCTCCTCAATCTCCTCAGCCGTCCGATATGATTCCAAGGGCTCTGATTATATCTAACCTACCCCTTCGCAGACCAATCATCTTTTGCCACGTGTCTCACTTGATCCAGTCTGCATCTTAGCCACCTCACACGCCACATCACCTTCCACATCAACAAAATTGCTAATGTGTCATCCCCGTCACTGTGCCACATCAGCCATGTCAGCCCAGTCAACAATTCAAGCTTTTCTAGTACAAAAATAATTCCAAAATTCCAGAAAATAGCACTTTTGCAGAAAAGCCCCTAGATCTTCACAGTCTCGTAACTTCTCCTTTTTTACTCTGATTTGAGTGATTCTTGCGCTCAAATTTTTCTAAAATCATGATCTATCCAACCATGCCAATTTCAAATAAAAATTATCATATCTTTATAGTGGTTTTCCCTCATTAACATTTAAGTCTCTGCAACATGAAGATGTTATTTTGATTTGTAAATTCATGTTTGTCACAATGACATATAGGTTCTGATAAAATCTACATGTCATTGTATCACAAACATAAGTTTATGATATTAATTATTAATTTGTAGGTCACACATGTTAATGAATCAGACAATCTTTTCTATCATTTCATGTGAAGCCCTAGTTCCTAACTCTTCATCTTTCTTTGAAAGAAATCCAGTCAATTATGTTCTTCTTGTCCAACCCAATCAAATCCCAATCCTCATTCTATTTCTTTTATTTGCAATTTGGAGTTTATTTTGTGTTTATTCGATGTTGCTTTTGTTTGTCGATAGAATTTGTGATTAGTCGACAACGCTTCGGATCAGTTCGAGGGACTTTAAGACCAAGATTTCGACAACACTGAGCAGCATTGGGTAAAAGGCAAGTGTCCTTGATCATCTTGAACCTATGTTTTTAAACTGTTTTGTTTTACAAAATTGCACGCAGTGTCTATCAATGTGATGGGTAGTCTCCTATGTTAGGGTTTTCCCTAGACTTTTCCTTATCATCCCTTGGAACCTAGATGGTTAATGGTTAGGAATTTTTGTCGGGTACATTGCTTAGCCATGCTTTTGGGATACTGGGAAGTGTCATAACATGATTAATGGATATATGCAATGGTGATGAAGAACTTGTTAGTAACATGGAACCCTGGAACTTGGGCAAGGAGTTGGTTTGATTATGGTGGTTTATGTGGTGGGCTTGTGGATACGTTCTAAGAAATTTGTTGGTTATTTTCCCTGTTGGTTTGATAATGGTGGTGGGCTTGTGGATACGTTCCAAGTAGAGGTGTTAGGTTTTGTTGGTTATTTTCCTGTTGGATAGTCTTTGCCCAAGTGTCACATATAAGGACCGGTTCGTGGAGCGACAACCCAAGAACTACCATACCAAATACGAGGCCGATATGGGTAAGGCTTAGCATATCAATTAGACACCTGGCTGGTATTAGTTGGAGTAATAGGACCTAATTGATGGACCATGCTTCGTAGTGATCTCCTGGCGGCACACCATTGGCGTGTGTTAAGTGTTTCGCGAACACGGCAACATGGAAATCACGACTCATGGCTAAAAGTTGGAAAACCTCTGTAGAGTGTAAAACTGTTATAACAGCCGTGCTTACGGTTATGAGAGACTTGGATCCTCACATGATTAGATGGATATGGTTATAGTCGTGGTCTTGTTGGTACAGGAGGTACTGGATGGTGATGGATTAAGGATGGTTACCTTTGGATGGGTAGTTGTTGGGTGGTTTGGGAATTACATTCACTTAATAATTGTTTAATGCTTTTTGAGTCCAAATATGTTTTTGTTACTCGCATTTACATAAATATATTATGTGTTAGCCTATTCTTGATATAAGCCTGCATATCATTACTTTCCCACACTTGCTGAGCGCGTCATGTGCTCACACTTGCTATTTTTCCTATACCATGCGACTTATGTGTTGCTGCTCACGTTCTAGGCGTGTGTCTCCCGGCCGGTTGCCTCCGGTGTTGTTGGGCACCAGTGCTTCTGTTCCGCTGTAGATATCTTCTTAGAAGATAATATATGTCAATTGCTGTAAGAGTTTAACGTTTATTTAATAAAAGTATTGCTTTTGTTACTTCACCTGTGACATCCTTATGTGTGTCGAACATCTTGGGCACACATAAGTCGCATCTGATTTTGTCCGTTAAAACCTGGTGTGACATCTCCCTTGTGTCTTCAAACTGAGACTTCATTTTTCGGACCGATGGTTCCTTAGAAGGAAATGTCGATGCCTCATGTACATTGTTTTCTTTGACTTGTTCATCCGTTTGCATTGTGGGCAAGCTTCACCTTTTCTCTTACTCTGTCCTGACAAGTTATGAAGTGCTGCCAGATCATTGATGGTGACGAACAAGGCATGTAGGGTGAAGTATTCTTGCTTGTACTGATCCCAAACCTCAATGCCTTCAGACCAGAGTGCTTTAAGATCATCCACCAAAGGCCTGAGGTACACATCGATGTCGTTGCCAGGTTGCCTTGGGCTAGAAATTAAGGTCGACAACATAATGTATTTTCACTTTTTACAAAGTCAAGGTGGAAGGTTTTAGATAGACAGTATAATAGGCCAGTTGCTATATGAGATACTCATGTTACCGAATAGATTAATGTCATCTGTGCTCATAGCAATCCTAATATTTCTTAATTCTTTAGCGATCCACCCAAATGTGGAATCAATGGTTCGCCAATGAGCTGAATCTGTGGGGTACCATATCATTGCGTCGTTCTTAAGACCCTCTGTGCCATCACAACAATTGGGACTCCTTTTTGTTCCGGAACAAATGCTTGAAACAGAGAATTACAGGGAAATACCGCATCACCTTTCTAGGTGGCCCTTTCCTCTTGCTGCCTTCCTTCATGTTTCCACCATCATTTCTATGCTTGTATCGATGGGTTTCACAAATAGGACATTGATCTAGGTCTGCATACTCTCCACGAAACAGGAGACAATTCTCCTTACATGCATGTATTTTTTTCTACCTCCAATCCCAAAGGACAAACTATATTCTTCGTGTCGTAGATTGTCTTGGGCACCTTGTTCCCCTCTGGTAGCATGTCCTTTAGTAGATGCAACAATGCTTTGAAACTCTTATCAGACCAATGATGGGTTGCCTTCAATTGCATAAGCGCAAGCACCACAAACAACCACGTGTATTTCTCCTTACAACCATGATAAAATAGTGTCTTAAAGTCTCGCACCAGTTCTTGGAATTTGGCAAACTCACCATCACTATTTGGTCCACATTCTCCATGAAATACACAGAGTCATCATTGAATCCTAATATGTCTACATCCCTGAGATAATCATCCATATCACCGGCTAGCAGGAGTCTTGATCTATACTGCCCTCCGGGAGGACCTAATCTATTTCCCCTTCGTTAAGGCATTCCTCGTTGTGTTTGTTCGAAATGTGATATCCCTTTTTAAATCCACTCCTTAACAAGTGATTGTACACATTGTCATGTTTTGGGAACTTCTTCTCATTCTTGCAATCACAACATGGACACCAAATTGCCATTTTACCCCGACCTTCCTGTTGGGGATCATCTCCCGCCACCCCTAACTCGAAGGGAACCGTGAAGTCTACTGGAGATGCTGCGTGATAGCTATCGTGCTTCTGTTGCAGGAGTTCATCTGTCAGCTGTGGAAATCATGGAGCGAAGTTGGTCGAAGGGTGCAGGCGCCCTCGCATCTTCAAGTTCCCAAACCGGCGAAGACGAAGGCTCACGACCTTCGACTGGTGGGCGAAGCCCTGGTTCGCATCCTGCATCTTTTGGAGCAGGCGAAGGCGTGAGCTGACCTTCGCCGGGAGGTGAGGGCTGCTCGGCATGTGCCCTTTTTTGCGAAGAAGGCTTCGGCGCCCTTCGAAGGGATGACCCAGCTCGACACAGTGGGCCCGACTACGGTCGTCTTGGGTACTGCTGTAATCATGCGATCATGCTCATTTGTACCATAATGCCCCCGAATATTCCGGGAATGTAACTGGTTAGGGGGTAAGATATGTAAACGGAATCTGTGGTCGCCGGGTAAGGGCTTTGAATAGAGCCATAGTGTAACCGGAAGGGGTAATCGAAACTGTTTCTCCTCCGGCACGTGTCACTTTGAGGGACCTTCGATATCTCTGGATCCGAAGGCCCACCTTGTCTGGGACTTTGATCCCAACAGTTGGCGCCGTCCGCGGGATCGAACCCACGAAGGCATGCCACCCAAGAAGAAATCGAAGCCACCCGGAACAACGGAGGTGTTACTAGAACCCCCAGCCGTGGCCGGGCCTTTGGCCGATAGACCCACTCCGGCCGTACCAGGATCAAGTAATGCTTCAGCCGGGGGGGGGGGGGGCTTCGGCCGGACGAGAGCGGCATTTCAAAGTTGACATAGGACCATAACAACCTGGTGATGGCCGATAGGACAAAGCACGGAGCAAATGCCGGTCATGGAACCAATAGATCACACTCGCTCCGATCTTCCAGAAAAAGAAGGTGAAAGGGGGCGAAATGAAGAATGGGAGGAACTCGATGACTTCGCAGAGTTTGAACATGAGGAAGAAACAAACGAAGAAAGAAACACAAGGTTAGAAGCCGAGGAGTTGGAAAGGCAGCTAGTGCAGAAGAAGCGCATGTTGGATGGCCTAGCAGTGAGTCGGAAAGCCGCAGAGTACCGCAGCTGGGCAGACGAAGCAAGAAAAACATTGGAAAAGATCCAAGAAGAAATCGATATACTCCACCAAGCGGAGGGCATGTCTCGCCGACCAACGCCGCCGAGAGACTTGATACGAGCTTCGCAGGAAGTTCGGCGAAGATCTTCCATGGGAGATCCGGAGTCACCCCTGGCCATGGACCTGCAAAATCAGCCATGGCTGCCAGGATTCAAGATGCCCAGAGTGGTTATGTTTGTTGGAGAATCAGACCCGAGAGAATTTGTCATGAGTTTCGAAGCAGCTGTGGAGTCTGCCGGGGGGGACGATGTAACCTTAGCGAAGGCCTTTGTATTGGCCATAAAGGGAATAGCAAGGTCATGGTATTCCGCGTTACCCCCGGGATCCATATATTCATGGGAACAGCTGCGCACTGCACTATACAGCAACTTCCAGGGGAACCAGGCAGACAACATCACCGCAACCGACCTCTTCGCGCTGAAGCAGCAACCAACAGAAACTTTGCAGAGCTATATGCGCCGATTCGTACACATACGTTGTTAGGCGAAGGGGTTGAGCGAAGATACAATTATCGATGCCGCAATACAGGGCATCAGAGGGGGGCTATTGGCAGGAAAGCTCAACAGAAAAAGACCCACAAGTGTCCAAGAGTTGCTCAACAAGATGGAAGAATACTCAAGATCTGAGCTCGATCATCTCCGAAGGAAAAATGAATTAACAGCCTCCAAAGTAAAACAACATGCACCACCTAAAGAGGCAGGTGGCGGCAATCATAGAGACAGACTGCACCGTCCAAGAAAACCCGAAGGCTCTGATTATCCAAGCCAAGAAGAAGTCAATCAGATCAACCCCAGCTCGCCTGAAGCCGTTCAGGGATCGTGCGAAGCCTACAACTTATCCAATAGAGGAGGCCGAGCGGGCAGGGGAAGAGGCCGCGGAGGCAGAGGAGGACGAGTTCTGCATGACCCGGCAACCTTCTACTGCGAGCTGCATGGCGGAGGAGCCGGCCACTGGACCAAACAGTGCCCATAGGTCGTGGCTATGAAAGAAAGCTTGGCGTAGTAGTTTGCTGATCACGGAAGGACAGTTCACCATGCAAAAAGCTTCGAAGAAGCGAAGGGTGGCAGAACCACAATCAGAACATGGTGTTTCTGAACCAATGGCAGCAAATTCTAGCACCATAGTATGCACCTGCAACTTCAGCTCAATTTGATCAAACTAGGCAAATGAACATTCAGGGCGACCTACCTCCACCACCACCAAGACCCGCAATCGAGGCACCACCAGAAAGTAGCAAATCAGTTAACACGATAAACCATGGGTACAACGTGGTGTTGGCCATCTCAGGGGGATCAAACCAGCAAACAGAATCCAAGAGACAACAAAAAGAATACGTGCGAAGGGTGAACCACGTCAGAGTGGGACCAACGTACATAAATTCAAGATGGTCGAACATTCCCATTACATTCTCGCAAGAGGATATGAGGGTACTAGACTATCCGCACACAGATGCCTTCGTCATTACCACGAACATCTCGGGAAATGAAGTACACGGGATATTGATTGATGGAGGAAGCTCGGCGGACATTATTTTCGCTGACGCCTTCGACAAAATGGGGCTGCGAAGAAGTGACTTAAAGCAAGCTGGATCGCCATTACTAGGCTTCAGCGGAAACACAATCAACGCTCTGGGAAAAATAACAATCCCAGTGTCGTTTGGCGAGCAGATGAATTTTCGCACAGAAGGCATTACCTTCGATGTGGTGGACATTGGCTACTTGTACAATGTGATATTTGGGTGGGGAGTCCTCAATACATTCGAAGCAATACCACACCACGCATATTTGTGCATGAAGATGCCTGGCCTAGAAGGAGTCATAAAGGTGTTGAGAGATCAACGAGTGGCTAGGCGAATCGAAGTGGGAATAGCTCCAGGAAGAAGAAATGTTCACAACATGACAGACCGTTCGATGGGTCGCGAAGCAAGCTGCAACCAGCCAAAGATAGGGAAAGCAGCAAAGGCTGCACCAGAAGGGGCTACCAGAATAGTACAGCTAAATCATGAAAAAGAAGATAAAAAGGTCACTATAGGAGCAGAGGCTCCGGCAGAGGATCAGCAACAACTTGTAATGTTCCTTCGCGACAACGACGACGTCTTCGCTTGGTCTCCCAGGGACCTGCAAGGAGTAAATCGGAAAATCATTCAGCACAACCTAAATGTGGACCCCAAAGCAAAGCCAAGGAAGCAGAAGCTTAGAAAAGCTTCGGGCAAAAGAGAAGAAGTAGCGAAGGCTGAAGTAGAAAAACTGCTCGATGCTGGAGTCATACGCGAAGTAATGCACTCAGAGTGGCTAGCCAACCCTGTGTTAGTAAGAAAAAGCAATGGAAAGTGGAGAATATGCATCGACTTCACAGACTTAAATAAAGCTTGTCCCAAGGTTGACTTTCCACTGCCTAGAATTGATCAGCTGGTAGACTCTGCGGCCGGTTGCGAGATACTAAGCTTCCTAGATGCTTATGCAGGGTACCATCAGATATGGATGGCAAAGGAAGACGAAGACAAAACAAGTTTCAGAACCTCCTTCGAAACATACTGCTTCATAAGGATGCCTTTCAGACTCTGAAACGCTGGAGCAACCTTCATGAGGTTGGTGCAGGCTGTATTAAAGCCGCAGCTGGGACAAAATGTATTGGCCTACGTTGATGACATAGTGGTAAAGAGTACCAGGAGGAGCCAACACATCGAAGACCTCTGGGAAACCTTCGACAATCTGCGAATAGCAGGTTTAAAGTTAAACCCAGAAAAATGCGTCTTCTGAGTGCAATCCGGAAGACTCCTAGGGTTTTTAGTGTCGAAAAGAGGCATCGAAGTGGATCCTCAGAAGATACAAGCAATTTTAGATATGAAACCGCCTCAGAACTGAAAGCAAGCCCAACGCTTGGAAGGCTAGCAGCATTGAACAGGTTCATTGCAAAGTCTGCCGAGCAAAGTTTACCATTCTTCAAGGTGTTAAAAAGTTTTGACCCTTTCAAATGGGGTGCGGAGCAGCAAGAAGCCTTCGATGAGTTAAAAATCTACTTGACGAAGCTTACAGCACTGACCAGCCGGGATCCAGGCGCAGATTTGCTGTTATACATAGCGGCATCCCCCTCGGCAGTCAGCGCTGTACTTGTACAGGAAAAACCCAAAGACAATAGGCTGCACCAAGCACCGGTATATTATGTATCCGAAGCCCTAGCAGGCCCAAAAAATTCATACACAGAGTTGAAAAAAGTAGCATATGCACTAGTAATGGCATCCCGTAAGCTTCGCCACTATTTCAAGTCTCACAAGATTACAGTACCAACTTCCTTACCCCTTCACGACATGTTCGAAAACAAAGAAGCCATTGGAAGAATAGCGAAGTGGGCAACAAAGATCGCTCCATTCATGACCATTTTTGTGGCACGAACATCATTAAAATCGCAAGTACTGGTAGACTTCGTGGCGGAATGGACACCCTTAACCGAGGCCTCGGATGATGAACCACCAGAACTTGTCTGGAACACCGCGTATTGCGACGGAGCTTGGGGAGCTACAGGAGCAGTTGTTTCAGTAGTAATGTTTTCACCTTCGGGGACGAAGCTACGATACGCCGCCAGGTTAGAGTTCCGCTCCACAAACAATACGGCAGAATACGAAGCAGTCCTCCTGGTACTTCGCAAGGTGAAGGCTTTGGGGGCCCGGAGAGTACTTGTCAAAATAGACTCAAAGGTCGTAGCAAGTCAAATTGAAAAAACATTCCAGGCAAAGGAGCCAGAGCTGATTAAGTACAGAGCAGCGGTGCAAAGAATGGAAAAATACTTCCTCGGATTCACAGTCAAGAGTGTATCAAGAAATGATAACACCGAAGTAGATCAGCTAGCGAAAGCGGCTTCGCAGAACCTGCCTATGCCTCCAGACGTTTTCTATCAGAAGCTGACTGAACCGGCCCTTGAAGACAATTTGAACCAAACGCGCCTGGTTGCGACAGTCGAAAGCGAAGACTGGCGTTCTCCAATATTGGCATATCTTCGTGGTCAGAGAGACATCGAAGATCAGGTCGGAGCAAAGCGCATGGCTCAGAGGGCCAGAAATTACAAAGTTATGGAAGACAATTTGTACAAAGCAAGGGTCTGTGCACCATTCTTGCGATGATATCTCAGAAAGAAGGCCAAAAACTGTTAAGAGAATTTCACAGCGGGTTGTGCGGTTCTCATATCGGAACAAGGGCTTTGGTCGAAAAGCATACAGACAGGGCTTCTATTGGCCAATGGCTGTAAACGATGCGGATCATCTGGTCCGAAGTTGCCAACAGTGCCAATTCTGGGCGAAGGGATCAAATAGACCGACGACGAAGACATAACTCATTCCGCCGATCTGGCCATTACGGCGATGGGGAATTGACATTGTTGGGCAGCTGCCGCCAGCTCCAGGGAATTTGCGGTATGCGGTGGTGGTAGTAGAGTACTTCTCAAAATGGGTAGAGGCAATGCCACTTGTGAGCATAACATCAAGAAACATATAGAAATTCCTATGGCAGAATATTGTATGCCGCTTCGGGGTCCCAAGCGAAGTAACCGTGGACAATGGCACTCAGTTCGATAGTGCGGGTTTTAGGGATTTCTGCAATGGTCTGGGGATAAAAGTAATTTTTGCATCAGTATACCACCCACAATCTAATGGGGCAGTTGAGAGAGCAAATGGCATCATCTTCGCGGGGGTCGCGAAGCGTCTTCACAGATTGCAAAAAGGAAAGTGGGTTGAAGAACTGCCCAAGGTACTATGGTCATTAAGAACAATGGTTGCAAGACCAACTGGATACACGCCATTTTGCCTTCTCTTCGGCGAAGAGGCCATGACTCTAGAGGAATGCAAAACCAAATCATTCAGGGTCAGGAATGAACCAGAGCAATGCAAAGAACTATCATCGAAAGATGCCCTTGAAGAAGTAAGATTGCAAGCCGCAGAAAATCTAGCCAGTTATCAACAAGAGACAAGAAAATGGAGAGATAGGAATATATCCGAAAAGACCTTCGCCCCTGGAGACTTGGTGCTGCGAAGGTTTGCTACAACAATATCGGTTGGAAAACTTCAGAGTAAATGGGATGGCCCTTTCACAGTTAAAAGATCTTTGAGACCTGGCTCATATCATCTAGCTAATATGGAAGGTGAGGAGCTTCCACACACTTGGAACGCAGACAATCTTTGCAAGTTCTACACCTGAAAGTCGGCAACTAAGTCCGAGACTCCAATGTAATTTTTCTTTCGTAGTATTTCTTGTAATCACATTGTAAGGGTACTGCACTCTTTTCCTCACAGGGGGACCCCTTCACTAGGGGGTGAGGTTTTTAACGAGGCAGGAACCCATGTAAACATTGATAGTAGCACCCCCAAAAAATGTTTCTTGTCTCGAGTACTAGTAGTTTATTGTCGAAGTGCACCAACCTAGAGGTAGATTGGCGCACCAAACGACGACGAGAATGCGGTGCGAAGTGTAAGCAAACAGACGTACACTTGCGACCTTTACGGGATTACAAAAACCACTCGGGGGCCAAGAGTGCCTGCCCCCGCACCGAAGGAAAAACATACCTTCGGGAGTAAAAATGAAGTGTCGTTGGACCGATGAAATGGCAGCGCACTTCGCGAAAAGTTGGGAGCTAAGAGTGCATGCCCCCGCACCGAAGGAAAAATATACCTTCAGGAGAAAAAACGAAGTGTCGCTGGACTGATGAAACGGCAGCGCACTTCGCGAAAAAGTCGGGGGCTAAGAGTGCCTGCCCCCGCACCGAAGGGAAAACATACCTTCGGGAGTAAAAACAAACTATCGTTGGACTGACGAAACGGCAGTGTACTTCGCGAAAAGTCGGGGGCTAGGAGTGCCTGCCCCCGAACCGAAGGAAAAAAATACCTTCGGGAGAAAAAATGAAGTGTTGCTGAACCGACAAAACGGCAACGCACTTCACAAAAAGTCGGGGGCTAAGAGTGCCTACCCCCGCACCGAAGGAAAAACATACATTCAGGAGGAAAAAACGAGGTATCGCCTGACCAACGAAACGGCAGCGTACTTCGTGAAAATCTCGGGGGCAAAGAGCGCCCATCCCCGAGACGAAGGAAAATCAAACCTTCGAAGCTAAAAGTCGGGGGCTAAGAGTGCCTGCCCCCGTGGCGAACTCAAAAGGAACCAAATCCCTACAGGCCGAAGTTACCTGCGACTAAAAGTCAGGGGGGGGGGGCGGTGTTTTTTTAGAAATAAATAAATAAAATAACATAAAAGTCCTACGCAATCGCAGGAAACTGCGGCGAAAGTCGGGGGAACGGCGTCACTCAGTACGTCTGATCCGAAGACCCTACCAACAAGATTCGGAACGTCTCGAATCGTAGAAAATGCTTCAGGCGCCATGTCACTAAAAGTGTAACAAAAGTACAAGTCATAATACAAAACCGATTTATTCCACATCGTCATCAACATCTGGATCAACAAAATCCTTATACCAATGACTGAAAAAAAAATTGAAAAGCAATGCCTTCGCTGGCATGAAAATGCGTTGTTGGGGCCGGATGGGCCCCAACTTGAGTACAATATGACGGTGACATAGGGATATCATCGTCGCCACCATTGCGCCTCACTACTTGCGAAGAGGGACCACGGCGATAGCAAAATTGCGGTTGGTGCAAAACTGGCTCTTCGTCCTGAGGCTCAATCTTTGGCTCAAGGAGCTCCGATGTGCCTTCGACGTCTCCCCTTGCTACACGGCGCAGATTCCGTTCAGCTCGGTGACTAGTTAGCGTCGAAGGACTAACGGATTTCCAAAAAGCTTTTGTCCTAGCATTCATATCATCATATGACCTACACTTCACGTGCCAATACCGCTCCAGCTCAATATCGGTATGGCATCGGTGAAATGATTCCCAGCAAGACCAAGACACATAAAAATTGTCCCTCATCATGGTCAAAGGGATAGCTTCTTCGGCTACCTGCGCAGTGTCCGAAGGAAGGACCTGCGCAGGGAGCACAAAAAAGTCAATAACACTTCGATATAAACATAAAATATATTACACAACCAATGTGTTACATCGTCAATCACAAAAGCGAAAACAAAAACAAGATGACCCTTCACGTTGAGTCAGCCCACCTTGCCAGTATTTTTGGCTGTCGTGGTCATTGGTTTCGACGAGGGGTCATCCCTCGCCTTGGCCTGAAAAAAAAATTATTATTATTACACATAATTTATTTATAATCTTCAACCAGATAAAACAAAAGTTAACTCAGCGTACCCTTTGTCGATTCATTTCGGCTTCTCAAAGAGCGAGCTTGCGGCTGTGCTTGCACCAATAATTGGTGGTGAATGATCGAGCGGTGCTCTTCGACGCCTTCATAACGGCCGAAGTCGACAGATCCGCCGGGTACTGGAAGGAAGGCCTCTGGAGAGCAGTATGATGGTCACAACCCGTCATCTCGACAGTCTGCACGAGACTTCGGGGGGCAACCATCACGCAGAAGTCGCCGTAAAGTTGTGCGATAGGATGGAGGCTTCCACTAGTTTCGTTGATCCAACTTATAAGTCCCCCCAGCCCGACAAGTTCTATTGATGGGGGAGTCACCGAGGCGCAAATACCTTCGAAGGTATGACTGATTGCTTCGCACACGGCGACCGCCTTCGGCTCAAGCTCCCCAATGACATTAAGGGCATCATCATTAAAAGCCTTCGCCTCGCTTAATTCAGATTGCAGCCGCTGTGCTCTCTCCTTCTCTGACGCGCAAAGTGTCTGCAAGTCGCACACTTGCGCCTCGGAGGACTGTAGGTTGTGGCGAAGGCAGCTTACTTCGCTATCGGCAATCTGCTTCTCCGAGCGAAGGGTGCTAAGCTCCCTTTCAAGCTGTTCCAATCGCAATTCAGCATCCTTCGCTTGCCGCGACAGCTTGCGTTTTTGGCCTTCAGCTTTCTCTGCCCGTTTTTGCAGCAAGTCAATCTGCGCGTGTGCGCTTCAGGCCAGGGCTTCGGATTTCTCAGCCTGCTTGTGCTGAGCCCGCGATAGAAGCAAAATCTGCAGCGTCGAATACAAGTCAGCAAAATACCAAGTATAATAATGTAAGAAAATAAACGATATACCTTCGCTATAGCCACATCAGAGGCATCGAGCAGCTCGTTTGTGGACTTTTGGGCAAGCGGAATTTCGAGTTTGGGGAGGACGAAGGTACCAAACATCTTCTTCTTATCACTAACCTCCCCGGCACTTGGCTCAAAAGCGGCAGGCCGCAAAGCCTCAGGCGCAATGGCCTTCGCATCAAGCAGCCCGCCGAGGCCCATCAAACCCTTCTCGCCATGGCAGGGCGCACTCGTTGTTGACTCTTCGATCTCAGAAGATGAGCTCGAAGGCGATGAGTACGCCACCACTTCTATGTTGTCAGCACCCTCGGTTTTGGGCTCGTCCTGAGTGGCGGCCTCGGGTATCGCCCCCGCCTCTGTCAACAATGATTTTGGCGCCTGGTCCTCCTGCGCGCCTTTGGAACTCTCCCGCCGGGCCATGTCGCGTGAGGCAGTGGAACCCTCCGGAGATTTTTCTGTGTGAAAAACCTCAGGTGCGGCTTCACGCGGCCTTTTCCAGAGGGCAACAACTTTCTTAGTCTGGCCTCCCTTCGGCGACCGCTCGGAGTGCTTCCTCTTCGTCAAAAGGCCAGCAGCGGCCTCTTCGCCTGGGTCTGCTGCTGGGGAGCCCCCCGCGCCACTTTGCAGCATGGCGGTGATCTTCGGTCATTCAGAATATGATAGACCCCTAGATTGAGTCTTCGGGTAAGGCCCTGGTCGGCACAGAGCTAAGCTTCGCCCGGTGTGATCTTGTCGACCAACATTATAGCCTTGGCCTCTACCTCGGCCACTGACAAATCTGGAAAAAATCATAACCGTTAGGCAAGGACATCCAAATTATGTAAAAATGTACGGACAAGGGAGTACCTGCGAAGCCGTGCACAGTAGGATGGGGTCGGCAGAGCCCCTCGGGTCCTTTGTCCCCGAATTCTGGAATAACGCAGCCACGGCTCAGGGGCTAGACTCCGGTAGCTATGAACTCCTCTACCAAGTCGCGAGCCGAAAGATACTTCGCGCACCTGGCGAAGGCCTCAAGGGCCGTTTGCTGTGATGATTTCAACCACACATCTGGGGCGCGGTTTCACCTAACTTCTTCGCATCTAGATACAAGATATTCTTCAGCCTCCACTTTATGGTAGAACCACCACTGGGTCCAGTCGCTAGGCCACTTGTTCTTGTACACCACGACGGGTGTAGACAAGCCAGCGCGATATGCGAAGTTCAAGCACCCATAGTGGGCCTCGATCTGCACTTCGCGGGCAAAGACCGGCTTCGGTTGGTGGTGCAGTCAGTGCACGGCAGCGAAGGCCCTGGCGGACGCCTTAACACCCTCCGAGCGAGCGGCCCAGGTGAAGAGACCCATTCTCACTAGGGCGTTAGGTGTCAATTGATGCAAATAGACTTCGAATAGTTTTAATACTTTAATCACCATCTCGTCGCAAGGAAGGCGAAGGCCGGCCTAGAAATAGTGCACAAACACAACAGCCTCGTCATCAGCTGGCTCCGGTATCTCTTGTTGGACGGGAAGCCGGACCTTCGAAACATCGCCGATTAAACCTTCTCTGACAAGGCTGGCTAGAACTTTGCCATCCACTTTGGATGGGCCAATCCAGTAGGTCTTCGGTCGGGAGGATCTAAGCTTCGGAGCCATCTAGTCCAAGGAATGCCTTCAACAGCAGGATGACAACTGGGGGCTTCGTCTAAGGCGTTCAAAAAACTATACTCGACTTTGTGCGAGAGCGACAGCTTTAGCAAGGGCACGGTAAAATTTTTTTGACAGCGGCCTGATATTTATAGGGCAAGGCGGCGGCGGTTACAATTTCCCGCGTCAAAAATTGAACCGGCACCGAAAACCATGCTTAGGCATCCACCAAGAACATTAAATGCAGGCAGTTACAGAGATCATTAGGTAGCTACTAAGGAGCAGTTTGAAAAAAAAATTAATATGATATACAACAGCCAAAATTAATGGCGTGCATTGAATCCAGTATACTTCGATAGGCCGAAGGGGGACAGCGTTGAGATATCTCGAAGGCTACAGGCTCGGCCTATCAAAGATAAACCTTGCCAGTAGGGGGCTACTGTTGGGGATCATCTCTCGCCACCCCTAACTCGAAGGGAACCGCGAAGTCTACTGGAGATGCTCCGTGATAGCTATCGTGCTTTTATTGCAGGAGTTCGTCTGTCAGCCGCGGAAATCATGGAACGAAGTTGGTCGAAGGGTGCAGGCGCCGTCGCATCTTCAAGTTCCCAAACTGGCGAAGACGAAGGCTCACAACCTTCAACTGGCGGGCAAAGCCCTGGTTCGCATCCCATATCTTTTGGAGCAGGCGAAGGCGTGAGCTGACCTTCGTCGGGAGGCGAGGGCTGCCCAGCATGCGCCCGGGCGAAGAAGGCTTCGGCGCCCTTCGAAGGGATGACCCAGCTCGACACAGTGGGCCCGACTACGGTCGTCCTGGGTACTGTGTAATTATGCGATCATGCTCATTTGTACCATAATGCCCCCAGATATTCAGGGAATGTAACAGGTTAGGGGGTAAGATATGTAAATGGAACCCGTGGTCACCGGGTACGGGCTATAAATAGAGCCACAGTGTAACCGGAAGGGGTAATCGAAACTGTTTCGCCTCCGGCACATGTCACTTTGAGGGACCTTCGATATCTCTGCATCCGAAGGCCCACCTTGTCTGGGACTTCGATCCCAACACTTCCATATCCGCCACCATGACAATCAAGACAGACTTCACCTCGCTTATGCACTCATTACAAGTACAGCAATCAAGATACATCCAACTTCGGTCCACCATCTACAAATTGAAAAATATTAATTCTAAATAGAAATTACAGAGAAGGTAGAATAAGTATAAAAATTCTAACTCAATTTTACTAAATTAAGTGTGTACGTGTGTTCTAGTGATATTCAAGACAACAATTAACATCCAAATGTGATACATATTATCTATGGTGAAGGATCCTAGCTAATTTCTAATAGGCAAAGATAGGTCCTAATCTCATTCGAGGATATGTGGCCCAAGTATGTTTCCATGCTCTTATACGGTTTTGGAGAAAATTTCGCTAGCACCTCCCTGTTGTTCTCCAAATACACGTCTCAACAACGAGCCGAGAAGGTGTGTATCCAGAGAACTACAGGGAGACGCTACTGAAATTCTCTCTAGAACCATACAAGAGCACAAAAACCTACTACTCGGGCTATATATCCTCGAACTGTCCAAAGTAGAAGGACAATTTGAGAGCATGCATCTTCTTATAAATATGACGAGTTGCCATGTCATAGTTATAATCAAACACTCCTGAACGTGAGACGTAGGTTACGCATGTAGACTAAGGGGGACAATCCACATATATCAAGATCTGAGAGAAGGAGAAAAATTGTTGATTCCAACTCAAACCCTAGAATCCACCTTGCATATATGAGCAAGAGGAGGAGAGGGAGGAGGCAAACCTTCAAAGGCCAGGGATAGATACCAACTTCAAATCACCGAGATTTTATTTGGCCTCAACAGAATGCTAAAAAAATTGCCCCTTTGCCAAGCAGTCGTGGCAGACAGACACTATCTGGTCGTGCTACTCGGTGAATAAAATAACAGTAAATGTCACTCATTAGTGACGGTTTATAAGGATAACAATCACTAATGAGTGAGCCATTAGTGATTGGTCTCATAACAACCCATCACTAATGACTGGCCCCGGTAGGGAGCCGCCAAGGCTACATTTAGTGACGGGTTATAAGGACACTCGTCACTAATGACTTAACATTAGTGACGGGTTATAAGGACACCCGCCACTAATTATTTAACATTAGTGATGGGTGATAAGGATACCCATCACTAATGTCGTATTAGTGACGGGTGAAAACTAAGGCCCGTCACTAATGACTTCTACAAGAAGAGATCGACTTTCAGAATAGAGCCACACATGCAAATAGAGAGTACTTCAACAGATCCCATTCAACAATATAGAACTGAACTTCGATGGATGACATCCTAAAGCAATGTCAGGATTTGGTAGCCGTGTTCACATTCAAGAACACAGATATACATCCAGAAACTTGAATTTAACTCAAGTCAGTCATACAATATAGTTATGCATACATTACATACTTATCTAAATATCCATACATCATTACACTTGAGCATTTGACGGAGCACGTAACCTCTGATATTTAACATAGTTGAAATCTACAATATTGTATCCTAGTACTTCATCGATATACATTAGCGCATAAATTAGTGCACTCTCTTTTGCTTGACATGGACAACACGATGCTTTACCATATACAGCAAACAATGTCTTATTAGCTGATTTATTTTCACTTAAATGAAGCCTTATATCAGCCTGGAAGTTGCCTTTAGTAGTGAAGTCCACTCTTGGTTCATAAAAGCTTAACCCAAGGTGCTCCATGGCTTGATCTAAGATAGCATGAAAGCTAATTGCCGGAGAACCAAAAATATCCTACAAGCAAAGAAAATAAAATTATGAAAATAATTCAAAACAATCGGATTACATATTACTGTACCATATCATATTCATCGAACTGAGTAAGCCTCTCACTGATCGAAGTCAAATCCTCTTCACCCTCCGTAATCGCTTTTATTCAAAAATAGTTGTAGTGAGGCAAAAAAAAAAAAAACCATGCCACTCAAGCACTTTCAGGCACCCTTCAACGACAGTTTTTTCGGAATGCAACAAAATCGATGATGCATTACCATATGCCCTAATAGTGATATCCCCACTACTATCTTCCCTTGAGTATATGTCAAAAAAGATAGATAGCTTTACAAAATTCCTTCCATCTAGAGTGGATTTCTCCAAAGGTATAGTACCACCAATCACAGGGATTACCTCTTTGAGCCATAAGATCAGTTTCAACACCTACATGATAAGATGATATTAACTGAGCCTAATGTACTATAAACTCAATTAAATTACTGTGTCCTAATGAGTGCTACTATGAGCCTAACAATGAGGGAGGAAAAGAAAAGAGGGAGAAAAAGAAAAGAGGTTACTATAATCGGTCTCGATCGTGGCCAGTGGGGGAACGCCTGGAGGGTATTGTATGTCTGATGCGTGAGCCGATGGAGGAGTTGTCAGGATCCATCCAAGTCCGCCACGACGATGGCAACGACCCCCGCTAGTATCTTGATCCATCACCCTAACCCTAGTGGGTAGAGGGGGCCATGATGTATGTCAGGCTATGGTGGAGGGGGGAGGATGGTAGAAACATCAGTGGCGAGGTGCGAACGATGGCGGCGACGGGAGGAGGAGGC